>NC_060170.1:30130793-30251611 GCF_021292245.1 Micropterus dolomieu
ACAAGATGTCTTACATTATGCGATTTGGATTGGCAGATTTCATTAAGAGAGACCTCATCTCAGAAGTTAATTGGGGCCCGTCCTGATGTTCTGGGACTCATGAATTTTTTTTGCCAGTATTAATGTGAAATAAATCTTAAATTGCATTAATAATAGTCTTAAAAAGTCTTAAATTTAACTTTAAGCAATGTTACTGCCTCTTTTTTCAGCCACGCTTCTTATTGTGTAACGTTATGATGTCATTACATCAACAAGTTGGAATATTGCCTTTTTTATATTAAAAATGATACCGATTTGTCTTAACAATATGATGTGACACAACCCTACCACACGCCAAATATATGAAGTCATTTCACAATCACTCACAGTTCCTAATATCCAGGCTAAGTCAATGACCACATTACAGAAACAACTGGAGGCAACCTCCCACACACGTGCGCGCGCACACACACACACACACACACACACACACACACACACACACACACACACACACACACACACACACACACACACTGAAGCATCAACAAATACACTCTCTCCAGTCCATGGCCTTTTCTGTTACTCATTTCATGGAATTGAACGACAAAAAAGTGGGTTTTGTATAACAGATGCTCTTCAACCGTGTCAGTTTCATGGCATTTCTGTCAAAAGTAACCTAATCCTATTATACGGTACTGATTCAGCCACAAGCGTATCCATATGTGGGGTAGTGTTTAAGTACCTTCCTGTAGAGATTGATGTACTGTTTTTCTCCTTATGACAGCTGCTTAACATCCAACAGAGAGACCAACAGTACCAAACACTGAGGGCACACACGTTGATCTTACAGACAGTTTCACCGTTTTTAGAACAGCCTAAACCCTACTCCATCTACTGAGCAGCTGAAGTATTACCTGAAGTAACTATCATAGTTTTACTAGAAACTGCATGTTTCCAAAGTGAAAGAAAGTCAGTAATGAGTGATTTGACTTCACTCCTGGCATGGAGAATTAATGTTAATGATTTAAGGCACATTGTAAGTCGTCTATGAACATTGGTGCTACCTGTTTGGGTTGGGCAATATGATGATATATACTGTGGGATGTTTCTAGGTAGGACAGACAAAAAGAAGATTAAAAGTTCAATATAGAGGTATAATCTAAAAATTCTATCGGCACAAAGAATGTTGATTATGCTATGACGTTACATTATGCGCAAACAGGACATGGTAACCGTAATACACTGAAGGTCAAGTTGTTGAAAAGGACATTAGAGGCCTAAAAATACTTCTCCCAATGCAAGACCTTTTGGATTGTACAGCTGAAAGCAAATATATGCCCTGACCTCAATGAGATATACTTTATTGCTTTTTTGTGAAACATTACTTCAGGAATAATGTAAAGATTGTACTTTAATATATATATATGATGGTATGGTGATTTTGTAGGAATTCTGTGCTTTTAGGAATTTATTATGTGTACATATGGGAAGGACTAGGTCCACCTTCACTCAGAGATGCTCACAAGTCTTTGAGCTAGAGTCCAAGTCAAGTCTCAAGTCACTTGTGGCTATAATGAATGATGTATCACCTGATGCGTTCAATCCAGGCTGCTTATAACACTGCATAACTATAAGGAATTCTGTAACTGTAACCTGTTTTTCACTTACAGAGCACAACCATGTAATGTGCAATGCAATTAATGACAGCTTATTAACTACTGCAAGTCAACACACCCCGCTGACTCTCAAAGGCAGTGTAACATTAACTAAATAAAACTGTAACATTACATGATCAACAATAAACCTGTAACTTGTTTTTTACAGAGCATAACCGTATAGCCTAATGTTTCTACACATAATGACATAATGAGCTTATGAACTACTGTAACTCAGCACATCCCCCTGAATCTCAAACCAGTGTAACGTTAGCTAAATAAACATTAATAATAAACGTGAAGGCAGCCAGCGGGGCGTAAATGATTACGTTAATCGACTACCACAAGTTTGGCAAGCAAACAAACGCTCATTCATCATTTCATGACGAACAACAGTTAACCTCCTGTAGGTCGTAGCTAAAACAAGTTAGTTGGCCAATGCTGAGCTAAATACGTTTACTAACCTCAGGTTACTAACCTATTTTGTGTTCAGCGCTTCTTTGTTTGGGTCTTGTTGTGTGAAGTTTTAAAGCCAAAGTTTATGATGAATGGCTCAGCAGCTGCCGGTGTTTGTTGTCCTCTCTCACGTGTGGCTGCACGCAGCAGATACTATGTGTTATGTAGGCAGGTTATAGGTAACGCAGGGAGGGGAATAACTCATCAGACGTTTCCTAAAAATAAACATTGTTCACAAGTCCCGCACCTCGAGTCCGAGTCAAGTCGGACTCGAGTCCGAGTCTTTAACTCGAGTCCCCATCTCTGCGTTGAATACATTAGGCTATATCTTTAAAATTTAGGTTGACCCTCCTCCTCCTTCTCTTCCCTCTTCTTTTCTTCACCTATGTAATGATGATTTATCATTGTATCATTTTTTTTGACTAATAGGCTTGCACATTGATAGAGAACCACCCTGATTGAACTTATCAGTGTCAGAGCCCTTTAAAGAGAGAGTCAAGTCAGCGGGGGTCCAAAATGTTTGATTGTCACGTAGTTCATGGAGACTGCAGATAGTTCCCGGAAGTCCTGGGCGGGCTATTGAAAAAACGACAAAATATTTTAAGTGATTTTTGGTAATTTATACAATAATACTATTAATATTTTTTAAAAAGGAGGAAATATATTTTTGACAGTAACAGCTACAATCACCTACCTTGTGGACATTTTTTGGCTAACCTTGCATTGCAAAGTGTTTTCCTCTTGAAAACACATTTTAAAATTCAGATCAGCTTTACCTTTCTAACAATCCTTTTAGTAATCCCATGATACCAGGGTTAATTGATCTCCATGACTAATCTTTATGACTTCAGATAGAACATACAGGTGACTATCAATGATTGTCATGAATTAATTTGTGATTAATTAATTGGTTTGTGCCAGTGTACTGTCTTACTGTTGTTTATAGCACGGTTTATTGTGCTGTGTGGAGTTGCTGCTGCAGTCGGTCAGAAAAAGGAGTACGAATGTATGGTTTATTATTGACTCAGGAGCAACCTTACAATCATTAGAGAAGCAGCAAAAAAATATGTGAGGTACTTTTTCCACAAAGAAAGAACACATCACTGGCTTAATGTTTGGTTTATTACAAACATCACTGCAGATGATCTTCAGGCTCCACTGAACCCCTTTTGCTGCTGATGTTGGCATCAGTTACTAGATAAGTTTGTTAGTGAATGTTTTTATTTTTTATTTAACACTTCTCACACACAGGAACTTTGATGATGTGATACGAATTTGTACAAAGTAATTAGTGTAAACATATCCAGTAAGAATTGAGTGTTCACCAATATGGTGCATTCAGCCATTATGATGTATTAATGTTGGTAAATAAACCTGAATTGTTGTGTGGAAAATAAGCTCATTAGCTGAGAAGGGAAGAAAGAAGGGATGCAGACACTGACAGAAGGGAAAGAAAATAATATAACATTGATTCCTTATGTGTTATACATGTCATGTTGTTTTCTATCTCCCCATGGTCCACTCAGTACTCTTGAGCATCACTGCTCCTCCATCACACAGTCTACTGCTCAAATATAATTAATGTTTACGTTAACATTTCGAAATCTCTTATTCATACACGCACGACTAATATATTTTAAAAAAATTAAATAACCCCCCCCCCCAAAAAAAACGTATTTTAAAATAAATTAATAGGCTGCGCCTGTTTATATTGTGTGCTGCTAACTTTATCCATTGCCAGTGTCATAATTTGTTCGTTAATTTCCCCTAAGTCTTCTAATTTAGTGGGGGAAATCCACTAACATGCTTTAATGCACACGTTTAACTTGATTCAGTTGTGCAAATAATATATAATCTCATTTTTTACAAGTCTTACCAGATGCTCCGAGATGACACGGCTCTCTCTTTAAAGGGCTCCGATTAGTGTAAGATACTGCTGACAATGACCCTAATGATAAAGACCTGTGTCAGTCGCAGCTCGTTGGTTATTTTTTATATACATATTGAAATGTTAAATAAAGGCATTTTAATTTTGCACAAACTTTACAGTGTGCCCTGGGTTGTTTTTGAAGGAGTGTTGTTGATTTTTATCAGGGTCTACCAGAAACTGATGGACAGGATAGAAGTCAGAGAGAGGTCACCATCAACCGCTTTACTGGATTATCTAAAAATAGCATATACTGTATGTTCTCCTGGATATCTGACAGGCTGTATAACAACAAGACAACAGTCACAACAGAGGAGGAAAGAAATTATTTTAGGTTAAAGTTTCTGGTCCATGAGAGCCAAGAGTTGAAAGGATCTAAAAGCCAGTTTGGTATCGGCTTTCAGGGTTAGTACATTCATTAATTTTGTAGCCAAATGGATTTGCTTGAGAAGGCTGTGTGTATGCTCCCCGCCTGGTTAATAATAAATGTTTGCCGCAATACTGTTTGTGTGCTGCAAAATGCTGTTAGTAAAATGTTATTCTGGGTTCTACAGAAATGTGTCACCAAAGCTGACTTAAACGATGGTATGGTAATAACACAGACAGTAACAAAAGTGTTGTCCATTTTATTTCTTCAAATATTTGACACCCATTTACAGCAAAGGGGAAATATTTGTTTAATCTGCAAGAGTAGAGCAAACATTTTAACGGCAATTGTGGGCATTTTATGGTTTTCCGATAACTTCCCTTCTCACATTTGTACATTGGTGCCACATATTTGATTACTGAACACCAACTATTACAAATGTTGAAATGAGATTTCGAAAATGTGTGTAGCGTCATGAATGCAGGAAAGATGTGCCATTTTGTAGCTAATGCCACACTGCAAAAAATGTAAGTGTGGTCCAGCTATGTGGTGAGTATTTAATAACGGACCCGTTTCCCTTGTAACACCAACACCAATAGCTGTCACAAAGAATACAACTGTATCAACTCAAAACACTCAAGTACATTCAGAATAGCACCTTTAAGCTTTTTCATTTGATAAATTTTTTTATAAAAGAGTACAAAAACACATACAATAGACGAAACACTGTCGCTAGCTACGTAGCCACAAGCCACTGTTACAATGTGCCAATGAAGGTTATTACAATGCTGGTAGATCCTTATTAACTCAAACCTTCTGGGACCGGAGGTTGTCTGAACCAGTGATGTGTTTAAATCACTTAAATAAATTAAAATAATAGGGGAAAACATTGTACAATTTCACAACTGTTGATAGACTCGTATTTCCAAGTGCGCGCTGCAAACATATTTTGATGAGAATAAATCTGACCCAGAATTAGCTAACATTTGAAACTAACATACAGAACGATAGCAAAAATAAAAATAGTTCTGGTTCCTGATGGTTACGAAATAACTTCAGTGCTTGGTTGACATTACACGTTTTTACATTCTGAATTTTTTTTTCCTCCAGCATGTTTGTCAGTTCAGATGTCTTTAATAGAGTAGGCTCGGCTCTATAATCAATTCAACAGAACCAATTGAACACTTAAAACAAAGATCTTTTCTCTTAAAGTCATAGGACTTTTTCCACTATGACAATTCAGTCACAGACGGGGGTACACATCATGAGATCCACTTACTAACCATGTCCACCTTGTCTTGCTTCTTAGAGCTTCTTTGCATGGCCTAATGTGTCCGGTGCACAGGGCTTTGGTGAATTGCCTTGTGGGTAAAAGGCATCCAGAGGCCATTGGGAGGCAGAATAATTTGTAAGGCAGCACAGAAGCTCAGTAGGGGTACGATGAGATGGAGATGTAGATGATGAAGATGCTCTGGTAAGTAATACGGCCCTGCGGGGAGATGGTGGTGGCCTGCACCTTGAGCCGCACTAGTCCTGGTCTATCCAAAGGCCGCAGGGTGAAGATGATCCCCCTGCCTAACTCGTCTCTGATGCCAAACACCCGGCCCATCACACCCGTCTCTGATTCTTGCTCAAGTATGGTAAAAGATGTACGCTCTTGCAGGACGCCTGACTCTGAGAAAGCCGACAGTCGTACCACATTGTGACTGGCTGGAATGCCGGAGGGGAGCGTGAGCAGCTTGTACTGCAGGAGCAGAGGAGAGCCTCCTGCGGCGCAGTCCAGAGAGCAGGGCCTGTAGCAGGTCCTTAAAAGTTCACCAGGAAACAGGAGTGTCACTGATACACTAAAATATCTTACAGCTACAAAAAGTGCATTCATGTATATAGTATCTACAGCCTAATTGTATTTAAATACTTTACAATACTTTTTAGTCATGCAATTTACCCGGGGCTTTGTCCACTCTGATAGGATGCAGGGCAGGGTGTATCCAGGCACTGGTATCCCCCTCGGGTATTAAAACACATCTGATTGTGTCCACATTGGATGCCTTGTTCTACACATTCATCAACGTCTAAAAGGTAGAGAAAGGGGAAAGGAGCTTAGTTGTAATCATTTAAACAGAGGAAGAAGGTTATACAATTTAAGTTGAATAAACTTTCCCACCTTTACAGCTCCTGCCATTAGGTAAGAGCTGGTAACCTGGGGGACACAGGCACTGGAAACTGCCAATGGTGTTTCGGCAATCGTGTTGACATGGCTTCCTGAGCAGACACTCATCTACATCTGTACAGCGAATAACGTGTAGAGTGTGAGAATCGCGAGGTTATTAAAGGAGTATGATGTTGCCTTTTCATTTATTTTTTTAAAATGTGTTTGTGAATTCTGTATTTGATTTATTTGTAAAAGTTTAGATGCATGCTCACCAACACACGTGCCGTCTCTGGTGGTGTAGCCCTCGGGACAGCTCTGTCTGGTAATTCGAGATGCTCCATTAGAACGGGAGAGGATTGGCCTGCCTAGAGACGACACCAGCTGTGGGCGGAGTCTTGCCCTGACTCTGGTGCCATTGGTGAAGGTCTGCCCTCTCTCTAGCCCCGCACAGGAGCGGCCATCTCCAAGCAACACAGTACCAGGAGGGCACAGGCACCTAAAGCTGCCAGGCACATTGCGGCACTGGTAGGCACAAGGGTTTGGCGTCTGCAGACACTCATCAATATCTGAAAGGTAGAACAAGCCAATCAGTTCTCATGCGTGCTCCACATTACAGCGACAACAACATACAAAGCGCCGGTGTCGTACCCAGACATGGGAGGCCTACTCCCTGGGATCTGTAACCTCTAGGACATACACAACCGTAACCTCCGATTGTGTTCTGACAGATTTGAGTGTAGCGACACATGTGACTTCCATCCTGGCACTCGTCAATATCTGAAAAATATGAAGTTAACAACAATATATCAGCCAGTCTAGGACTATATCATAAAATGTTGGGACTATTAATAAATTAAATAATTCAAATGAAGACCACAATACCATAAACTTGTTAAAGAGATGTTTCTTCTGTTCTCTGACTACCAATCTATTATCTATATCTATAAAGCTTTCGCTGTCTTTGAAGGACAAGTGAATCCTGTGAAATGTGACCTGGTATTGTGCACCATAATGTGCAGTGAAGAGGTTTGTAGAAGCTGCCAATATTATCACCACCACTGCTGTTTGTATCCACTGATTACACTAATGCTGACAAGTCCAGGTTATTGAAGCAGCTGTCACTCGTCCAAGAGTAAATAAATTGACAAAATCAAAGTCTTCTTGGAGGATGGAACCCAATCTACGAGCCATTCTAGGCATAAATGAGTTGTGTCTGGTGTGTATGTATGGTCAAATCCTACATTTAGCACCTTAAAAATAAAAGTAAATAAAAAAAATAATAATAATTTTAACCCACTAACCCATGCAGGCTCCATTCTCTGCTTTGGTCATGCCAGCTGGGCAGCTGTCGAAACACTGGTATCCTCCCTCTGTGTTACGGCACTCCTTGTGAGCTGGGCATACGTTTCTCATGCACTCATTGATGTCTATGAAAGTGCAACCATTACAACAGAGCTGTTAATGATAGTTGTCCCCCAGCACAGCAAGTAGTTCCAGCTGCTCAGACTAACATCTCCTAAATATAACATGCCATGATTTGAAAGTTACAATTATTTAATTTCTATGACTTTTCTAAGCTCTTAATAACCCGTGGGAGTTCCATCCAGTTAGGTGACTGACCGATGCAGCGATGTCCTGACAGCTGGTATCCAGGGTGGCAGATACAACGGTAGGATCCCAGAGTATTGAGGCACTGATGCTGACACGGGGAGAGTGCAGACTCTTGGCACTCATCCACATCTGAAACACACATTTGACAAATCTGGTTTTATCAATCTACTTTAGAAATCCAGTATACTGTATAAGATACTGCATGGTAAGTAAATAAAAATGAATATAATTGGATTCAACAAAGAACACCACAACAACGCGTTGTTCTGCCTCCATATAAAATGTTGTGCAACAGTGATTAACAATGACTGGCCTTCACAGCTGGTTCCGGTAATGCTGGGTTTGAATCCTGGTCCACACTTGGCCTGGCAACGATATGTGCCCACTGTGTTGACACACTGCTGGTTGTAGTGGCACATGTGCGAGCCCTGGGAACACTCATCAATATCTGCATGGTATTAATTAGTGAAACAGAAGTATAAGGCCAAATGCTGTGGCAGAGGATTAGATGAAGATGACAAATAGGGGCTTAAACTGATGATTTTCCAGTACGTAATTAGGACATTAGCATTGTATATCTGGTAAATAATCACCATTACCCCAGCAGGCATGTTTTTTTGTCTCACCTTGGCATGTGTTGGACTCTGTAGAGATGGTGAAGCCAGAGGGACAGGCACAGGAAAAGCCTCCCATGATGTTGTTACATGAATGAGAGCAGGGAGACTGGAGCGCACACTCGTCTTCATCTAACAAGGACACATTTAATTACAAAACTAAAACTGGTACAGTGATAAATGTTCAAAGATTAATGGAGCATGAAAAAGGAGAAAGCGGCATACCAGCACAGTAGGAGGCTGTGTCAAGAATGAAACCTTTAGGGCATGTGTCTCCATAACCATCTGCAAACAGAAAAGCTCAGTTCACGGCTGTTTCAACATTCAAAACCAGTATGTCATGTGACGTAGTGATGGTGAAGTTTTTAATCATTGTTATTCTTTTCCCAGACCTGGTATGAGAAGGCTGGCAGTGAAATGGAAGTCCAAAGAGAGAGTAAACATGTTGTAGACGCTGTTCATCCCGGAGACCTTGAGTAACTGGAGCAAAGGGCCCTGGCGCTCCTCCTGGCCCTCATAAATAATAGTATGATTACAGCGCAGCACCATGGGGTTTCCTCCTCTCTGGTGGGTCTGCGATGACCACGAGTACAGCTGCCCTTGGCCTGTCTGCACATATGATTCATCAAACTCCTTTGGGACGCAAAATAAATCCGGTCAGACACATAGAAGAGGAACTTGAATATGTCAACAAGTTCTCTACTGAGATATGTTTGAGGCCTTTAATTACACATTGTAATGAACGCACCTGTAGACTCAAATGAGATGATGATAATGAAGGAGGCACAAATCCGTTAATTACGATGTCAATTAGTAAAACTCCCTCAGAATCCAGACCTCTGGCAACATGGGTTAAACGAAGGATCTCCCCTGTTTAAAGAGGTTAGATTGTAAAAAAAACAAATAAAATTACAAACTCATTTACAAGCACAAGGAAGCATGCTGAAACTGTTATCAAGTAATGGCCTTCGTGTGTGAACTGAATGTCAGTGACAGTAAGTGGCACCATCTGCTGGTTGTTTTGTAAACTACAAATCACCAATCAGAGGATCAGTGGTCAGATAAAAACCATGACCACAAGTTCTGTCTTTTTAGTTTGTGCTGCACTCACCATAACAAACAAAATTGTTATATCTACAAAGCCTTTGTGATTGTAAATGCAATATTTCCATAATCTAAAGTCTGAAATATTCATTACAACACTTATTGAAAACGACTGGGGTCTCACTTATAAAACTGTGCGTAGAAACCTCACTAAAAGTGTACGTGCACTCAAAAGCCAAAAATAAAAAGTAAATCTAATTAATTCCGCTTGTGTTTAAACATTTATTTAGGCTATTCAAACAGTCCACTCTATTAAAGAGGCTGCCGACGAGTTAAAAGACATATGACTTTTTGTAAATGACAATAAAATAGAGTTATTTTTACAAGCAACACATCACATCCTCACGCTGGCGCACAGCGTTTGGCTCGATAAGGCAACAAACATGTGATAACAATACATGAAACTGTGCATTCGTATTTGCTCGACTGACGCATTGAAAACGGCATCAGTTTAAATGTAATTTGTCCTCCTGTTCACCTTATTTATGTGAATAAATTTCAGTGCATGCAAGTATTAATTAATGATTCCTGATTAAACTGTCCAACATATTTGAGGTGTTCTTTTGCAGAAACAGATGTCTCAGTTTGTTTTTATGATTCTAAATCATGGTTGTTTTTGTGCACCGCAAATTACCTTAATTTCTGTTTTTTTATTGCGCACTTCAGGGAAAAAAATCAATCAAACGTGTTTCTGATTATTTAGAAGGGCTTTAAGCCTATAATACTCAGAGGTAATATTTCGATTTATTTTATACAATAGTTGGCCTATTCATTTCAAACAGTTTCATCCTTCTGCCATGTGAGTCGTCGTTTCTCATTTCTCCTCTTTATGTGCATCGTTCAGAGTTTCTTTACAGGATGCACATTTTCCCGTCAAGTTTGTTTTTTATAGATCACAACCTTTGCTTGTGAAGTGGCATACGCACATTTCCAGTTTTGTACATATGCACAGTTTATAAATGAGACCCCTGATCTAGGACTAAATTTACCAGTCTCAAACTCCAGCTGAGACTCCTGCCTGAACTGCCCCTGAGTGAAGGAGTAGCCGTTTCTGGCTGCTCCGCTCTGCAGCACAGTGGTCCAGTAGATGGGAGCGAACACAGACACCAGCACCCGCAGCAAGGGACCTGCAACGACACAAAATCAACTCTTGGCCTCTTTCAGAACCGCAAAAATGCAGAACATGTGGTCTACACACGGACCATATCCCTAAAATAAGCTCTGCAGTTTGCACAGAATGTACTTCCCTGAATTCACATCTATCACCTCATTAGTAAAGCGGTAAATGTAAACTGCAGGTCATCATTGTAAAAAAAAAAAAAAATTAATGTCTTTAAAAGTTTGCAAAACCCATACCATGCTAATTTGAAAAAAACATTTAACTTGCAGAATTTAGAGTTCATTATATCATCGGTGTCTATTTCAACAACACCTTGGATTTTGACACAATTTTTGACAGTTTATATACCGTATGCACACTTGTGTCTGATAAAAGACTGCTGTGCAACAGGCACTGTAATTACTTGGAGATGTTTCTCTCTAAACACGTAGTCTTCATAGTACACGTGGTGGTATGAAGATATCAACCCAGGGAATGTGATGTGCTATCACTTACCCACACTGGGGGGGATGTTGTCCAGGCGTGCCTGCATAGTACTGCTCCCCTCTTCTTCACTGTCTGTAATGTTGGCCTCCAGGAAGGACACGCCAAACTCTCTCTCATTCACCATGCCGATCAGACTACCTCTGGTCTTGCGAGGAGTCTCTCCTTTAATCAGTAAGAATACCAACAGACAGAAAAGTAGTGAGTTTACGTGCACTTATAATAATACGTCATTGTAACGTATTTATACTTTTTTTTTACATTAAAAGCCCTATCTGTCTTTTTACAAACACTGTAACAATACTCATAGCTTAAATGTGGAAATGTCCCTTTGGTGTGTGTCCGCTGTCTGTAAGGTAGCCATTATAATAATCTCTTCGTTCATGTACATAAAAGCATTCAGGATGACAATGCATAGGTTATGTCCTTAACCAGGATATCAGACTGTGTCCAGAATAAACTGTAATATGTTATGAAACACTGTAGCAATGACACTAAAATATCAGCTACTAAAGTGAAAGACAAACAAATTAGTTTGCACCTGGACAGAGACCAGATTGACATTTCCTGGAGTCGATACTGGGGCCGCTGCATGATCGGCCACCATTGGCTGGTTCTGGGTTGTTGCACAATCTGATTCGTTCTTGGAAACCTTGTCCGCAGGTGCTACTACATGGAGCCCATTCTTCCCAGTTAGAGTAGCCTCCATTGACTGTGTTAGTCAGAGAGAAGACTAGATTATTTGCAAAAATAACAAGCTTATAGAAAAGTCTTCCTGAAGGGAGGAAAATAGTGACAAAAATCAAAGGAACAAGAGACACAGCAAGAGGAAACCAACATTTGACTAAGAGAACAATGAGACAAAGTGGAGGTGAAACTAGTTCAAGACTCAGAGAGGTAACTATCTTATTACTGGCATGTGAATTTTTGTAAAATGTATCCCATTACAATGTGTGTCTTTATGAACACAGAACTCACTCTGAACCTTGAGAGTAATGGTCCTCTCTGCCGTTCCAGCTTCACTCTCAGCCACGCACTGGTACTCCCCTTCATCTGCAGCCTGTAGATCAAACAGGTAGAGGAGGAGACTTTGGCTTAATTGGCACTCTGAGGAACAATTTTCCTCTAATGAGGCCACAAACCTCCAGGACAAAACTGTGCCTTAAATTACATAAAATGAGAAAGAAAAGCGACATTATAGCAAAAAACTGCTATTTTCTAGTGGGCAGTTATGACTTTATTCCATTGAATTCTTTGTCATAATAGATATTATTGAGCCAGAGAGGAAATTTCACATTAGAGTGCTCTGTGGGAAGGACAGTCATCTGTCTGTGAGAAAGTCTCAACTGCAGGCTGTGCAATTACAGCAGCAGTTAGAGGCCTAACAAGGTTACAGGCTAAAGAAAGAGGGGCAGAGTCTGGGAACATCCAGCTCTCTGTTCATCTCCTCCGTCTGTTGCTAATGCTGTTAGCCTTTCTGACTGAACCGAATCAGATTTAGGTGGGAGCAGGACGCTGCAGGACAGTCACACACTGTTCCTCCACCCAAGGGAACTGTAGATGAAGCCTGGGTAGGATGAATGCTGCTCCATTGTTCTCCAAGACATGAAACATTTATTCATGCAAGTAGTTTGCTGAAGGGGGCTTTATTATTCAAATGTGAGACTTGGTTTAATAAAATTTTGCTAATGACAGGGTCACTGCTTTAATATGTAGGAAATAAAGCATAAGGGAACTCTGTATTTACAGTGATGCTGTAAATGACCAAGGATCCGTTGTGAAGTGCTTGCATTCGGAGGGAGCGAAGCAATGGTTTTCCATCCCGGAGCCAGCGGAGGACAGGGCTGGGGTCTCCACGGACTGGACAGTCCAGCACAGCAGAGCCACCCTGGATGACAGTCTGAGACATGTGGGCTTCTCCCTTCAACACCGGAGGCTCTGTAGACATAGCAAATATTTACAACATCAACAAGGTGAAAGCAATATCTGTAGAAAGTTGAATAGCACTGATTGATCCTGGACAAAAAGCTCACCTCTGATACGGACAAATGAGAGCGCTCGGATAGAGCCAACGCTGTTTTCTGCTATGCACACGTAGGTCCCAGCGTCACTAGTAGTAACATTGTCGATGATGATGGAGCTCCTGCCAGCCTCATCTACAGTGGCACCTGGGACATTTGTAATCAATCAGCAAATAACATTTCAGTTTGAGCTCACAATACTGCATTAGATTAAACACAGTGATTGCTATGTTGGCGTCTTGAATAGGATGTGATTTGTCACAATGACGCTGGAATGCATTGGTAGTATTGAAGTGCTGGGCAGTTTACCATGTGAAGGAAGATAATACCTGGGTAAGGACTGTTGTTGACAGTCCAGGAGATGACAGGAGAAGGTGTTCCCTGAGCGTGGCAGGACAAGGCCAGTCTCTGCCCTTTGTTCAGGGTTACATCACCTGGCAGCTCCTTGAAGGCAGGCCTCATGTTGATGGACAGGCGGATGTCTTGTCTCACAGAGCCCGCTGCATTGGTAGCTACACATGTAAACACACCAGCATCTCCTGGCTGTGTGGAGAAAGCAAGCAGAACTGATTCTTATGCCAGGAACTGGACAGAGATGGAGTTTATAACACAGAGAAGAATACGGGTTGTACTCAGACTAACCTCAGCCCTCTCAATAATTAGCTCCCCTGACCGCAGGACAGTGAATTTGCCTGGTAGGTTGGACACAGTGGCACCATCCTTCTCCCATGATACTCTGGGCTCTGGTGAACCCTGAGCAGCACAAGGCAGCAGTGCCTGAAATCCTTGAATGACTGATAGTTCTGTCTGCGCAGGAGGAATCATTGGTGGGACTGAAAATCAATATAAATGTTTTATCAATAAAACTACTTGCGTAAACCTAAACGTAAACCTGCTATATTAAGTCTTTACATAATATGGAAGTCTTAACTCACCTTGAATAACCAGTCTCATTTCATGGCTGGCTCTGCCGGCGAGGTTTTTGGCAGTACATGTGTACAGGCCTGTGTCACTGCGCTGAGTAGAGGTAATTGCCAAGGTTCCGTTGGCAAAGATACGTATATGAGCGCCGTCAACCACAGGCCTCCTCTCCTTTTGCCAAGTAACTTCAGGTTTGGGCTGCCCATCAGCCACACACTCCAGGCTGGCTGGCTGGCCTAGCACTGCAGTGTACTCCACACGAGGCACACTCAGCACAGGTGGAACTGGAGAAACACGAGATGAGCAAACATAAACTCGTTTACAAATGTCCAAAAAAGGGTCTAGGCACTAGAAGTTACTAATTGCATAGTGTGACACACAATTTGACCATGAGAAATAAACACTGAGGAACTACCATTTTCTTCCCATCTGTGAGATCAATAGTCTGTGTTACCTTGAAGGACTAGTTTAGTCCTGCCCACAGCTACGCCAGCTTCATTCTTTGCCAGGCACTGGTAGGTCCCCGCATCACCAAGCGTGACACGAGAAAACTTCAGAGCTCCATTTGAGAGCACAGCAAGCCTGTGACCTGTAATCAAACAATAAAGTCACACCACATGAGTGTGAAAATCAGTCCCACTAATTCCGGTGAGATGCGGTTTGACAGAGCTGACTGAATGGCAATCTAGCTGTCCAGTCTGAAACATGTTGAAAGCATTACTGTAATAGTATATAGAGCTATGCTATCTGACTATCCTCTTAAGGTACAAAGTGCTGTTCCAACACAGTATAAAATTCTGGCCATATTTTACACATTGCACATTTTTCATGTTGGAAAAACAGCGACAGATAGCAAATGTCCAAGCAAACCTAATCTACATACAGTAACACCGTGTTTATAAAATGAGAGATCACCATCATATCAGTCATCACCTGCTGCTATGGGAACTCCCTCTCTTTGCCACGTGATGGACGGTCTTGGGAAGCCTTGAGCCTCACAGGGCAGAACGGTCCCATGATGCAACACCACTTGTACTTCCTCTGCCATTGGCCTTATCTCTGGGGGCTCTAAAAACATGGGAGAACAAATCCTTTGTTAAATGTGTTTAGATGCATTACTATGTAATAAACATGCAGCTAGTCTATGGGCGGGTTTAAACCTAAAGGTTCCATTCCTGACTCGAACCAATGCGAGGATGACACACCGTTTCAATTTTCCAGCTAGTCCGGTTTGCGTTCACAAATGCAAAACTCCAACAGTCCAGAAATTGTAATCAAAAGCTGTGTGGTGGAAACGGTTTTTGTTAATAGGTCATATAGTCAGTGGGTGAAAAAACAAACCACTCCAAATACCATATTCAGTATTTTGATGTACTGTTGACGCAGTTTTTTAACTTTCACACGACACTGCTCTACAGCTGGAATCTATTCTCCTTCATTTTATCGCTGTATATTCAGAATTCTTTCTCTAGTAATTGGAATTGTTCTTTTCAGCCCAAACATTCAGAAGGCAACTCGCTTCGTCGAGTCCAGGTTTCTCACCCGCTAGTCGATATTTTGGTCGAAAAGTCACCAAAACAGGAGTAGAAAAAGTTTATAACCACTGAAATGACACATACAAAAGTACACTTCCTGTTATTGGTTCGAATGGTGAAATGAACCACTCCAGACTTCACTTGACAGCGGTCTGAGACCACCCCTTCGAGGCGGACCAGAGAGCAGCTTTTTGGTCCGTGCCAGAGTTGGAGTCTGGCGTTCACACGCACCTGAACGAACTGCACCAAGTGGGTAAGGGTTCAGTTCAACCAGACTAAAGGCTGGTGTGAACTCTCCCTATGACATCTTACCTTGCACAGCCAGAGAGATGTGTTTGTGAGCAACCCCAGCGGTGTTCCGGGCTGAGCATGTGTACCTGCCAGCATGACTTGGCACAGCAGCAGTTATCTCCAACACTCCTGCATTGAAATGAGTGCAAAGATACATAGTTTAATATCATATCATTCATATTTAATGAGCAAAAATATATATACCTTGACCTGTGGCATTAGGCTAGTAGATCATGATGTATAATAATATAAAAAGCGGAACAACCACTACAGTTCTTTAGACATGTTGTCTCACCAGTGGGAAGTACACGATAACTTCCTCCTCTGGAGCCCAGTTTGGCTCCACCCTTGGTCCAGGTGACAGTGGGCAGAGGGCGTCCTTGTACGTGACAAGGCAACACCACAGGAGACATTTTCACAGCTGTGACGGTTGTTACATCGTCTTCAATAGATGGTGGGACTGAAAGAGCAAATGGCAAATGAATAAATGCAATAATCTCAAATGACACTCAAATCACAAAACTGAAAAAAATCAATACCTTGCAGGGTGACCTCAATGACTCTGCGCTCTTCCCCAACATCATTGACTGAAGTGCACTCAAAGTAACCTTCATCCTCATTGGACGGTGACAAAAGAACCAGGGACCCAGAGGATAGTAACCTGGACAGAACAGCACAACGGCATCAGCTTTTAAGTTTCGATGGCTGTGTTATTTGTAATGTATGCATAATGTGTATTCAAAGGGTATCTGGCCATAGCCTTGTCTTTACCTGTATGCACCAGGCTGCTGGCTGATATCAAGTGGAGCGCCATTCCTCTTCCAGGATACTTCAGGTGGGGGTATACCTGTAGTCTCACAGCTCAGCACAGCTCTAATCCCTGTAGTTACTGTCACATTGAATGGACCCGGACTGATTGAAGGACCCACTGATAGGAGACAGAACATGTTCACACATGTTGACCGCGGTACTGTATGTCAGTGTTTTTAACGCTATAAGATAGCCTTGTAGTATTTAAGCATGACACTTTAGCAATAGCACTTTAATCATAACCACAACAACAAAACTGCTATTGCCGTACCTGTGGTACATTATATTACAGATAATATAACATTTTTCTTTGCTATATTTACCAAACACCCGTAGCTCCACTCCCCGGTGATCAGAGCCAGCCTGGTTAGTTACAGTGCAGTAGTAGCGACCAGCATCACTCAGCTGAGCCCCATGTACACGCAAGGAGCCCTCTGATAACACAGTGTACCTGAAACAGATACAAAATTAAAAGATGAATGAATGAATAGATAGACACACAACACCTAGTGTGTAGCTGTGTCTGTGATTTTGGGATAACACGTGGGAAAAGTCAAATATAACAAGACAGATTGCATGGGAGTGTTGTTAGAGCAAAACGTTGACTTACTTTTTGTTATCTTGAGTTACAGGGAAGCCATTTTTCCTCCACATGATCGTAGTTGAAGAGTCACCTTCAACTTCACAATGTAAAACTGCATCCTGGCCGACATGTGCAGTCACCACAGAACTGCTCTCCTTTATTACTGGTGGTACTACAGGAAAACAAAAGTGGCATTTTCATGTAGTGACTTGGGTTTAGTACGTGTACCTGTTTCAAAAATGTATTTAAATCAGCTCATAGTCAGCAGGCCGGCTTACAGATAATATCCACTGTGAAAAACAGATTGGTGCTTCCAGCCATGTTAGTGACCTCACAGCTGTACTGGCCGCTGTCCTCAGGTTTGACTTCCTGTATCTCCAGGTACTGACCCCCTGCCAGCCGCTGAATACGACCACCTAGCTGATATAACATGAGGAGGGTAGGAAAAAAAGACAGTGTGTGAGTCAGAGGAGATGGCTTTTAGTTTAATACCCGTTTTAAACTAAACAATGTACCTGCAGTTTGGCCTCATCCTTGTACCACTCTATATCAGGAGCGGGGTCACTGTCTGCCAGGCACTCCAAGGTCAGATGTCCATTAACAGGCACTGTCAATGTCCTCACATCACCAGAGCCGAGGAGGGTTGGTGGGACTGAAACACAACCACTGATTATTAAGTAGTGGACCTCACTGAGACGAATTCCAAAAAGTTTCCGGTGGTGATAACACACGTGGGTACCGGGATTAAATATTGCCTATATGCCTAAGTGCTCCTTTTAAATGAAGAAAGGCTAAACTCATATGGCCATGTGGAACAGATAAACTCAGAAGGTAGATCAGGGCCCAGAAACGAAAGAGCTTAGCTCTCCACACAAAGTAAAAGATTTATATAAGGGTGTGCTGTAAGAATGTGTGTTTGGCCACACATGATTCACAAAGTTTTATGAGTCAGGAGGATAACAACTTAAGCATTAATCTCAGCAGTTTAATAGGTCTCAAAAGTGAATATAATTATATTTATAGAAGCATATTTTTAACAAATAGGTAGAACAAATGGTGAAATGGGATAAGGATGCCGCACAATCAAAGTAAATCAAAGCGGTCTGTGTCATCAGTCAAAACATATACATGAACGTGCCCTTATATTGTTTATATGCCATATTGCATGTATAACAGTGCACACAGTACAATGCTGTGCATCACTGTAACTGGAAAATACAAATGCCAGACCAAGTCTGTTTATACTTTTGTGCAAAATCTGATTTTTACTCCCAAATGTACACAGAGCTTTATTCATCAAGTACCAGGTACATGTAAGAGAGGAGGTTAAGAGGGAGTGGGGACATGATATATTTCTTCCAAGTTGAACAATACGCAAGAACAGCTTGTGTCACCTTGGACTCGGACCCAGTGGTTTTTTCCATCCTCTCCAGCGAGACTGCTTGCCAAGCAGGTGTACAGACCTGCATCCTCGACCTTTAAAGAGATGACATTCATCAACGTGAGTGGTTCTTTAATGACAATGCAGAATTTGCCTGGAGTGACGCTGTAAAAAGTTCAGTTCAGTGTAAACACAACAGATATCCCCTTCAACTTTCAGTTGTTTGGCCATCTAAATATTGAGTACACAGACAAAAACATCATGTGAGGTATTTTTGGGTTTGTATGAAAAGACTGGACATGTTAAAGCTGCAACAGGCCTAAACAATATTGAGTGCTTATTTGTTTTAGTGACTTCTTTCCAAAAATCTCAGTAAATTACATTCTCCTTGGATGTTTGGACTGTTTCCAGAGAGTAATCACTTAATCTAAATACTGCATGTGTTCAGAGCTACTGTATGCATCTTCACAACTGCAGCTTTAACTTTGCAGTATTATCAGATATTGTCCATTCGTAATTTACCTGGACTTTGCTAATCCTGACAAAGTGTCCATCCTGCTGAACAATGTCCGTTCCTCCCAAGGGGCGACCATCTTTGAGCCAGCTGATGGTGGGAGGTGGGTCTCCTACAGCGGAGCACTCCAGCTCCAGTGGACTGTTTACTGCTATGGTCAGCTCTTCTGGAGAGCTGGAGCTGGAAATCTTTGGAGGCTCTGGATTAGAAAAGCAGAGTGTTTTGGCTCAAGAAGTTTGCACAATAACTTTCACTTGTATAACTTAAATAAATCAAATAAACAGATTGGTGTTTGGGATTACCAAGCACAGTGAGGTTAAAGCTCTTTGTGCTGCTCCCAGCCTGGTTACTGGCGACACAGCTGTAGAGGCCTGCATCTGAAGTCATTACATCAGGCAGCTGCAGTCGTGTCTCTTGTCCATCCAGCAGCAGGTTGCGATGAAGGGACAGGGGCTGGCCGTCCTTCATCCAAGTCAGTGTCGGAGGGGGAACGCCACGTGCTTCACAGGTTAATGTCACCAAGGATCCCTGGACTACTGTAACAGGCTCCACTGGTTCCACATGATCTACTCCAGGGGGCACTGTGGACCATAAATACACCTGTATGAAACCCTTCTGAAATGCTACATATCAGCTGAAGGGGAAATCAGTGGGTGTTATGTTATGATTATACCTTGGACCTGGACATCATAGCTGAGCTCGGCAACACCGGCTGGACTGCGGGCCACGCATGTGTACATTCCAGAGTCAGACAGCTGCGCAGGAGAGATCCTTTTTCATAAAGAAAGGGCAAACTTAGCATTACCTCACTTCACCATGGTCATGTTTGTATTCAGCTTTCTCTATCTAAACTGACCTCAGCACAAAGTCACCAGATAGGAGGCGTGTACGAGGAGACAGAAGCAGAGGACGTCCGTTCTTCAGCCAGCTGATCTGAGGTGGAGGATTTCCTGCCGCCTGACACTCCAGAGTCACAACACTGTCCTGTGTGACCTGCACCTCTCTGGGGACAGTGGTCTCACCAGAGATAGATGGTGGGACTGTGACAAGTTAAGTCAAATCACTCAGAAACTTCAGCACTGACACAGATTCACAAATGAAATGTTTAAACTGACCTTGTACAAAGAGGGTGTAGATTTTGCTCTCCTGTCCAGCCGAGCTGACAGCCAAACAAGTGTATGTCCCAGAATCCTTAGGACTCAGCCTCAGTAGTGTTAGTGTGCTGCCATCAGGGGTCACACTGCCAGGTTACAAATACACATTATGTTTTCACATTAACACAATGTATTACTTTCTCCATTTTCCTTCCATCCCACCCCTGAACCTCAGCATTACTTTCCCATCATCATTATCATCATTGTCCCACGATTTTCTCACAGTCAGATACACACACACACACACACACACACACAATCTGTTTTCTGGCTGATGCAGTTGCAATGACCACATAAGCTGCTGAACAGCTGTAAAACAGCTGCTGTTACTGTTCCCCATGATGAAATTAGGCAAAGACGACTGCATTTGTCTGTCCACACCTTGCTCTGTCATGCACATTATCTTTGACAACGACAATTAATATTTTATTTTCCAAACCTTTATGGAGTGGTGTTGATTGATTCTTGCGCTGCTTGTAAAACAAATTCAGCAGCTTTGAATGAGCAAAATGTGCTACATGTCATCATTATTACTGTTACTATCATTGTGTGTGCATTTAAATCCCAGGCAGTAAAAAGGGAATGTGAATGTCTTACGCGATGTGACGGGTGTCTGATCGCTCTAAAGTCACTCCGTCTTTCAGCCAGCTGAGGCGTGGTGTGGGGATTCCAGTTGCTCTGCACTCCAGAGTCAGCTCTTCTCCCATGGGTGCACTCACATCAGATGGATGTTCAGACTCCAGAATGGTAGGCGATACTGAGTAGGACAAAGATTAGTGCTAAAAACCGCAGAAAATTACCCATTTTATGAGTATGAGTGAGTCTCATTTTGCTCAAATGTCTAGCTCCTCTTTACCCTGCACTGTGAGTGTGTAGTCTTTCTGCGTTTGTCCCTCGTTGTTCTTGGCCACACAGGTGTATGTCCCAGCATGAGACAGAGTGAGAGGACCCAGCTCCAGCCTGTTCCCTCGAACAGACCACTGCCACTGCAGACTGCTCTCTGGACGGCAAACACGTTGACTTAAATTAGGTTTCAAACATGACATGTGCATGCTATTCCAATTCCCCTATCATTGCCTCCCCTTACCAATAGGAGTTCCATCCTTGAGCCAGGTGATGCTAGGCACAGGGACCCCTGAGGCTTCACACAGCAGGGCCACATGAGAGCCGAGGGTGTAGTTTAGGGACTCCCGGAGAGGCCCATCCAGGACAGGTGGAACTGTGGAATCATATTATATAGAATTACACAACTTTATTTTGGAGACAGTTGTTTAAAGTGTTACTTTGAGAACATAGCAGGTATTCTCACCGTGAACTGTCAGTCTGAATGTCCTGTCCACCTGTCCAGCCACGTTAGATACTTTGCAAGTGTACGTGCCACCATCTGTCACCTAGGAACCACAAAAGAAGGTCACTGTGGTGAGGGACGATGTATTTTGAGCACAGGCTGTAGGCAAAGAAGGGACTTGGCTCCTTCCTGGTATTCAAGCTGGCGCATGTGTTCTGAATCATGTAAATGAACTTCTAATGCAGTTAAAATACACCCGAAAGTTTTCCTAGTCTTCCAGTCTGTATATTATGGAATGAATGTGTGAAAATTAAATATGTCTACTTTAGACATTTAATATGTTAGCATGTTAAGACTGGAAATCAGTTTGAGCCCTGTCAAAAGCCACTTTGAGACTTTATTTTTGTTTTGCTTGCAGCCTCAAACACGTACAACGTTTTCTGACCTGAACTCCTATGATCTCCAGCTGGTGACGATCCATCTTCAGTCCGTTCCCTGCAGCCAATTGCAGCCCATTCTTGTACCATGTGACCTCAGGCTCGGGAACACCACGGGCTTCGCATCTCAGTGTGACTGAGGAGCCAACTTGCGGGGTGACTACATCTGACTCGGCATTTAGACGGGGCTTCAGGGTGGGCAGGACTGATGGTTTGCAGATACAGAGAGGGCATGATCTCACTTTGATTCATTCTGAACTGGTATGATTCACTCCTGAACTCTCCTCAGTCACAGCTGGCTTGCGGTAAACAGATTTTTTTTGCCTGGACAGTGTTTTGAGATTTGATCATCTGTATATGTAGCTGAATTGTGCAGATGGGTCACCATGTGTTTGCTCACCATAAACACTGAGGAGTATGCTCTTCTGGTCCTGGCCTGCTGAGTTGGTGGCTGTGCATACATATTGCCCTGCATCTTCCAGTCTCGCCCGGGGCAACTGTAGCATCTGGCCACCTAGAATATAGAAAATGATATAAAATGTAATATGTGTGCCATTATTAGATTTAAACAAAGGAAATGCTCCTGACATAAGAATTATGTGGGTATTACAGGTGGCCGACGTCTGACCTGGCTGAATGTGGATGCCGGTGCTGAAGTGGAGGACCTGTCCGTCTCTGGTCCAGGTGATCTCTGGAGGAGGGTAAGCTTGGACATCACACAGCAATGACACCATGTGGCCCTCGATCACACTAGCCTTCTCCTCTTTATGACCAATTACTCTAGGAGGCACTGAAGGAGAAAACAGCAGGTGTGTTGAACACGTAGAGGGTGAGTCACATGTCTGTCTTCATAAAAGAACATCTAATAACATCCATTATAAAAGACCTGAATCACATTTATTGGTCTTTCTGATACATAGGAAATTGAACATACAGAGGTAGTGGTAAAGCCCTTTAGTTTATGGACTTTTCTTACCTTGCACTGTCAGACTGAAGAGCTTCTCAACTGTGCCAACCTTGTTCTCAGCTACACACAAATACCCAGCCATGTCTGAAACCTGGACACTGAGGAGCTGAAAGATGGGATTGAAGTGTTATTCCTCAATAAACATGTCATAGTTGGATCTGTGTGCACCCTGGTATTTGTCTAAAAGTCAACATTGAATAACCTGGAGCTGAGTCCCATCCTCGCTGATGTGGTGCTGTGAGTCTTTGTGCACCGGCTGCCCATCTCTCAGCCAGGAGACGTCTGGAGCAGGGTGTCCAGTCACATCACAGTGGAGGACCACAGTGCTGTTGACCACTGCTCCCATTTCCTCCATAAACTCCTCTGATGCTCCCAAGATCACAGGAGGGACTGAGGAGGTTAACACAACATCCACTTCAGAAATGATGTTGTATCATTTCCAAATACATTTTATTAAATACATTTTAATTAGAGCTGAAGTATGTACATGTGCTTGCTTACCTAGGATCTCCAGTTCAAAGTGCATGCGGTCCTCTCCAGCCTCATTAACAGCCTGACATGTATACTTTCCAGCATCTTCTTTGTGCACTCGGGCGATTTGTAGCACCTGTCCACCTGAATGCATATGAAGCCCCAGTCATACATAGCAACAACACTACTTATTTTAACTGAGATCTCACAGGAAGGAGTTTCCTCTGACCTGGAAGTAATACCACTCCATCGGCAGAGGTGAGTTTTCGTCCATCCTTGTACCAGCTGAGCTTGGGTGGGGGGATGGCATTACTCTCACAGGACAGGCTGATTGGATGGCCCAGCACCACCTCCCGCTTCTCTACCTTGTCCTCATTATCATCATCCTCGTGTCCCAGACCCCAGGCTGCTTCTCTGTTATTCACCCGGTGAAAGATCGGAGGAACTAGCAAGACAAGAGCATGTTTGTGTCAGGTCACTTTCTATTAATTCATTTTTTTTAATCAAATCTACAAAACCCAATCACGATACTAAGGAGAAATACACAGATTTAACAAAACATACCCTGAATGGTGACACGAAAATCTCGCTTGTCCTCTCCTGCAGAGTTGGTGACCACACAGGTGTACTGGCCCTCATGGGAAAGCATGGCATTCTCTATGAGGAGGTGGTGGCCACTCTCCTTAATGCCAGCATAGAAGTTTCCAGTCAGCAGCTAAAGACAAAGAAAATACACAAAGAAATATTGCTCCTAGCTATCTGTGAGAACCATTTCTTTATTTCATTAAACGGGAACTTAACTGATTGTACACATCTAAGTCTGTTTGCAGGTCTTGGTGAGTACTACTGCATTTGTGATAAACTGCCTACAGTGACGTCGAAACATTAGCTGCTACTAGCATAACACACCCGAATCAACTGTTGGCAGTTGAGATGCATTGTGGGTAATGTAGGAGCTAAGTTTTGACAAGAAAGGAAAATGCAGGAATTGAATTGACAATATGTCTGGTTCTGCTGCCTCTTTTTTTCTGTCCATTATGAGTCCGACAATCTTATAGAAGTGCAATCCTAAATTAGTGGAGCAGTCTTTTAAGATTTACCTCCCTCATTTCTAAAATAAGTATAGGCATCAGTATCAGTGGTGGGTTTGAAAGGTTGGATAGAAAATACTACTGAATCAACAAAGCATTTGCCAGGGGTTTAAATGTTTTACAAAAATAAAATCAATGAAACAATACCTCTACATCTATAAAAAATAAACAGGTCAACAGACCTCTGCCTGTGGATCTCAAGTTACGTGCTGGTGTGTATGGGACTAAAAGGTCAGATATATATATATATATATATATATATACACACATATACACACACACATACACACACACACACACACACACACACACACACACACAGGGCGAGAGGCCATGAAGAAGTGATCAATAAAATTTTAAAGTCAATTCTAAAACATACTGGGAGCCAGTGTAATGAAGCTAAAGCAGGGATGATGCAATCATATTTCTTTGTTCTGGTTAAAAGCCTGGCAGTTGAGTTCTGGACAGTCTGGAGTCGATCAATAGATTTTTGGGTCTAGCAAGTAAAAAGGCTGTTGCAGTAATCCAGGCGTGATGAGGTGAAGGCGTGTAAAATGGTCTCAGTGTCCTTAAAAGTTAAAAATTTTTTTATATATTTCTAAGCTGGTAAAAACATGATTGCACAAGCTTTGTGGTGTGCTGCTCAAAACTTAAATTACTGTCAAACCAGACACCAAGATTTTTAGCAACAGGCTGACATGATCCACTAGGGAACCAGCAGATGGCAGTATTTGCCATTTGCTGGGACCCAATGACCAGGATCTCTGTTTCGTCTGAGTTCAGCTGGAGGAAATTATTTGACATCCAACTTTGACATCCACATAATCCTCATCCAGCTTCTGCTGCTTCCTGTTGGAAGCCCTGCAGAACATTCACTCAAGCAGAATTAGTATAAATCATGATATTTAATCACTGGATTCTTCTTCTGCGTGGTTGCTATAATTAACTAGCTTACTCATTGAACAAAATGTGGGGAGGTGGCTTGTCCAAGAGGATGTCAGTTCTTTTCAATTTGTTGCAGTTCAAACTGGCCGCCAGTAGAGGCTGAACTTGTTCCATAAAAACCCCCTTGGATGTACATGTTTGTGGTAGCACATAGCTTGTAAGGATGACACACTCACCTGTCCATCTTTGAACCAATGAACCTTGGGCTCAGGGAAACCTTTGGTCAGGCAGGAGAGAGTTAAACTCCCATTGATACGCACTTTCTCTTCCTGACCACCAAATATTAAGGATGTAGAGTCACCCTCTATCTGTGGCGGGACTGTTGAGAGGAAAAAAACAGATGTATCATTCAAAGTTCTGTCTCAGCCACTTGCATATGTATGTGGTTTAGATGCCTCTTACCCAGAACACTCAGAGAATAATGTTTGATTGCAGTGCCGGCTGGGTTTGTGGCCCTGCATGTGTAGAGGCCATTGCTGTCTCCCTGTGCTGAGCCCAGTCGCAGCGACTGTCCACCACGGGTGTATGTCAGCTGTGGACTGGACACGATGGCCTGGTTGTCCTTTAACCAGGTTATACTGGGTGCGGGTGAGCCCTCAACATCACAAGGGAGGACTGTGGGGAAACCCAGCACCACTGATACCTCAGAGGTCTCATTGGGGCCCTTGATGGTGGGGGGAGCTAGAGACAAAGACCCACAATAAACTCATGTTTAACAGCCGGTGAGAATTTTACTGGCCCATAGCACAGAATGAATAGATCCTCAGGGGATTGACCTGTTTGTGCAAGTGACCCTCTAAAACACAAATGCAGTGTGCAATTTGGGCAATTACAGCACATGATCTTTAGGTGAAATCCCCAGAGCCCTGCATAAAGAGAATTCAGTATGTGCTATCATTGGATTTGGAGCCCCTGGGACATCAATGGCCAGGGGCTCATGGTCTTCACCAACAACAACCTAAGAATCATAGACCAGGCAGTGTGGTGTAAGTCAAATCATCTAACTGCAGAGGCTAGGTCTTCACGAATTAAATATTATGTTCAGAACATTTCTTTCTAAAAACAACACATAGCTAGCGCAGCATGTTTGGATAGCCTTTAATTGACTTTGTTTGTTTCTTAATTTGTTTAGAAAGAAAATAAATAGTAAATAGTATAAGTAGAAATTAGACCAACATGGTTGTTTGTGTGTATGGTAGGTGTCTTAGAGAGTAGAAACCTTGCACTGTGAGTCTGAACTGGCGCATCTGAGTTCCTGCGTTGTTACTGGCCAAACACTGGTAAAGCCCCTGGTCCCTCAGTCTTACTGACTTCACCTTCAAGACCTGGCCATCTTCCAGAAACTCCACATGGGGGTCTCCATCACGGGACAGAACCCTGTAGAATGGAACGAAAGGTGGAGCAAATCAACACTAAGGGTACTGCATTCTGCGCTTGGCGCTGAATGTTCCATAAATAAACTGTTAGAGTGGTGCTTACTCTCCATCGCGGCTCCATTCCACTCTGGGTGCTGGTCGTCCGCTAACTCGACACGGAAACTCCACTTCCTGGCCCAGTACCACAGTTAACTCCTGCAGTCGGGATGTTCCTGAGATAACTGGAGGAGCTGTAATGGTGTACACACACACACACACACACACACACACACACACACAGGTTAGTTTAAATAGTTTATGGGATCAGTCTAAATGCTGAATGAGATAATGATCTCTTCGAACTCTAAGTCATGGTTAATGGTTAGTGTTTTTTAGGTGGTAATAACCTTTAGGGTGTATGCTACATTAGGTGGAGTATTAAAGTTCAATTATAACATAACTGTATATAATAAAAATAACAGTTCTTTGGATGATCAGACTGCTGTTGCAGGAGATTTTAAGTCCACTCTATACCATACTAAATACCAGTGTGACAGTTGGTTTATGAGCTCACCTTGCACTAAAATGTGATATTCTCTCCGGGCCTCTCCAGCTGAGTTTAGTGCTGTGCAGCCAAATGTTCCTGCATGTTCTGGCTGAATTCTGTAGATTCTAAGCAGCCTGTTCCCATTCTGCAGGTACACACCAGGACTGTCCACCTGGACGTACAGAAATCAGTTAAGCGCATCCTTAGTGTTTAATTGTAATTTGAACAAAGACCACATGGTGGCATTACACAGTTAGACATCAGCAAGACACGTATATTAATATGCAGCCCACATTTTCCATTTATTGTAAATGGGAAATCAAGGTGAAAAACTCACAGGATGACCATCTTTAGTCCAGGTGATTGTTGGGGAGGGGATCCCAAACGCATCACAGCCCAGAGTGAGAGGCTGCTTCAAGGTGACAGTGAGGTTCAGTGGCTGGCCGTCATCTTGGATCTCTGGAGGAACTGAAGAAGTGCAAAAGAAAAAGGGAAGATTTGTGTTTACACTTTGTTTCAGTCCAGTTTGAGGTGTTTTGTTAGAAGGAAGAATAATAAGGCGAACTGAATTCTCACCGTTTACTTTCAGCCTGGTCTTTCTCTCCACAGAGCCTGCTTCATTGGTTGCCACACACTTGAAGTCCCCGCTGTGGCTGGCAGACGATGTGCTGATTATGAGAGCTCCATCCCTCGCCACAGAAAACTCTGATTGTTCAGGGTGTATCTCCAGGCCATTCTTGAACCAGCGTACTCTGGGATGAGGTGAACCTGCAGGTGTGGGGACAAGAAAAGCATTGAGTGTAGAAAGTGAGCTTTATTGATCACGCCTGACAGAAAGAAAAGTTACTTCTATCTCTCTGCCTCTCTACAGGAGAACTGAATGGGCAAGCAGCCCAGACTAGAAAAAGCCAGCTCTACATTTATCGGTCAGACAGCGGGACAGCAGGGGAGACCATGCCAAAATGGTTAGAGTCCTTGTAGCCTGCAAGCTTAAGATTTCAAGGTCAGAGTCACATAAAAAAGTAAGACACAGTATGCTGGAGAGATGTAAGATGTATGTTTTAAAATTATCGCATCAAGATTTATTCTTGAGTCTTGAGCAGTAAGAATAGGAGTGGTTCAACTAGCAGTTTAAAGGCACTGGTATACACAGTCAAGAGCCTGAAACAGGTGTGTTCTGTGGATTACTGGGTGGAAAAGAGGTAGAAATGTTCAAGAGGAGAAAGGCAGAAATTTGTGTCCAACACAACAGACGCCCAGGACAAGGACAGACCTGCAAGTCGTCGTGAAAGAGCAGTGCAGTGAGGTGATCTCAATGCCACGGCTCGGTCTATTTACAGAGGTGTTACATGTACAAGAAACCACAGACGAGGGAGGGAAATCAAACACAGCACCCTTCTTCAATCCAAAAAATACTAACTACAGAAGACGCAGCACAAGCAGAGGTGATGTTATCGTTGCTTCTATGAACAGGTGTTTACAGTTATGGAGCTCTGAAGCAAATTCATTATCTCATTGCTGGGAGGAAATGCATACAGATGTTCTGTTTTAGATGTTAACAGATCTCATTAGTAGACTTTGAATTTATTTGCTGGGGCTGACGAAGCTGAGATTATCTCTTCCATGTGTTTCCCAAATAATTACCTCTACCAAATGAAATGCGCTTGTTGGTGAATTAATAATACCTTCTGGCAGAGAGTGCGCTTTATCTTCCTCATAGAGATAGATCTCAAGAGAACAATGAGTGGATCATTGTTTCCTGCTGCTGGCTGCCTCTCTAGGGTGTCTCAAGTGCATCAGGCATTACTATGTGAGCCCTCTCAGGACTGCCTGCCTACCGGTATGACTTGTTCGGAACAAGGCTAGTGTGGTTTCATCTTCCTCTTCCTGTACTTCACGGTGCACCTCAGACATCTTTGTCCTTCATCTACCAGCAGCCTGTAATTAGGATTCCTCTCCCAGCAGGCCCCGACGCAGAGGAAAGCAGATGTGGCTGAATGAGGCAGCAGGCAGACTGATGTTCCAGCTGTTGCTCCACATTAGACACAGTCCTCACCTTCTCTCACCAAGCTGGTTACCATGGCACAGGTCCACACAAACAATACCTGTTTGCACTGGCTGTCAGAGGGTAAGTATTCATCAGTAGGTCCGTAGACATACACAGACACTGTGTTCTGATAAATTAGCAAGCTCCCCACATCCCTCCAGGATGCAACCTTGTTCGCACAGAGATGTTAAAATATATAGACAACAACGTGACTCTGGGTGCTGTGATAAAAAGAAGCTGTGCCTTTTAAGATGGCAAGGATTGTTTTTAAAGTTTTGACAACTAAAAGTCTACAGTGACAGCGAAACATTCCTTTGATGGTGCACAAATACACATATCTGTCCTACATTTAAATTTGAATTTTCTCTTGTCATGAAAACAAGTGAAGAAGACACATCCATTTTAGGCTTGAAAATCTTTTGTCACACCCTGTAAATTGTGTCTCTTCTAAACTCCAGGTTCTAAGGCTGACTCATCAGTGAATCATTTCATACCTTTAGCAGGGCAAGGGATGATGACCTTGCTGTGTGCTACTTTCTCCATGATGGCATCTCCAGGTTCTGCAAAGGACGGGGCCTCTGTGAGGACAGAAAAACACATTGAGTGCTGGTTCAAAGTGCAAGGGCAGTTGATGCAGTGAATATTGTCAGATTTATTAAAGACATCTCACAGGTGCCTCTGGCAATCAGGGCCAGAACATATAACTGTAAATGCTCCGTACTTGTATAGCGCCTTTCTAGTCTTTTCGACCACTCAAAGCGCTTTTACACTACATCTGCAGTCACACACATTCATACACTGAGCCCAAACATGCAAAAAGTGCTCAAACGGAAACTAACATTCACACTCACTCATACACTGGCGGAATAGCCGCCAGGGGCAATTCGGGGTTCAGTATCTTGCCCAAGGACACTTCGACACTTTGAACCGCCGACCTTCCGATTAACGGCCAACCCGCTCTACCTCCTGAGCCACAGCCGCCCCTAAATAACACCTACAGCCAGGCAGAACTGTTATTAATAATTATATTTAATCAGGTAGTCTCATTGAGATCCAGATCTCTTTTTCTGGAGAGACCTGAAAACAACAACCACACAACCAGCATACAAAAACATATAAAGCCAGGCAACCAATAATAAAGTGCCAAATAGAAATAAGCAATAACAAAATATATCAGATGATAAGGCTTTAAAATTTAGAAGGGGAATGAAAAAATCTAGCTTGAGTGCAGTTTTCAGTTCATTCCATTTAAAAAGGTGCATACTAGTCCTGCCAAGGTTTGTAGGTACACATGTACTGCATTTTGGGGTAAGAATATCAGGAAAGCCTCAAAGTCAGACTTGGAGTGGGATCAGGGACATATAAATATATAATCTGATGAAAAATGAGTATTGAGTACTTCTTGAATGAGTTCTCAACCTACACAAGTTGATAGAGGCGCAAAGGACTGCTTAAGGGCCCAGTATACTGTGCCAGAAGTGCTTGTTGATTGTGGAATAGCTTTGGACACCCCTTCCCCCTACACCTTTCCAAAGTTGGAAAGGCCCGGAAAAACATTCGCCTGGAAACATGGCCATTCAGAACAAGTATAAACACTTTCAATGTCTGACATGGCTTGAAAACACATTGTACGAACCATTTCTTTTCTAGTATAACCAGGCCCTTATCCTCTTGCAGCATGGTGCTACTGTACCTCAAGAGAATCACTGCAAAAACTGAGCTCTCAAAAACAAGGGGAAAAAAAATAAAATGGGGGAAATATTACTTAAAATAAGCAAAATTATCTGCCAACGTAACAAGAACATTTCAATTGCTACTTAAGGACAAACAAACTTGAAACAAGTAAAATTCTCTAACATAAAAGCCGCCTGGTAAAAAGAAATATCTTGTCAGACAAATAACAAGTATATTTTGCCTTCAATTAAGATAATTATTCCTTACTTAGATTTTAGTTTTTCGTAATGCACTTCTAAAGACAGGGAGAGCCGAAAAGTGGGACACTGTCAGTGTACATAAATCACCTAGGAAAGGGTAATTTAAATAGATTTGACAATGCAAGAATAATTCACAATATACTGTATATACTGCAGAGTTTTGTTAATAATTGCTTATTCTGAAAGTGCACAAACAGGTTTTGAAGAACTGAACTGCAGATACTCACCAAGAATCTCTAGCTTGATCTCCAAGGTCTCCTGTCCAGCGCTGTTCCTGGCCACACACTGGTAAGTGCCCTGGTCAGCGAGGCTGACCTGCAGGATCCTAAGGGGCGTAGTGGACTTGACCCCAACAGGAAGTCCATTGTGAAACCAACTGACCTCAGGGCTTGGCTCTCCCTGGACTACGCATGGCAGAGTCACTGTTTGGCCAATCAGGGCTTTCAGAAGGGAAGGTGCTGGCTGAATTCTGGGCTTGGCTGAGGACAAAAACAAATATCCTAAATGCATGTCTAACCACCATTTTTATTTACATATCTCACATATTTTACATATGTTAGAAGTGGCATATTCACATGATATCTATCAACTTTACAGCATTTTGAAAATGTTTTATAGTTTCTAAGAAGTTAAGCTTTCTAAGTAAGCCCCACAGAGTTACCTTGAATGTGTAAATTGTAGCTTAGGGACACGTTGCCTGCTGGGTTTTCTGCAGTGCAGGTGTAAAGTTTACTATCAATCAGACGCACATCAGTGATCCTCAGAGAGCCTGAAGGCAAAATGGTGAACCTGGAGAATGATTAGGGGTCAAGGGCAAAGAGATGGAGAAAACACAACACTTTGTGAGTCACTGAAGATCTACAGCCGCTGTGTTTTGGGAGAAGAGGTATTCCTGTTTTGAAGCAAAATGTTCCTTATTTTTAGAACTGTGCTACAGTATGTATGTCACAAATGTATATTTTGATATCAACCTTGATAGTTGTGTCTGTGAGGACAAATTTCAAGATGCAGTTTTGCTTCTGTTTCTAATATTAGTAGATGAGAAGACTTTCAATTAAGTGGTTCATCAGTGTGTATAATAATTAGGTATGTACAGAATTTGCGCAATTTGTCAAATGAATGGGGCTTAATACTACTACATTGTCTATTGTATTGTATTTTCTTCATTTTGAAAATTATCTGCTGAGTTCTAAATACAAAACAAAGCATGAGTGAAGGTGACAGCAATACAGTGTTGAAATACATCGTAAAGCTGTTGACAATGTCTTCATCTGTGATAGATTACAGTTATGAATAACAAAGCACTAAGTGGACGCTGGACCCTATTTATTATTGTTCAGGGTAATTACAGTGTAAAAGGGTAGCCAAAGTTTGACCTGACGACATTGCCATGGGCTCGCAAAAATCAATGCATTTATTTATGATGGGAATATTAATGTGTGGAGCAGCTATTGTATTTATGACTACGGGTCAGGAAATACATATCATTTGAAAATCAAAAGGCTGACGCTAGATGGAAGGTCACGCATGTCTCCATTAACAATATGTTTCATCCTGAGAACAACCACATGGAGAGCAAAGCTTATGCCAAACCAGCCATTCCTTTTATAGTGAACAAGTGGACAAATGGAGGCGATCACATACACTAACCTCCACTCCAAAAACATGATTTACAGCAAAAACAAAAGGCGCAGTTAAATGTAGGTTAAAAGTACTTAAATATAGGCCAGCCACTTTAAAGGGTTGTATGGTAACCTGAATTGCACCAGAAGCTTTCCAGCTGTATAAATGCATAATATGTAGAAATATAAACACACCTGTGTGTTTTATCTTAACTAAGTGTGTCTGCTAAGCAACTGAATTATAACAATAACAGGTTCATGTAAGTGGAAATTAGCTTGAAGCACAAATAGCTCGCTCTTTCAGCTGCACATATGGTGTGATGTCACTCACTCGCCTCTCCAGTCTTAGGAGAGGCAGAAACATCTAACACCTGAACTAAATGAAAGCCTCTGCAGTGGTCAATCTGTTGTTTTATAACGTCTATGATCTGTGCAGCGCTGCAATGCTACAGTGAAAGCTGACACAAGCTCAAGCACACAAGACATGAACCACCCCTCTCACCCAGAGTGAACAGATCCACTGAATGTTCAGTAGTTCTGTGTCTTGTCCCACCCCCCTTCTGTCTTTTTGCTAGTACTAGCCCATTTCATGGCTATGGCAGAATCTTACCACCCACTGATTTAAGTTATTTCAACAATCAGCACCCCCTGGTCATTTCCTCTGACCCACAGAGTGTAGCTGGAGCCAATGAATCTTCCTCTTTCACAGCGTGCTTGTTTCCACAGGTCCTACATATGCAAAGCATGGGCTTACGTGGGGGTTGTTCACAGAGATGTGTTATTCTCATCAGACAGGACTAGTAAAGAGTCAGCATGTTGTTTTACTGCTGAAGCACCCCAGGGGATCCAAACATCAGGGCAGACAGGGCTTGTGTATCTTCCTCTGTCAGTTCGTTTTCCTCCCCTCTTCCTGGCACCCCCCACTCCACCCCCATCTTTTCCTTCTTCCTGGCCCCACACAAGTCATATACTGGATCTGAGCCACCACAGCTTTCAACCCACTCTGCTACTCTATTCTATCTACCCAAAACCATTCTGTCTGGTGTCTGGCCCGAAAAGTCTGTCTGTCATCTATTCAGTCTGTGTCGCGAGTCAGTCAGCCTGTCTGCACCCAGAGTGACCACACATGAAAGCCAGGAATCAGCGAACCATGTGGGACCAGATGTTCTTCCTCAGTTTAGCCAATAAGTGAAGCCCCCACACAGCTCTCTGGCTGACTGTTGCTGCCTCTGCTTAGCTGCCCTTCAAAAGGCATCACTAAATGAACTCCAAACATAAGCAGCAGCTTTGAGTGGCAGCCAGCTTCAGTCAGTTTCTCGTAAAAGCCGAGTCAGATATTAGCTAAGTCACACATGAGGTATGGTGAAACCTTTTTGTCTTTTGTTACTTGATGTTTAACAAATTTTACGGCACCATTGCCAGAGTAAGGTAAGACTTCCTCTTACCCAGCTGTGATGGGGGGGATGGGATGCCCATTTCTGCTCCATGTGACTAGTGGAGAGGGACTCCCCTGGGCCTCACATGGGAGAACAACCTCTGTCCCCACCTCTGCAGCCATCTTCACTGTGTTGTCATGGCCACTCACACCCATTATCTTAGGCATGGCTGGAGAAGAGGGGGAGAAGATGTAAGAATACCATGTAGGCTATGTTCCACCTGCTTTGTATCTCTCAACAGGAAGTCATGCTGTCAAACAATGTACAGTCTGTAGACAGACGTCAGCCTTTGTTATATCAAACACTGCTATGTTTGGGTGACTGTGGTTGAACATTTATTTCCTTACTGTTGACACTGAGCTGGATCTCTCGGCTAGCGTAGCCCACAGGACTGGTGGCAGTGCAGATGTAGATGCCTGCATCTTCAGTGGTGGGGTCGGGTATGTGGAGATATCCATCAGGGTCAGACTGAAGAGAGGAGTGGTCCCTGGGCAGAGGCTGCCTTCCCTGGAGGAATAACAAGCATAAGGGCAGACAGAATATACTGTAGATAAAAGCTGTTCGCACAACAGCAAAGGGAAACTAAGCTTAGTGTAAGGTTTACAGGCCAACCTTTGATGTCTAATGTAATTACAGAGCAACCATTTAACTCACTCTATCCCGACTACATGCACACAGAAATGCAGCCTGCTGCACACGCAATTGCTTTGAACATAAAATTGCTTTTACAGATTCACTTTTATCTGACAAGAGGAGAAATTTACTTGACTCTAGAGTACTACTCTGAAAATGTTTGGGAAAAAGCGAGGAAGAAAAATCTGGCTCAGATCAACAATATGTAGGAAACAACAGCATGTCGCCCTCGCTCAGTAATGCTGACTATGTAATGTGTGACGGGTGTTTACTCTGGCATGATTTACAACTGTTAATTTCTTCATGGGAAAGGTCACATTGCTGCTTTAATGCTAACAGTGGCTAAATCCATTCCATACATCACATTTAGTGATAATGTTCGGTGAAAAGGTTCATGTTTTGCATTCTGGGTGGGTAAACCGTGCTGGCTTTGCACTGGTTCAGCCTGGCTTCATGTAACCTTTGAGGTTTTCATGATATGCTTCACCTGTTATACTGGAAGGTGCTGAAAGAAAGGTTTTAAATAGATTCCTAAGGTACAATAAAACCCTAAGTGATTTCTCACTGTCAATCAGCAATATGGTAAAGTTGCCATGGTTACATTCCTCCTTATCAGGTTAATCAAATCTTGATTGCACTGCAAACTGTGCCTGTTGGTGGTGTTTTTAGAGTGTTCTGACAAATCAAAGAAAAACTGGGCCAGAAGGAGTAATGTAATAAATAAAAGGTAAATGTAAACTTATGTAAATGTGATAAAGATGACAACTATTATCCTCACTGTCATTATGCTAGTGTTGATTACATTAATAGCCTACTGATGACTAGTTAGGCTTAAATTTGAGCTAAACAATTTAATAAAAGTATAGATTCCCCATCACCGTTGCAGAACTGGACACTGATCTTTTGTTTGAATGTAACCTGCGTGATTTAGCCATTACCTCAACAATAATTTACAAAGTCTTAATGATGATTCATTTTAAGATGAATGTTTGCCAAGTGTGATTCCCATTAGATACTGATGTGGGAATAGGAACTAGCCAATTAGTCATGCATGGGCTTATGGGATGCTGCCAAAGCAAGAATTAAGAAAAGTAGATTTCGACTTCAAGTGTGACATCCTACCTTGGACCAGACAACATTTGGCTTGGGAACTCCGCTGGCCTCGCACGATAGCGTGATGGCTACTCCCTCGTTAGCTATGTAGTGATACGGACCAGCGTTGATCTCAGGGGGCACTGTGGAAGAAGTAGGCCATAAAACACAGCTGTCTGACTGGCCGTGAAGAAGCGGGGCCTATGGCATTATCACTGGCCTTAGTCGGCCAGCAGTATCAGCGCTCAAGGCATTTCTTCATTACAAGCCGATGATGAACCGTAATCTGGCTCGTCTGTCATTACCAACAAAATTACCCTTTCATCGGCATGCAGTAAATTAACCCGTTCACTCTGATGGCAGCAGGTGGTCGAGTAACTGATATAACGTTATTGTGGTTTTCCAACCAGAGTCAGCACATAGTTGACCAGACTGTCCAAACCATGATCTATGATTCAAACCTGCCGGTGTCTATGGCCACAGGGTGAATGGGAACTCAAAAAATGAATCTGGCATTTTGGGAAATGTCAAATTACTGCCTTTACGAGTTAGATGAGAAGATCCCATCCTCATGTCGGTCTGTAACGTTTCGCTAACGTTAAACACTAGAGCCAGAAGATGGTTAGCTTAGCTCCGCATAGAGACTTGAAGCAGGGGGGAAAACAGCTAGCCTGGTTTTGTCTAAAGATAAAAGCAATACCAGCAGCTGTTTTTTCGCTAAATGGAATATCATTCGTTTTTTGCGTATTTGGTCATAAACCAAATCAAATGCATGGTTAACTTTGGACAGACCCAGGCTAGCTATGTCTGCTTGCTTCCAGTCTTAAGCTAAGCTAATTATCATCTGCTGGCTCTGGCTTTATAGTTAGCCTGGATGAGGTATTGATCTTCTCATCTAACTCAGCAAGAAACTGAATGAGCTTTCAAAATGTCTGATTATTCTTTTAACTCTTACTGTGGACCTCCAGGCTGACTGTGATGTTCATGGAGCCTGCTACATTCACCGCAGTGCAGACATATGTCCCAGCATCCTCTGGGGTGGCTCTTTCAATGTACAAGCTGCCATCACTCCTCAGGAACATCCTCCCATTCAAGTGGACCTATGCCGAGGAAAAACGACTGCTGTCACATGGTAACATAGAGATGATCTGTGTAATGTACTGTTTGTGTTTGAAAGTTAAATATTAGTCTTACAGCTTTTCCATTTTGGGACCAGTGTCTTTCTGGAAGAGGTATTCCATCCAACAGCATACAAGGAATACTTAGGGACTGGCCGATGCCAGTGATGATGACCGGGGCACCTTGGGCCAAGAGAGGGGGCTCTGCAGGAAAAGGAAGAGCAGGGAAATTTGAAGAGTATTTTAAGGCCACAGTCAGTTTTGGCGTTGCTGCCATTGTGTCTAAAAGATATATCGTAGTTAGTGCCGGAAGAAAAGAGAGCTTAAGCAAACCTACCAAGTCCAGTGACACTAACTCTGGCCTCAGTTTTGATGGTTCCAAACTGGTTCTTGGCCTCGCAGATGTACAGCCCATCATCATCCAGCCAGACACCTGTAGTCAAACACACAGTAAACAAGCAATTTAAATCAACATCTTTAGAAACAAAGCTCAATCTGAGATAAGCAACATCTCAACACAATACCATTTGTGTAGATAAAATGTAATAATAATAATATATATAATAATCTTTATTTGTAGAGCCCTTTTCAAAAACAAGTTACAAAGTGCTTTAACAAGTGTAAAGACAATAAAGCACATAAAAACAAATACCTGATAAAGTAAATATAAAATATATATAAAATAAAATCAGGAAAGGCTCTCCTATAAAAGTATGTTTTAATTTAAAGAGTTCACTGACTCAGCCGACCTGATTTCCTCAGGCAGGCTGTTCCAGAGCCTCAGGGTCCTGGCTGTAAACGCTTTGTCCCCTTTAGTAAAAAAGACCATGCTAATAGCAATTAAGTCCTCTACTCAATAAGAAATGGTATTATTGGTTTGACTGTGCTGTAATTAAGAGTTAAAAATAGAAAATAACCGGATTAATGGGTTTGGCTCAGCTGCCAGCCTGCTGACACGCATGTCCCACTCAGTAAATTCTCTGGAGATCACAAGTTGAAAGATCAACATATGATTCACTTCTTGTGTTTAGATAGTCAGGCCAAAGTTTAAATAGGTAGAAACATTAAGCAGTGGATTTTGTGTATGACACAATATGGATAAAGACATTTTCCAAAACAACGTCAGGTGAAAAAAAATAAAGCTATCTTCAACAGATTGAGCTAATTAGGTCAGACAGCAGCCACAAATGGAAACAGTGACATAAGCAGCCCATGCAAATATGTCTGTTCCTCTCCAATATAATTTTACACACACTATAAACATTTAGTCTCAGGGGCAAGAAGGATCTCCTTCTGTGACCAAGATTAGTCTGCAGGCTGAAATGTCTCACAATTTAAAATTCCCCTTGCTGTGATGAGAATACAATCTCACAATGAAGGAGAAATAAACTGACAAAAGGACAGCCACTCTTGCAGAATGTGATGTGTTACTTTTACCTTTACTTTTACCTTTTTAGGTAAGCCTTTCACAGACCAGAAGTAGTGCTTTTACATACTAAATGTTTTGAGAGCCATCTATATACTGTAACTTTACAGATGGAAACAGCATCTCCCCCTCTTAAGAAAATGTTAGCTGAATTTAATATGAAAGGCTGCACCTCTTCTATATATAATCACTCAGTCATGCCATTCAGTGCAAAGCAACCATGAAGCTGTATTAGCCTGCACTGCAGACCAAAGCTCTTTGCTGCGATAGTGTTTCATGGATAACTCACTCTGGATTAGAAGATGTCCATTCTCCAGCTGCGTTGTTCTACTGTGGCTGTCTGTCCTTTTAAGAATCTGCCTGCCATCCCCTCTGCGCCAGGTCACTGTTGGTTGTGGAAAACCTCGGGCAATGCAGGGGAGGGTGATATTCTCCCCGACGTTCGCTGTCACGTCAACCGGTCCCTCAGAGAACAATGGGCCCACTGTGATGGGAAGAGTGAATTTTCCTTTGTGTAAATATTTCAAGAGAAAAGTGCTTTATGTAGAACACTGGAGTGTGGTCTCACCTCCAACCTCCAGACTGACAGTGCCAGCGGAGGTTCCAGCAGAGCTACTGGCCACACAGCTGTACTGACCAGCGTCGACCTCCTGCACCCCTCGAATGTGCAGGGTGCCGCGGTGTACATCTTGCTCAACAAAAGGTGCAGAGCCCACCTCAAGCTCACCTGGAAACACACAAAACAAGCCCATTGGCCTCTTACTGGACCTTTTCTCAGTCACTTTTATGTCCACAGTTTTTTTGACCTTACCTTTGAACCAGTGGACAAGAGGAGGGGGAACACCTGTGGGCTGACACTCCAGAGTGGCATCACCACCAACAGATACAAGTACAACCTGTTGTACCACTGTTACTCTAGGCAGCTCTGGAGGAAAGAAAAGAAAGTTTAACAAGCGGTTCAACTGTGCAACCCTAAAGAATTCTTATTTTATAGCAATTTACCAGATTTGCATGTAGTGCTACTATATATGAAAGTATTAGTAAAATAATGTCAGCGTAAACCAATAAAAGCTGCAGAACAGACCCGAGGTAAAAACTAAGCTTACATTTCACACTTACTCTGTACCAACAGAGCAGGAATAGATGCTTTTGGATCAGGCAGACAGCTGAGCTGGAAGGATCAGATTATCTATCTTACAAGGCTCTTGCTGCCTTGACAGATCAATGTTGTTAAAAATGACATTCAGAGACAAAAGTGTGTATAATACCAGCACGCCTCAGGAAGAGGCTGCCACAGTCCATCAGTGTTTAACTTTCTGTCAACCATTAACTGACATGCCATGACTGAAACTTCAGGCCTACAACTGTCAACGCTCACAAAACAAGGAGAGAAATATCCTATTGTTTGAGACAGCGCAGCATGTGGCCACACTCGCTTGTGCTCTACACAAGAGCTGGTGAACAATTCAGACTGGATACCATGGTGTCTTCACATTTAGCATCCTGACACTTGTAGCGATATCTTGACTTACCTGCGAAAGTAAGTGACACAGACTGAGAGGCAGTCCCAGCCTCATTGTTTGCCAAACATGTGTAGTTCCCAGCATCTTCTGGGAGGGCCCCTCTAATGGTCAGAACTCCATGTTGGTTGAGACTCAGCCTGTATCATCGACAGAATGCAGCTTAGTGATTACATGTGCAGATGTAAAACGGCAAATCATCTCTACCCCTTTCTGCTATTCTGGGGTATCATGAGAGACATTTTTCTTTGAATATGTATTTTATACAGACATATAAAGTACTTGAGGTTTGGAAACAACATTTTACACCAGTAGATGTAAATCTCCGCAATGATGCAAACAAGATGTGGCAATCGCGCATGTAGTTAAAGTGGAATGTAATGACTCTCGGAGTCCTTTGTGCCGGAGGTGTTGAGTGGGCTGAGAGTTCCCTTACCTCGGCCGATTAGTGAGGAACATGTTTCCATGGCTCCAGAAGACCTGGGGAGGGGGGGAGCCGGACGCTGAGCAGACGAGGCGGATCTCATCCCCCCGGGAGAAAGCCTGGCTCTGGGGGTGAACTACCACAGAAGGAGCCTCTACAGTTGCAAGTGAAACAGATGCAAAATACTGAAGATTAGTTGGGGTCTTGTCACTGCTGCATGATGTCATATATAACTTCCCTATCACAAGTTTAACAACAGTAAACTCCTCATGATGTGGGTTATAAAGCAATTACCAGCACTCCATGTCTGGCATTGCAACTTGGACTGTAATGAGGAAAAGTTTCACATTTATTTGGCTATTTTTGAAATTCATTACAAACATCTGAGTGCATACCCACAATAGAAGCCACACTTTTCAACATGCCTAACTTATGGCTGACAAGAGACATTTTCTGATGAGGAAGTGGCTCAATCTGACTGTGAGGAGGTTAAGCCAATAATGGAAAACAGATGACAGGGGCCTGAGAGGAGGCATGAGGCCCCAGTGTGTTAAGTATTTAAGCAGATGACCTGCAGGGTATCGTCCTACCGTACCTGGGACGAGAAGCCACACTGTGATTCTGTTGTCTCCGTGGGTGTTGGTGGCCACGCATTGGTACTCCCCAGCATCCTGAGTCCGCACCCCGCTGATCTGCAGCGATGAGTCAGACAGCAGCTTCACCCTCCCTGAGCGGGCCAGGATGGTATGGCCAGCTCGGTACCAGGTCAAGTTGTGCCGCATGGAGCCTTCCACCTGGCAGAACAGCACAGCCACACCTCCTACAGTGGAAGTCACATTCACCGCTGGCTTCAGGACCGGAGGAGGTTCTGTTTTAGTGGAAACACAACCAAAGCATCAAACTGGTGTTATCAGCAATGAACAAACTGAGTGATTTTATATAAATATTTTACTTTTAAATACAAATGTTGCTTTGTCTCATGTTGATCTTTTAGCCATAAATCTAAGATAAAAAATGGCTGGAACAAAGCCTTGCTGGGACTGTGATACATGCAGGCAAAACGACTGAAGAGGTGCATGTGCTTACACAGATGTATGTGCGTGTGGCATACCTCTAACAATCAACTGTGTTAAGGCACGTCCCTGTCCTGCGCTGTTCTGTGCTATGCACTCATAGAGGCCTTCATCCTCAGCTGACGCATGGGCAATCTCCCATGATGTTATGGCAGAATTCCTGATACAAAGACACACTTGGTTTGTTGGCTGGAATATGACAACAGCAACATGTTTCTATTTTACATCACATTCAATTAGTATATCTGGCACACACACACGCACTGGGAGTAGTGTTACAACAAATCAGCATAATTTCATGAATCTAATTCAAAGCAGAGCGTCAACACCAAGAAATAAAGATGCTCTGTTAATTTTTCAAGATGACACAATCGAATATGTAATGTTCACAAAATTGACTGTGCATACTGATTTCTTGATAGATGAGCCAATAAAAGAGTCAAGAAGCACTAATGCTTTACAGACATGCTCACTGGTAAGAGTAGTGAGTGACCTAATTAGTTTTTTTGCAGCAAGTAATGGGTACATGAAGCTGCAGCATCTGGAGGAATCTGAAGGAAGGCGAGCCAAATGTTACAGTGATGAACAAACAGAGGAAAGACTCACTGGAAGAACTTCTCCTCTGCCAGTGTAATCCCACTTCTGGTGAATCTTAGCCTGTAGGGAATATCACTCTCCACTGAGCAGCCAATCACAGCAGGCTGCATGTAGAACCCCTTCACCACATCAGGCATGCTCACAACTGGGGGATCTACACAAGGGAGGGAGAAAGGGTTAAAGGTCACCGGAGAGATTGATGAGGTGTGAGATGCACTGCAGAGTGGCTTTGGTAAAATGTGTCTGTAGGGAGGGGGTTGTCTTGCCTGGAACGATGTTTGTGTAGGAGACACTGGACAGCCTCTGGAAGCGGTAGCCCTCCTCGTCTTTGCCCGTCACCCTGATAAAGAAGCTCTGGGAGGGGGTGCGGAACTCCAGGACACTCCACAGTCCTTGCTGGCCAAGGTCAGAGGGCAGAGACACAGGGATCGTGCGCAAGGAGCGGCCTGAGGCTGACATAAGTTCCACGTGACTCAGCTGACCTGGAGGCTTCAGGCCTGTGCATTTCAGCAAAACGTGGGCTGGAAGTCCTGAGAGACAAAGAAAGATCGCCATGAGGTCACCTTCTGCACATGTTTTCAGTCAAATAAGACTCAAGAAGCTACCAGAAACATGTCTGCCACCTTTTATTGGCCTCTCTCTGGTATGGTTGAACTCTGAAACAGGTACACTAGAAAAGCCAGCCCGGAAATCTATATTGCTGACTCCTGTGACCCTTAGAGTATGGCGCCCACTGCAGCTCGCCTTTAGAAAGAAAGCAATAGTGTTCAATTAGCCAATTGTCATAAAATAGTCAGAGAAACACATTTATGGATTATTCAGCAGAGCAGTACCTTCAGTTTCCAAGCCCCAGGTCTGGGAAACTTCAGGTTGACAACACGAGCAGAGTTGGGAATGTTCAACAGCTCTTTAAGGCCCTGTTCTACACCAACTATACGACCTATGAAAATAACACAAGAACAGTAACTTCTCAATGTAAAATATGTCTCCCCTTGTTTGGGGGGTACATCAAATATGATTATTTAGGAAAAAAGCAGTATCAGTGTGTTGTCTACCAAAGGGATCGATGAGCTCGATTTGTGGTGCTGGTCCACTGAGTGACACTGTAACCTCTCGAAGGCTGGGGTCAAAGGGCACTTCCCACTTGTTCTCCTGGGCACTGTCATGGTTTGAGGACAACAGGTGGACCTTCATGGCCTGAACCGTCTCCTCTACCCACTTTAGAACCTGGCAGGAGGAGGACAAATGCCATCACAAAACCATAACAGAACTAAACGACACACCAGGGGAGACACATTCATTGGTGGATATGGCTGGGACCTGTCAAATGCAAACTGTTACGGATCCCCTCTCAGCTTAGAAAGACTGGTTCAGGAAAGGAAGGACACCAGTGTGGCCTTTCCCTGAAAGCCCACACCAACCCCTTCCCTGCCCGTCCAGCAGGCTGCTCTTTGTCATCGTATTATTCTTTCATCGCAAAAATATTCCTGAGAGGGATTTTGCCTGAACAAAGAGAAAGTGAAAGAGCTCAACTGTCAAACTGATAACATACAGTTTTCTGCACTCTCAAGCAAGTATTCCTAGAACAGTGTCTCTCACAGTAGAAGTCTGTCAGGCAGCAGTCCCCTTCCTGCAACACAGCTTTCATCAATCATAAGGCTACTTCCTCAGAATAGAAAGCAGTGGTGGACGTGGGAGGATGTAGCTTTGTTTAAGAAATACACTTAAACTGTATATTCCACAGTATCAACGTGACTAATATGCAGGATCATTAATGGACAGAAAGGGCTGGCTGTTTCCCACTTTTCTGTTGAATCAGTTAAGCTTAAGAAGCCAGATGAGGTCAGACAGTGACACACTAGGACTGCAGGAGACTCGCTTCTGAAATGAGTCATTCCACCACTCAGAGCAAAGTCTGATATGATACTTGACAGTTAGATTATATTTAATGGCAAAAACAATCATTACTTATAGACTATAATGTCTCTCAGTGATACTCTGTACGGAAATATCTGACAATATAGAATTTCGGTTCTCACAGTTGCTTGACCTTTAATTTAATTGCTTGACCTTCTAGGTCTTCGTGGTATTGAGCAGGAACATAGTTTTCCTTTTGTTTTCTCTAAAATGAAAACAGAAGCAGAAAAACCCCATTGATATCCCATTTCAGTGGCCACAATGGACCGAAGGTCTTCTATCTTCCAAATGCTTAACAAGCAACTGCTGTCTAGTATTTGTTTTGACCTCATATAGAGAGGCATTATGGCTGAGCTGCGTCTGCAATGGAACAAACTGAAAACATTTCTTCAGCGGGCCCTTGGAGACGGAGCCAACGGCTACACATTTTAAGACATTTACGAAAACGAGCAAAAACTGAAACAAGGAAACCTTTGATAATTTAATTATCAGGCCTCCGCTTTTTGTCTATCAGGTCCACTGGGTGCTGACAGCAGCTGGTTCCTCTCGCCGTTTTACAACTGGAAACAGCTGTAATGTCTGCCACATGTGCAGCCATCACCAGCAGAGCAGGAAACTGCTAAGGAGTGACCTACATCTGCCCCAGGATAGTGTCTATTTATTATGTGAGAGAGCACAGACGAGTGGGCATTACTATGCCCTCAGACCTCAGATAAAAGGAAGTGGAGTGCAGAGATCGGCTGTCCGGGCCATGGTAGGTCTGGAGGAGCACGCTGAGTTCTGCAGCCACTCCCTGTCTCAACCACTGGGAATGCAGAGGATCTTCAGTCCTGTGAAATTTCATCCGGCGTGTCTCAGTTGAACAGGCTTAAAGGGCTGTTACAGGAAGGACCCCCCTCTGCTATTCATAGAACCATGACAGATGGGCCAGAGAAGAAGGGTTAGCTAAGGCTCGGATGATACTGTATTCCCCTCTTTCGTCCAGGTTCATTACCTGCAAAATAAATACGTGGCCATGCTGTGGTTAAGCACAACAGCTTGACTCCAGACCTCCTAGTGGGCAGGGGTCAGCTTAGTCCTTACCCAAGTTTAAACACCACAACTGCCGACATTTGTAGGAAGATGCCCTGCTGCAAATCAAGGTTATTAGAGAGAATCAGTCCCAGATGGACCCCCTGCTCCTTCTCAGTTGTAGTTTCAACACACCTGCCGAGGTCTGCCTGTCACAAGTGGCCGGTATTTGAGAGCGGCAGCTACAACACAGATGGTGTCTTTGTTTAGCGCACACAGTTACACAACTGAGGTTTCATTTTCTGTCTGACAACCAGTACCAGCCCCTTAACTCATTATTGCATCCGCATAATGAGTAAACCTTAAGGGCAATGTTATAATTTACTTCAAGGCACTTGAGTTGAGTGTATGTCACAGCAGGCATTATCTGGAAGCTAAACATCACAGCCCTCATTCTTGGTCAGCGCTTCTGGCTCCCGAAGTGGGACTTTGAACCAAGGATGCCATCATTACCATGACGAACACAGATCATGGTCCAAGCTTGACAGAACATTAGCAAGGCTTTCTTGTCCACACTTATGTTAGCAGATCCTTCCCTTGATCAAAACCAGTCAAATTTGCGTAGAGTGTAAAGAGCGCGATACATAGAGCTGACAATGAGCACTTGTGTGAGGACTTGGAGCCAACTCCACTGGGCAGCTGTGCTGGATGGGGGGAAGCCATGACAGATCATATCCTGGGATTAGAGAGTAAAATAAGCAGTCTGTTTTCTCTCCACTCTCCCCCTGGAGACCACAAAAAGATTTTGTATATTTGATTTGGCCGCACTTTATTATAGTGGTATTAAGAATATTTTGGTTAGATATGTAGTACTTCTGAGGTTTTTAAGGATTAAAGGATTTGCATTAATTTGGTAAAAGCATGCCACCCAAGAGCTATAATCACACAGGTCTAAAAATGACTGACATAACTTTATTCCATGTGGAAGTATGCAAATATTTACATGTAACAGTACACTAAGAACATGTCAAAACACTTAAGGGGTACTTTTGCACAAAGCCATCTGGGGTTGAGGTGTGAGGGCTAGAGTGAATTAGGTCTCCTATTCCCTTAATCCTGCAACACAAAATTCAAACTTTAAGAACCACCTTAAACAGCTGGCAGGATACTGGAGTGATAATGAACCGCGCTGCCCCACACACAGGCATTGTATGTTTAGCCACATGTAAGCATGATTTGACAGGAAACAGACCCACAAACACATAAGAGTTCAGGCGTTCAGCAGGCCACCAGTGTGCAGAGCTGTTGGCTCCAGCTCAGCGCTGCCCAGGCATCTCCTGTGTTGACATGCAGGATACCAGTGTCTCTTCCAGAGGAAACTCTGGCTTCTTTTACGTCTGCCTGGGAAGTGAGCCCTGCTGTCTTTGGCTTCTTAAACAGGGCTTCTGTTACATGCTGCTTCCGATATAAAAGAGTCACTCACCCGTATCATATGACCAGGAAGTTTAATATCAGCTTTTAAATCATTTGATTACACTAAATAAAATTGCTATCATTATCTGTGTTCTCTCATGCTCCTAATGTTCTCCATTATTAGGTAAACCCTTTTCATATTCATATACATAACTGAATTGTACTTTAAGAGATAATTTATATGTATATAGGCTACGTGTTTAATAAGGGTTCGGCAGAAGTCATTGCAGTGCCATGTACTCCGTCATGCTCTCACCTCGTTGACCTGCTGCTTGTCCAGGTGAAAGATCTGTCCGGAGGAGGTGGCAGCGATCTCCTCATATGCCCTGTAGCCAGGCTGAGAGCGGTCCCCACAGTCCCCGGTCAACACAAATACCACCTGGGAAAGAAGGGGACAGGACAGTTAAGAGGATTACCACTGAGTGTTTGCTTTCCACTGACTCGCTTTCACTTGGCTCCAAAGTAACGCTAATGCTCATTGTCATGCTTCACGTAGAGGCCGAGTAACTTTGAAGAAACTTTACCCTGCTCGGCTGAGCATTGGGGAACATCATTGGAATGTAGATCTTTCACAGCATGCCACTGTATTGCTTTTGTTATAGCATGTGATAAATGCAAAGATACTCAAAACTCTGTGGGCCAGGACTTTCAAGCTTCAGATGTTACCATTTTCCTGTTAACATCACCTAAACAGTATCATTATCATTATGGGGGACTTAAAACAAAACTAATGAAATGCTTGCATACATGTTTCATAATTTTTACACCCTGTAGCTGTGGCCATGAAGGAACCTCCATCATATGTGCGATGAATGACATTGATAGTTGACATTTAGTATGTAGATGTAGTAGATGCCAACATTTGACTGATGCAGTGTGTACGCTTCTAGCCCTAATCTGTGAGGTCACCACAACCCTGCGCAGTTTCTAGGACTTTACCTGTGATTGACGGAGCTGCACCAGCTGAAGAACATCTCTTTTCAGGCGGTAGTCTTTGGCCCTTGCGTCAGTGAAGACGTAGATGAAGGATCCAGGCAGGGAAACCTCCAAGGCTTTCTTAATGGCTCCTATACTCATCTCAGGGCAGTCGCCCCCACCCTGAGTGACAGAACCACACATGATCAGATACCCTTTTATATTTCTATGTCCCATTTAGTAGGGCTATATATAAATATTCAAAAAAGTATACTAATTAGAGCAACACTGAGCAACTTTTGAAAGAACAAATAAGCCAATTTGTCTTTTAGAAATGAAAAGGTTCATATGCTAATAAAGCACCCTGCTCAATTAAATACCCTGACGGGTTTCTCCACTAAAGCCTTACTTGGTCTGGTGTCACCAGTGGCTTATAGTGGCTAATGTTAGCAAACTTTACATTCATATTGCTGTGTAACCTAACCTAACCTAAGTCTTGTAAGTAAGTAAGTAAGTAAGTAAGTTTGATGACTTCATGATTCTCCTATGAGTGTACAACTGTTATACTACATTATACCATTATCTCATTCTTGTCCCTTGTGGCCACAGTAGCTGCTATTCAGTAAACGTTACATAGGCTGGCTTTAAGCTATGGCAGTCCACATGGCTATAGCTTGGATTAGTGTGGAACAATCCAGTCCCAGTCCTATAGAATAATCATTACATGTGTTGTGGTTCACACCTGGACAAACAACTCTTGCAGATCCTGCTGGAACTTCTTTGGGTCGGTGGTGATGGACACAGGGCCGATGTCTGCAAGGTTGGAGATGCATGTCATCAAAGATCCCAAACAGAAAGAAAATCAGATCATCCCAATTAGAGATGGTCTGGTTGTGATACAATAACGTATGCCTAAAAATATTCATCCCAACTGACTAAGAGCTTCGTCCTTCGTTTTTTTTTTTTAAATCAAACAAAACAACTTGTCAGAACAAAGGATTTAGTTGTTCCCTCTCAGCAGCATCTACAGAATCACAATCCCAAATAAGACACAACCCAACTTATCACAACCAGTGTGATGCCCTGTTGCTTTTGTGCATGACATATATATTAATCGCACACACCACACATCACAAGAGACTAGACAAATGTACAATGGTCAGGTTTTGATTTACACAAATCGCAACAATCTGCCAAAATTTGGATGACGACAGAATAATAATTTTCTGCAGCTGTAGTCAGCATTTTCTACTGCGTGACTTCCTCATGTCTCAAGCAGTAGGGTGATGGATAGGAGCCTGTCAGGGCCTGACACTTACTTGGAGACCTTTCTTGGCCAATCAGTGGAACAGTAAACATTAACCAATACACAGAGAACAAATTGTTTTTTCTATAGAACACTATTGTCCATACAGCTGTTACAGAGAAGACCCTCATCAGGTAGGGTGGAGCCTCATGATTTCTGTGTGTCTGTGCTTGTTATTCTGACTGTCAAATACCATTTGAAAGTATAATTTTGAGACTAATGATATGGAGCTTGCAGACATGTGTCAAGCTGATGACATTTCTTACTCATTCTCAATCTATTTTCCAACAGTGGAGGCTTTCAAGTCCTCGTCTCTCCTCATGAGTGACTGTAAAACACTGACAGCACAGTCACGCCTCTTTGTCAGACACCACGGCTTCTTTGCAATCTTGGAAGTTTACAAGGTCCCCAGGGGCAGGGCACATTAAACACAGACAAAATGTGGTGTTAGTGCAGCCCCTGCCCCCCACCCACCCCCCCCGGCTGGCTAAACTGGGGGCTATGAGGGTTTTCCGGAGAATTGGATGGAGGAGAGGGAGGGGTGGGGTGAGTGTGTGAGTGTGTGTGTGTGTGTGGGGGGGGTGATTTAGGTAATTACACACAAGCAGACAGCATATGCTTCTCATCAGTGCTCAAACACCCTCCCCCATTAGAGCACTCTTATTTTCAAGCTGCAGCTTTCCCATATAGGAGGGCAGATGCCAGGGGGTGAAGAACCTTACCTGTCCCACAGACTCCTCACTCTAAAAGCTCAAATAACCCTGCTTGATGCCTTGTATCAGTTTGAGTTCAATGTGCTGCTCCTTGTGAGTGGACTTACACTGAAACACTGACATCATGAGCTACAGGTTCTGACTTGTGTTGCAGTTTGCTGTTTCTGTGATCCTTTCATGTAAAGAAACTACAGAAAAATGTCAATTCACAGGCAATGTAATGTTGCAGAGTTTGTAATAATGCGAAAAGAAGGATGTGGGTTAATCTTTTGCCTGGATTTGGCACAGAAAAAAATCTGATAATTTGGGCTTATTTGTGCTGCTATAAATCTTAATCATATGCATTGATTTACAAACATATTAGGAATTCAAGACTACCATTCCCCCCAAAATGTGCCCATTGTGAAGCTGATTATTTAAAACAGTGTGGTGATAACCACTAGTTGATGTGGTGTGTTTTATCAAAGGTACCTGGGTCATGGAAGGGGACCAGGACAAAGTTTTTGATGGGTCTGGTCCTACGATTGAGGGTCTTCTCCAGGATCCGTGAGGCGCCCTCTATCACCTGTTTTAGATCGTCGTACATGGAGCCGGTAACATCGAAAACAAAGGCCAGGGTCGAGGCGCTGTCACCGGATCCATCATCCTCCTCAGCCCGGGGGACTGCCAAGATCCTGTGCGCGCTGATACAGAGCGCAAAGACTAGGCACTTCAATAAGACGCCGGTCATGTTTAGATTTACTGCATCTGTCTGCTAGAATGAGGCGAATGACATAAAAAATTTAAAAGTAGAAGAAAGTTTTAAAAAGTTTCGACGCCAAAACAGTTCAAAGTCTGGGACTGCTTCCAATCGGGAGAAATAATATTTGGAACAATACGGCTCAGCTGAAACACATCAAAATCCAGAATAAAATGCTTCCACGGGAGTACATCCGTGCGTAAAGTTTGGAGGAGCGTGTGGACTGGCCCTGTTTTGAAGAGCCCCCTGGAGAGCTGGTGCTCTGACGCTTCAAACGGGGGCGGGGATGAGTTTTAAAAGGTTTCCGAGACCCAACCTGATGTGTTTGTGTGTGTGTGTGTGTGTGTGGGGGGGGGGTACCTCGACCCCACTGTGACTTCCAGGCTTTAACCCTATCCAGCATTCCCCTCTTCAATTCGATTTTCTCCGCGTAACTGAGGTGGGCCCCTAAGCTTTACGCACATTACCAGCGGAGTCTGTACTGTGTATTATGGACATGCCGAGAACATTGTCTCAGCAACAACCTCGTTTTTATAAATAGCCATCGTTTATATTCAGCTGACACCAATCTAATTTTATACATAGCCCACTCTGAGAAATATCCCCTTGGCATATGAATGGGTGGAATAGCTTGACGTACCACACAGAAATGTCACTGTCCTTTTTATTTTGTAGATGATCTGGGTAGAAATGTTATTATTAAATATTGTTACATACTTGATGTCTAGCTATGACATATCTTTTCTAAGGAGATCAGACCTTGCAGAGAAAGCCAGCTGATCTTATGAATGGAAGTACATGGAAGAAACCCAGAATATTTTTGAGACAAGCTTGCTGTTCAAAATCCACTTGTCTTTTGCTGCACTTAGTCACAGATGGTATTTTCGAAACAAAGCAAATCAAAAATGTCACTGGTCAAAGCTCTACACCCTTCTGGCCTCCTCCTCTTGATGTCACTTGCATCTGTCCTTGATGAAAAGAAAACAGAAAGCAGGTCTGAGCAGGCCCAATAAGCAGACAGGGCCAGCAGCTACTGAGCCTCATTAACACACCCATCAGTGCCAAGACTTCACAGTTTTTGTGTAGCTTATTGTACAACTATACAGTGCAGGCTTAGAGCAACTTGGCATGTAAGATTACTTGTTTCAAAGCAGGACATGCATTCAACATGACATTATCCCCTATTAGTGAAGTAGCTCAGTGCAATACTGGACTGCTGATCTTTTAAATTTTGAATACAATACAATCTGGTGTGTGAAGTCTTGGATTACGGTCTTAAGAAGTGATTCATTAGGGATCATGAGGAAAGTTTAACATTTTATATATATATATATATATATATATAACAGAAAATACATATTTTCTATTCAATACTAAGACAACAGTCATAGAAATGTTGGCCACTTAAATGCGTTTTATTCTGTGCTCTTATACTGTTAATCAACAGGTAATGACATTTATCATTTAATAAATTATCATTTGCATAAGGCATAAAATCAGTGAAGCTGATAAAACATCTTAATGATGTATCTAAAATAATCCAAAAGTGAAAAAAAAGGCATCATCACATGCTGTGGCCTCGCACAGGACAAATACAACGTGGACAAATGCAACCACAGAGCTCGCAAAAGCTTTACAACCAGAATTGATGTCTGTTTGTGCCTCTTAATGACCAGAGCTTTGTGTGTGCTGAGGGTGGAGTACGATGCTTTCAAAAGACATAATGAGCCTCAATTCAGATGTGGGAGAATTCACTGTGTTGCTTGGTCATGTTGTTCAGGATGTGGCTGTGCAACACTGCAGACACTAGAAGCTCGTGCTGACGGGGAAGTGAAAACACAATAGGATGCACAGACTGCAAACATAGTAAACAATCTATAGAAAAATCCTCGCTCTTTCAACACACAAAAACCCTGTTCTCCCAGGAAAAGGAAACTTCAGAATATGAGGGAAAAAACAATCCCACAATAATAATGAAAAATACAGTGCAATACATTTTAAACACCTTTGATAAAAAATAAAACTTCATTCCATACTTATGAGTAAAATTCCCATAAATGCAGCAAAGCAGAAAATAAATTACCGTTATATTTACATTATACAATATATACTTTACTGCTTTGTAACTTTAAGTTAGTGTTCACGTTATCACCAAGTAACACGCCAGATTCTCCCGGGTTTAGAGTCTCTCCATGTGGTGATGATGCAGCAGCACATTTCCTCTGAGTGGCTCTCGTGAATCCCCTGTTTTACAGTATGTGAACAAGATGCACACTAACATCTCAGAGGGAATTCAGTTCCTGGGTCTGTCCATTGGGAAATCACAACACTGCGCTTGCAGAAATGCTCCTACACAGTCCACAACACTCAAGTGTGTACGCGGTGCCACACAGCTGCAGAAGCACAGATAAATGACGGTTTTGCTGACATGTTTGAATTCCACGTCACATCAGAGGATATATTTCTTTACAATCCTTACTGGAAATGTGGACAAACAGCTACTTGACACAGATGCCGTATGGCTGTGCGACACAAGTTTGCAGTCTGCATCTGGGTGAGCAAGTTAAAAGTGGCTTCCTCCTGTTACAGGTGTGATGGAGCTGGATTGGCGTGTAACGTGCAAGAGGATGCTGATTTGGATCCATCTGAGAACTTGTAAGAATGATCACCAGCAAATAGATGACAGTAAGTGGTGTCATGGAACCTGGGTGTGTTCACAGCATGCAAGAAAATCACTAAACAGAGCTACTGTATTACTAAAATATGTCTTCACAAGCTCCGTTCACAGTTGACAAAACGCTGAGCAGGATGTCAGCAACAATTGGCAGCGGCTGGTGCATTACATTAGGCAGTGAGAGGAGAGTCTCGCTCTTCACTCAGCACTGCAAGACTATATGATTGCCAGCAAACAAGTGGGCCATTTGAATAATTCATTACAACAAACTGAGAGTGGAAAGTGGCTTCCTTACTTTGGTTTCAGCCCACAGAATGAATTTTGCTGTTTTATTCTGATTTAACAACAATTAGACAGTGACCTGGGACTAAGATTCACCCAAGCAGCAAAGTATGCAGGTACTAGCTCATTAATACCCCACTCACCTTACATTCCTACACAAGTCCATCATAGAGTGACAATGCCTGAACAATAGAAGGGTCTGCTTTTGAACCCTCCTGAAACTCCTGCAGAGTCAGCTTCCCATCTGCATTCTGGAAGAAGAACATGGGACTAAATTAAACTGAAGTCCTTTAGTGCTTTAACAGGGATTTACCAGCAGGGGGCAAAAGAGGCTCTTTAGCTAAAAAGCTAAATCATGTTACTCCCGTTCTGTGCTGCTGGACTGATCCTTGGTTCAGTGCACTTGGAAGGTAGCCACTCTGCCAATACAAATCACTAAGTGCTGCGCTGCACAGCTAGTCCAATGGGCTGATCTTGGCAGTAGTGGGCTGACAAACACACCCATGCAGGCTGCGTCTCATCTTTCACTAAAGCTGAATAAATCCTTTGGTCTGAGGGAGTGGGCATTAGCACCGAGGACTAGTGGTGGTGGAGACTATATATGATGTTTATAGACTGCAGGCAGTGTTAGTGACGCTGTGATGGCTGCAGCTAACAGTTCTATACTTAACAGTGTCCATGTCAAAGCCCTGGGGGTGGCAACAAAGGCAGATTCTGTCCTCTTTATGGTAAACTTATATTTACTGCATGTGTATCAGGCAATGTTTGATGTTAAACCATAGAAAGTAGAAGCAAATGTTACAGTAACTAGTTCATTATCATTGTCACATCAGTCTTTTGATTTTATTTCAATATTCAAAACACTAACCTTGTCCATCATTGCAAAAATACGGTCCACGCGCTTTTCTGGTGTGTTTTCTTCTTCTGGCAGCTCCACAGTGTTCCCCTAAGAAAATCAATCATTACATTTTATACCACTCAAACAGATGTATATGTCTGATGTTCGGTAAAACTTACCACCATCTGATATATGGCATCTACGATGTTCAACATCTCATCTCGGGTGATGTAGCCATCATTATCAAGGTCATATAATTTAAAAGCCCCTGTATAGACAAAGATGTTAAAACATAGTGTTTTACTGCAGCAAGGAAGAGGTTCACAACTATTTTTGGTAGGTGAGCCCATACTGAGATCTGAAGATTACTGTGACTTCACAATGTAAAACAAAAGATTATATTAAACTATATATTTTCATGGATTACAAAGCATGCAGTGTTTCATGTCTTTGGAAGTGGTGAAAACTGAGTACAGACAGGCAGCAGCCTTTCATGGTTGCTTCCCAGTTCAAAAGGCGACAGTAGTAATTATAGCTATAAATAACGGTCACACTTATTTTCAGGTTTAAATGTATGGTTACTGCTAGTTTTCCAGGGTGTTTTATTTTCAAAATAGGTTGTCAACACACTGGGTCATGACCCCCAGGTCACAGAAGCCTGCAGGATCTTGCTAATAATGTCCTATTTGCTGTTATCTAGGTCCTCTTTCATATGCAATGCATGGCAGACAATCCTAAATCCTGTCATTTAAATGTCAAAAAATAGGGGAGGAGGGTGCATCTTCTCACATCTCAACTTCTCATCTAGAGTTCCCCGGGAAGTCACAGACAAGGCCTGGATGAATTCAGAGAACTCGATGCGTCCATCCTACAGAGTGACAAAAAGGAGAGAAAGAGAGAGAGAATGGGAGAGAAGAAAAGGGCCAGAGAAGAGACGAGCATCTTACTTCAATTGCTGTAGCTGTAGTTTCATAAACTCCTTGCTGTTCTTTCATGATGCCCTTGATGTATTCTGCTGAAAACGGGGCCAGACAATTGCTTCAAGTCAGATGCTATTTTTGCCCTGCACCTGGCTCTCTCCTCAGGAAGAAATATGTCACCTCTGGTCCTGAGTAAGATGGATGCTACCGGCTCATAGTCTAAAAGTTACAGCACAAAAACAACTACTGTATATTTGAGGCAAAGATGTCTCACATGTTTCCAGTGACTCTACATCATGAATGGGCATGGCAGACAATTCTGTCCGACAAAGTAGAAAATATTACGCGTATTTCCTCTCAGCTTTGCTAGAATCACATGCGCTGAATCTTACTGCAGAAGCTCAAAATTTCCAATTACCCTCCCAAAATTGTGGCCTTCAGCATTCTTCTGGGAGACCGCACTAGAAAAGTCCACTTACATGGATGATAATCAAATATAAAACGGATGCTCAAAGTGGCTCAAATGCCGCTAATTCAGACCAATTCATCAAGTTATGACCTCCAGCCTCAAGCAACTGCATCTGACTTACTCAAATCAAACTGAAGCGCTGCATAAAATAAATGCCATTCACATTGTAAGTGAAAACAGCCTGTGAACAACAAGAAATCCATATAAATCAATTTCCTGGTAGTTGAACCTTCAGGCTTTGGCCAATTCATATTCCCAAAAGATACTAAAGGATTGTTTTGCATCGCAAGTTTTTTTCAACATTTTGGTACAACAGCTGCCTACCTGAAAAGCCAAGCCATGGCCTTGGGGTCAGTTTATCTCCACCAGACATCTGACCAACCAGACAATGCTGAAGTCATGCATTGCTGATTACATAGGTCATAAAAACTGTTAGCAATCAATGCATTCTCTAACTACGGGGTGTCTAACGCTAATGAAGGTCATACATAAACATCCGACAGAGGGGTCGTCTGATCTTTCAAACACAAAGCTTCTTAACTGTAGTCAATAAACCCCCAGGGGCTCGCCAACATCCCAAGAGCTGTTCCCCTACTGTTTGTCTTCCTAAACACAATTTGAATAATTGTGTGCAGCTGCAATGAGGTGGATTACTTCAGACAAATGTAGCATATAATGGTTTGGCCTTGTTAAAGCTTGCTTAATCATCATATCCTCAAATCCTTAGAGGATGTGCCCACATAACAGAGACAAGAGTTTCATTCAGAAAGAAATAATATTCACTTTGGTAAAAGAAAAGCTGGCATCCATTCTTAAAAATTGATTTCTGGCACATAACTTACGATTATGTGTTACTATTAATGCTGTGGTTCATCTTCAGCTGTGCTGTTGAAATGCAGACTGATAATGTTCAGGCAGAGGATGATTTCAAAAGGTATATACAGTGTTTTTTTATCAATGTCTTCCAATACATTGGTACTAGCCTTACAGTTATCACATAAAATCAAGTCTTTATGCTGTATAATTTGGTTACACTTTGGCCTAGAATTTCAATACATTTCAGTGTCCAAAACTGCTTTCAATCAAAAGTGCTAATAAATATTTTAAAAAAGATTCCGCATACCGTCAGGTATAATAACAGCAGCAATATGGATAGGATTTTGGGCAATATAGTATATGAATTTGATTACAAACCTTATTTTCATCAAATACGTTGAAGACAAAGGAGGCAAACTTTGTGGGATCTCCAAAAGGAAAGAACTGCTTATATATCTTCTGAAAGCCCACAGCATCCAGCTGCCCACTTGGACAATCTTTAATGAAGCCTTTGTACCTGAAAAGTGAAGCACAGAGATTATTTAAAGAGTTAAAATATAAATGTAATGAGAATCATTATCAAAACACAAACAATCACGGTAGACTCATGTCACCTCCTCACTTCTACAGCAGGCAGCACTGATTCAGTTTGAAACAGTGTGCTAGATCAAAAGGGTAAAGTGCAAAGCTATTTGTCTCATTCACAGATAAGATGATCGCCCTAATCCAATAGCAAGCCCAGAGTGGTTAACTCTAATCAAATTACTCTCTAGTCCTCTTTTGATAATATGCGTGGCTGATAGATAAGACTGAGAGCTTCCTCTCGCCCCTGGAAATGACAAATCTAGAGAGAAACTTAATAACTCTATTAGCCTAAATATAGAAGCATCTCATAAGCAATTTCAAACACAGTCACTCAAAGGTAGGCAGTTTCCTTGTTCGTCTTCATAAAAGAACACAGCAGCCTCAAAGTCTAACTAGACTGTAATAGGTCAGGGAGCAAGGAAGAGAGTGTTAGCCTTTACAAAAATAAATGCTAGATGAAAAGTACAAAGAGGAGGAAATAGCAGGGGAATGATAATACTCTCTAGTTATAAAAATAATTGTAAAAAGCTTTTGCTCTAGATCAGCAGCAAAAATGATGCAGTTCACAACAAGGGAGCACTGCATGTTCATCTGTGATTCAGTTAAGGCTGTTCAAAATAAGCTGGGCTGTAATTACGGCCAGAGAGAGAGAGAGAGAGAGAGAGTGCTCTGATGAAGAATGAAGGCCAGGACATATCTTTTCCACTCACACTCTGGCTCCTCACTTCTTTTAAAACGCTTTAAATTTAATCTGCCTTGGAGATAATGAAGGCAGCTCCACATAGTCAAAGAGATGGAGAAACGCTTTGAGGAGTAGCTAGGAAAAAGTTCAGCTAGAAGTGAAGCGAAAAGAGAGCAGAACCATGTAATTCTAACATTTGAATTATCTGGAGATATGCAGGAAAATGAAAGCCTAGCTCACTTTAATGCAGAATACAACCTAATTGGTATTCAAAGTGCAGAACACACAATGCATATCATAATCCAAAGCCGACCCATTTCACCTGAATTCTTTCATTTTTAATGTGTGACTATGGAATATTATATCCGGCAACCAATATAATAAAAGGCTGAATGATACTGTAACATACTGTATAGCATACTGTGTGTACTGTATAGTATACATGTTTTTCTATAGAACACATATAGTGCATACAGTAGTGATTGTTTACTACAGTGTACCTATATAACGTATTTGTGAGAAAGACACCTATTCTGTTTGTCACACTGAACAACGGCTGTCATCAAATGGGAGAATCTTAACATCCACAACAATTACTTATATCTGCTAACTAGGAGGTTTACAAGAAATGGCTAATTGTTTATCACAGACAAAATAAAATTTAACTGGCACTCCAATGCTAATATAGCTGCTTATCACAGCATCAGCATATGTTGTGTATGTTTACTGATAACAAGAAATTAAAGCAGAGAAATATGTTTCTGATTGGAGTTCAACTTTCTGATATAAATGATGGTTGCAAAAAGCTTTCCTGTATCCTGCATTGCATTGACAAGAGGATAAAAACATAAAAATTAATTAACATCACAGACCACATGAATATTGTGTTTTGATTGGGATTTAAACAGGTCTGCAAGGATTTCAAAAGGGCACTCAACTGATTTTACATATGAAGTTCAGTTTACTTGTCATGAGAAGTACTGCTCCCTGCGAAAACATGTCTTCTGTGGCTCTGAAGCAGCTTCCTAAAAATAACCCTGATGACATCATCAGCATTGTTTTTTTTTTTATTTCATCTTGACTTGGGCTTGAGTCTTTTAACGGAAAGTGTGTGTTAAAAACTGGAGGTATGACATTTGAAAGAAGTGGCCATTTAGGAAGCAGGGGCAGTCTAATGAAAGATGCTCTTGAGTTGCATTATGGTCCATTTTAAGCTTAAAGTCAGCTTTATGGAAGTGCAACCCTAAATTACTGGAGTAGCTCTTTAATATGACTTTTTTCCTTGCAAGAGAGTGCCTGAAATAGGTTTCTTTTCTGTGACCGGGTTTTACTATTTTAAAAGCACCTTAAGGACTTATTGCATGTGAAAATGACAGAATTAAAATAGTACTTTATTATTTAATCATTGCACTTATATTCATGATGGACAGTTTTTCAAGTATAAAATTACCCACAATGCAACTTGACCACCAACAGCTAGGTTGTGGAATCAGGTATTTTCAGCTAGCAGTGGCTAATTTCTGCTGGTTTCTCTAGAGCCACAAAAGGTTTTATACAACTTTTTTCACATAATTATGCAGTAATACTCCCCAAGACCTGAACAGATGTTCAAAGGCTTGGCCACATCATACACTACTATACTTCATCTGATGATTATTAGAGTTCAGTAAAGGTTGCATAGTTAAATAATTGACTTATTTAAATCTCAAATTTAATATGTTTTTTGTTGAATTATGTTGTTGTTTATAGTTGTTGATAGTAATTAATTGTGAAAGCTATATTAATGTTAGTGTTTATTTTTCTGATGCCCCCCCAATATCTTGGCCAAAACTTCTCAATAACCAAAACAAAGGGATTCTTATCAAAAGTGTTTGGTCAAGTTGTCTTTAAGTAAAATAATCAAACCACTAAAATTAACTCAAGTATAATTACTGGATATTAAAATTCTTCAACATGCACTTTGACTTTTGATTTATCAAAGACTTACTGCTGTGAAATGGTATTGTTTTTCAGCCATTAAAAAGTCACATTACTTTGCTTTACTAGGCATACAGTAATACACATGTAGGACTGACTACCAATTTTAACATACTACCAGTGGAGTTACAGAAGGGACACATACAGTGCAAAGACACTGTACCAGCGTAAACATGTTTGCCCAGAGTCATAATCAGCATCACCTTCATTTGCCAAGAACCCATCATGTGCAAGAAATCTGACTTGGTGACACTGGTGTTAAGACACACACACAGTCAGGCTGTACTTGAAGTAGTGTAATAATGCGACTATGCACTGTACTTGCAGGGATATAGCAGGCGTGACATTGTGCATCAGACCACACTGGGGAGCCAGCATGAAGATAAAGTATTTATTATTGGCACTGGCTCCTACTCCTTGGCATCTATCATGGTGGTTTGCTAAAGAGTTGTGCAAGATGTTTCTCTTGCTCCTGCCTCGCTGGCAGGACATCACTGCAGTATGGCATTTTGTTATTGATTTCAGGTGAGCTTTGAGCATACTAATGATGTTCCTTCAAAGGAGAATTAAAAAGGGGAACACATTTAATGCACAACACAGGCATTTATCTAACCCTGCTAATTCTTCTGTGTCTGTGCCTGTGCTCTAATTACACACCATCTGGCATTTCCCCTGGTAAAATTCCCTCTCATCCCTCACACTCCGCCGTGTTGATTGCTGCTGATCTTCAAGTGAGAACTCGTGCAAACTTTCCTGTTAAAAGACAGTGAGAGCGATGGTGAGCTAGCTGGCTGCACAGCCGGGGGGATGGACATTTAAGGGGTGGAGGTATTCTGCCCCTGAGCACTCAGGCAGCCCCAGAGACAGGCCAGCTCGGAGGCTCTAGAACTGCTACTGCCCAGTGATATCTAATGCGGCTACTGTTGCTGCTATGTGACTGTAAGGCTGTGAATGTGCCCTGGCTCCTTCCCCCTGTAAACCCTGTAACAGGGGACATGAACAGGGACTAGCTCTCGAGGCAGAGCTCATTTCATGCATGCCGAATTGGGTCGTGAAATGCAAAACTAAAGCAGGAGAACTGAAGTGTGAACATCGAAAAGTGATCGCGTTATTACAATTCTCCTTCATCTGATATACACTATTCTTTCCTTTTATTTCCAAAGAAACAATAGCCCAAAAGCAGCATGCAGCAAACAAAAGCGATGACTGTGCTCATGCTTGAATCACTTCTGTAAAAAAAGATGCCTTGTCTCTCTGCATTTAAATTGTGCCTTCAGAAAAACATTCAGAAATTCCTACCTTAACAGTATTGCTTACTCTCACCACAGCTTTGTGACTTAACCAGGCCTGAGGTTTCTCCGTTTCATGAATATGTTTTATTTTGATATATTCATGTGCATGTTACAACACTGTGAGTACAGGCTGGGATCAGACAAAGGCTAGACCTCTGCGAGATAATGCTGGTGCGGGTCACCCTGACTAATAGGTACAGAATCTGACAGGAAGGATTACTAAACTACAACATTGTGGAGGCTCTGTGGCCACGTAGTCATTAAGTGCCTAAAAGAGAAACAACTTTATCAGACATCCCTTTCGCAAAGAGAGTAAAAAGGTTGTTGAGAAATGCATCATGGAAATGCTTGTATCAGTGTTATCAGCCTTCAAAGTCATTCTGTCTCAGTAAGCCTTCAAAGTCATTCTATATTCAGAACTCATCTGTCTTCAGGGCAGAGTGAGAGAGGTGGCTACAAATCAACTATCAAACAAATTGTAAATATTCTTTCCATGGACTAAAGAAACCATATCCTCGGCAAAATATATCAAAGTGGGTTTTGCAAGTGGGTCAATAAAAGACCCTCTTATTCCTGTAAACTTTGCCAGTAAATACACAATTATTAATAAGTGACTTGCCTCACATAAGGAATGGAAACATTTTTTAATAAAAGATTAATAGACACACTTACCACTGCTGCACCTCTTTCTCTGTAACTGTAAGAGAAATAAAAACATTAGCTTAGAGGATGACTTTGGTTGTCCTAGAAAAAAAGTAGCTTGCTGTTAGATGCAACAGAAGAGCCAAGTTGTAGCATCGTTAATCATCTTGGCCCAGTCCTATCCAACACATATCTTTTGACTTTACCAAAAATATTCAACTGTGTCATCATGCAATTATTGGAAAATAGCCATAGTTAGTTGAGTGTAGAATGAACTGATTCTAGCACACTATCGGGTATAGTAGAGACAAGTGGGAGTAAACCCCAGAGATGCACGAAAAGACAAACAAGGCTGACGGAACGAACGCTGGCCACAGATTTAAGAAAGTGAACCGTTTAAGAGGCAGGATGTGTTATCATGCCCACACAAACACCATCATCTGCCAGTATCCAATAAAACCTATCCCTCATGGTTTTCCCTTGTCTCTTTACTCTCTCTCAAGTAACCAAAGCAATTTTCGGCCTCTCTGCCCCTGGTGTTACTAATGAAAACAAGGGCTGGAAATCAATAGCATTAACTTAACCAGTTGGTCCTTTGAGAGAAACTTTCTGAATTCATGCTGCCGTAATTCTGAGGATAGATGCCGTCTACTACCACTTCTGTTGGTCCTGGGGCAAAGCAAAAGCCTTGTAACCAATAGCTAGTTAGTTAATCTATAATTTCCTCTACTGCAATGTTTAACCTTGACTTAACTAGTTTGGTTACAAGACAAACAAAGGTATACGACCAGAGAAACAAAGTAAACAGTGGGTATAATGCCTAGAATTCATGTGCCATAACTAAGATATTTTTGGTGGTAAATTAAATTACATTATGAAATTATCCAACACCCACACATTGCAGGAGACTGGTCAGGTAATAAAAAATATTCATGACAAGATTAAAAAGGATTTTGTACCATGAGATTTACACATATACTGTATACATATTTATAATGTGAGTACTGCAGTACTGGAGCAGAATCATACAGAGGCTATATGTGAGAGGGCCAGGTCAGGTGGCCCTCGTCTGCATATATCTCGGCCTCAATTTGTTCTGCTCAGCATTTTACCAAGAAACTCATCATGTGACCCTTTCCTGGGCAATAAATGTCAGGGTCAATCTCACGACCATCAGCCAAGCCAAGCTACCATTAAATTGGCCTCAAAAGTCAATGCAGTCAAAAATTGAGGCAATTTACCATGGCTACGGTTTAATAAAAAATGATTACATAACTCAGTCAGAGGCAACGGGCAATACTGCAATCAGCCCACTGCAGGTGAGTGCAGGGCCTACTCATCCAGCTGGCCTTGCAGGGTCAGCTAGAGCACATCCAGCTTGCACTCTGTCACTGTGAGCCTCTTCATGGCTTTGACAACTTACAAAATCATCATGCCATTACATGAGCCTAGCCTATATCCTGCAGACATTTTAATAGGACTGCTGCTCTCTCCATGTGATGCCAGAACAGTCATTTGGAAAATAATTTCTGGGGCGAATTAGGCTCTCTTAAAGTAAAGGTGAGGTTGCAACCATTTTTTTCACGTTTCCAATAAGGACAGGAAAATCACTGGCTACCCAGAGCCTTTGCATAGCTTAATGTGTCTTTAGCCAGAAAGTGTTTTATTTATAATATATGGTGACAATAATTTTCTTATAAAGAAGCCTGAATTTTCAAATCTATAGCAAAACAGAGGACAGACATCTAAAGACATTTTTTTGACCTAAACAGGCCGCATTTCTTAGCATTAGCCTAGCCTTGTTGGTCGCCTGTCAACACAAAGGGCATAATTTGCTGGGGTAAAAAAAACGCCCTGCTTCTTCCACCACTGAAACAAAAAGACACATAGGCGCAGAAAAATGTCTTAAGTCCCCAATCTGTCAAGAAGCAAAGCAAAGCGCTGACTAAAATGGCAGACACAGCTTCTCATGTGAGAGCAAAAGAAAGAGGCAACAGGATGAAGGAAAGCAGGCAACAACCGAACATGGGAGAATGATCATGCAGGGAGAGAAAGCTTGGTGCCCCTCTCAGCGATGCTAACCAGATAAGATCCTAATTATACTATTCCATTCCCTGCTCAAAGAGGGCAATTAGGGGATAAAGCGAAAGAGACAGGGCTAAAGGGTAAGAGAGAAAGAGAGAGAGAGTAAAGGACAGCAGCAAGCAACCCAGCCCAGCATGAAGCCCAATCTTCCTCCACAGCAATTTCCTGCCACAACAACCTTCCTCGGCTCTGCTGTGGAGAGAGCCACCACACAAATAACACTGTCATTAAGCAGCCAGTGGATGTCAACTCCCACCCACACCTGCACACTGTACTGCTCAAATAATAATAATAACTCTGTGCTCCAGAAATAACACACCAATGATTAATATAGTGTCTTTCGAGCAGACATCGTTGTGGTAATTCTAAAATTTGATTTAAAACAGAGGGAGAAAAAAGCTTTTTTTTTTTAAGCACGAGATTATCAATCCAATGCTGTCAGTATTCAATGTCAGGTTGACAGAAACAACATGAATTGCTGTACTTGCAATATTGTACATTCACTCCAGCTTTTGACTTCGGTCATTCCCACCAATCCCACCATTTCTGGCAGTCTCTAGGCATGAATACCATTTATAATTGTGGTGTGTATAGCATAGCGTTCATTTATTTAGACTCTGTTTGTACTCAATCTATCGCTAAATACATAATATAAAAAAATAAAAATATACAGAGGGCCCACAATCTACATTCAAAAACCACATCCTCATCTCTAAAACCCCCAGCTTGATAGCTGATACAAACTCAGCATCTTCATCGTCATAAATCCCTTCAGTGTGATTTAAAGATGCTGATTACAACTTTTGCCAGACCTTAACCAATCACAATTTGCTACACAACATTTAAATGTAAATTTAAATCAAACAAGATGAGTATTCCCAGCTGACATTTGGTAGTAGCTCTGTTATGGCAATAACAAGATACTGGTGTAGAATCCCAATATATCCCAGCAGGCAGGGTTATTTACTATACAGCCTGTATGGAACACAGTGGGCGGAAAATATGATTTAAAAACTGCAGCAATACTATTAAAGTTTTATTTTATAATTCCTATCACATATGCTATTGTTTTTTATGTTTGTCCAGAATGTTCCTTTATTGTCAAACAGGGTGGCTAAAGAAGAGTTTGTGCAGGATTTACTTTCTAAAGACAAGCACTTTGTTACATGTATTGAAAAGTGCTATACAAATAAAGCTATTATTATTTACATTATTATTACTACTGAGCAAAAAAAAACAAAGACATGATGGTACTCACAGTAGGTTTTCCTTGTCAACTCCTCCACCACCTCTGGCTTCAGCTTGCTGTTTGATTTACCCATGATCTTCAGCTCTCCTCACACAGCACCTGTTACTACCTCCTCTCCAGTCTGCTGCTCTGACAAAAACATACACAAACGTGGGCCAGTTTAGGTGCAATGAAACCAGTGAAATAAGGAAAACACACTTGTTTGGTTTAAAGGGGGGGGGGGGCAACTTCCATTCAAGCTATATTTGTGTATCGTTTGGTGGTTGGTAGTTCATTCTAGCCGCGGTGATGATCTACTCAGTCACCAGCCCCTGCACTAACGACAGGCGAGTCAATCCCCAGGCACCCTGTGAAGAAGGGTCGCTGCTGAGTGCCTATGTGACCGCTTCATTTCTTCACAGCAGTCCGTGGGCGAAGAGTGGCGTTTGGATGCGTTGCTACCTTCGATCTTCGATACAAGAGTCACTCAGTAGCTGGGTTAAGCACGCTCACTCCCTCACAGTCATTCTCTGTTCTTCTCACTCCTCCCACCCCTCCTTTCCCACCACTATCTCTTTTTGCTCTGGGTATGTTACTGTAGAAAAGAATCCCTCCCTGTCGACAGCTGAGATAAGGTGGTGTGTAAACTAAAATACAATGAACAGAGCTCGCCTTGGATGCACCCCGCTGCACTTTGCACTCCCTCAAAGCATTAACTCTAAACCCTTGAATTTATACATACGTAACAGTTTAAGGAAAAGTTAAAGGTTTCGGTAATAATTTAGGGAAAAAAGAAGCAAGGTCTCTACAGTTCTACAGTAGATGCCAGCTGAAAAGAGATCTGGTTTTGCTCTTAAAATAAGTGTGTGAGCTGTCTACCAAGCTTATAGGCGGATTTGAGGAGTGACAGTTTTCTTTTCTTCTCCATTCTGACTCATAATTCTCCCTCCTTCCTGTCCTCACGACATCATGGTATGGTGATTTCCTCTGTCACAGCAGACAGGAGATGAGGGATAATGGAATTTCTTTGTATCACGGGCATGCACTAATGCCTAACCACAGCAGCTGCCTGAGCCACAGAATAGGAAGCTACTGTAAGTGCTAGGCACCTTCACTGCAAACATCTGTTCCCTGTGTCCATGGCCAGTGATGTCCTTCTGATGGATGCCACGCTGGTATTCACCATCTTGTGTTTGCTTTTGTGGTCCTGGGTATTACTTAGACACTATAAGAAATATGACAGACAGACAGCAGTTACAAAGGGAACAAAAAGCATGTGATGTGTTTTAGTGGAAATGGTCTGTGTTGTCACCTAGAGCCACAGACAAATGAGCACTGGACTGGAAAAACACTCAAAACAGACAACGACCTATCTACTGTCTGCCAAAGCTGCTTAATATAGCCGACAGGCAAGACACAATGTGGCGCAAGAAGAGTGTTAGTAATGTAAGTGCAGAGGCTATTCTTAAAGTAAACTGATTTAAATTAACATAACATTAAATGACGAGCAAATTAACTGTAGCGTCAAGTCTCTTATCGATTTCATTCAAGTGTTCTGAAAACAGGTGGCTGGGAGAAAACAGCACAACTAAAACACGCACACCCAAATTCATAACAAATTAATGGCTGAATTAAAACATGCGAAAAAGCGTTTCCATATTTTCATTTTTGTTGAAGTTGACATTAGTAACAAATGCACAATAGATAGCCACGAAAGCAGCAGGTGGGATGTTGCCTGGCAATACCATAGCAACACACAGTTTATGGCTACAGTACAACAGCTACAGTGCGGGAAGCTTGCTAGTCATTGTACTCGCAACCGCGGTACCCACGCTGTTCCTTGTAGCTAGTTCACACAAAAAATAAACAGAAAACTCACCTTGAAATAAGAGCTTTTCTATATAAAGCGACTTCGGGATTTACAGGGGCGGAAAGTCGCCGTCCAGTCAGTCCCAAAGCGGAGAGCCGCTGTTCAACGTTGTCTACCTTCCGCCGAGTTCCGGAGCGACTCGCTGCTGCGCGGATGGCCGTCCGTGCTGCTCTGGTGCCGCCGTCAGGGAGTGACGTTGCTGCTGCTGCTGGCCCCGACCAACTCAGCTCAGTGCCAGAGACACTGACGTCGCGGTGCCATTGGATATACACTGACTCTTTGTATGCTTTCAGAGCCTTTACACGTGTCATTTCGTATACAGTGAAGGCTTATCCGAACTCACTTTACACCCACATTATCATTTTCGGGACAGAGCTTAAAGGCAGATATCATACTTTTATGGTATCTTTTATACCCAATTTTACAGTGAGTTTACTAATGTCCTTCGGTGGAGGGGGGGGGGGGGGGCACAATTAATTGGGGCCACATAATGATGTGCTTTTTGATTTTGCATGTTTTTTCATCTCTAATGATTAGTTAGCATATTACTGTGAACTTTTGTATTATAATATATAGGCTATAGGCTATCTATAGCCTAGAATTAGTAGCCCTTAAAGGGACTTTTCTGCAATTTAGCATTGCACTCTCATTAAGTCGGGGGACTCACAAGAGATAACAGATAAAAACAGAACAAGAATGGTCATAATTGATGCAGCAGAAGCTGAGATTTCTTGAGTTTTAGTCCTTAGGAAGGCTCATGCTCCAAAAACACTACAAATCCCATAATGCAGCTCAGTAGACTCTTGCCTTAGACAAACACTGTGGGTTCTCATTACAAAAAGGCTGGACGTCCTCTTATCTCAGTTGAGGATGACATTTAGGGAAGTTAGGAATCCTAAGTTAGGATGGTCGATACCCTGTCCTACATTTGATGTAACTGCCAAAAATTGCAGCATCACTGTAGGTCTGTATGGCAAATGACAGAGAAGACGGGGAACAACATGAACACCGAAATCTTACTATTTAAAGGCTACTCAAACCATATGATGATGTTTTAAATTTCCCAGAACATGTATTAATGGGTAGCATATACTGCAGTCAATCAAGACAATTCATTTTGAATTTGATGGACGTGCTACATCCGTTCAAATCTTTATCCTAGTTTCATAATATCGTAATTTGCAAGTGAATTCCCAAAAGGGTGGGGTTTCTTCTCCTCCATCGACACAATTAATGCCTCCATATGAATGCCTAAAATTAAAGCTAAAATGTAATGCATGTATTTTCTTGTCCATAATGTCAAGCTAACTAGCCAGTTTAAGTGAAGTGAGACAGCTGTGGTGATGGATGCAGGCGGTGTTGTTTACATTCTAAATACAGATACAGGCATGACAAGACGAGTGCTGACTGAAGAATTGAGTAGATAAGATACAAGGACTGAGATGGATAGGACATAGCCATGAGTTTAGGAATTGCTTCTGTAATGGGAAGATAGGATTTTTTCTAGTTAAGATAAGACCAGCAAATAGCAGCTAAATGTTTTTCTTATGAGGCCCCAGGTCTTTCAAATTCCACCCACACAGACTTTCTGTGAATAGTCTCAAGACCAAGTTGAGATAACAGCATCATGGTTATTGTCTCTGATTTTAACCCCCCCACCCCCACCAAATGCATGTTTTCACAGGCTGAGTAGTCCTCTACATTGCAAGTAAACTGCAGTGTAAGATTTAAGAGTGTTAAGTAATTTATGTTGTTTCAAAGTTTTACCTCTAACAGTTATTTTGGAAGCTGATAAAGCTGATAAACTGAAAATCAGTTAGGTACCTAGACTTGAAAAAAGCCTTAAAAGCTTGAGACTGGGATGACAAATTGAAAGAGCATACCAGGAAAATTCATGTTAAGTTTAACCAAACATAGCCTACTGTAACTGCTGATTTGGAGAGCACAAGGCCTGCTGAGTGCTATATGGGAATGAGGAAAATTTCAGAAATGTGCTAAAGGAGAAGGAAAGAATTTCAGATTGGTTTGAAGCAAATGATTTCTCTTCTGCAGTCTTCACATATGTATTAGGCTACGTGAAGGATGCAAGGACAAGACATTTTTCCCACGAGTCTCATTCATCACATTTGTTACTCATCCTTATTACTCATTTTACTTGTGCTTGAGTCCAAGTGACTTTGCAGTCAGACATTTTCATTTGCAGCTTGTTAAAATTCTGCTCCCATCAGCTGCATTCCAACAGATGTTTAGTTGTAGCGTTTGTCCATTAACAACTGCTACATCATCATTCAAAATCCCAATAGGAGCTTTCTACCCATTCATGGGCGGGTTGGATCTAAATGTGGGTTGTGTGGCTTGGCCATCTTAGTATTCAGTGCCCTTCCCTGCAGTCCTGTCAACTGCAGTTACAGTAGTCTCATAGGAATAGAGGGAACAAGACTGAGCACAGGAGAAAGAGGCCATGGCAAAATGGGGTAAATGAATGGAAGATTTCTAATCATTTTATGCTGCAGACCTGAGAGCAGGTGGAATTGAGAAAATGCTTGATTCTTTTGAGATACATACAGTTTAGTTTGTGCTCTGTGGGTTAGTTAAACTGGCCAAAACTCAGAAAACTCACTTTATTTGCACAGGTTACCACCAACCATTTAGTCCAATATAAATCTTTATTCCACAAATTTGACTATTAGTGTCATCAAATTAACTGAGAGAGACTGTTTTCAAGAAAAATGCCATACATTAAGGCTGTTTTCTAATGTTTTGCTTACAGCCTTATCACTGATAGAAGTAGCAAGGAAAAATGCAACACATTTCGCAGTTTCTAGCGACAAAAAGATCCTCATGAGACAGGTTGAAGTTGCCACTAATTCCTATTCTTTTTTGCTTAGTTTCTGAGAAGGAATATCCATCTACAGAATGAAGTGTGGAAGTTCCATTGCAGACCACCAAACACTGGCAGTCATTTCTCCTTTTCCCTCATTTCATTGGAACGAAGCACTTCCCCTGAAAATCTTCAGTGTAATTACTTGCAGATATTTGTCCATTTATCAGAAACCACGCACCATGATCATTAAATCATCATCACCACAGGGGCATCGTGCAGCGTCTTTGCATCACAATGATATGCTGACATATGCTAAAACAGCTGGGGCACTACTGGAAGAAAACCACTGCCTGGAAAAGTTCTGTATATTTTGTAGTGCCACTGAGTTTTAGTACCCTCAGTATTGCATTACAAGTGGGTAAGTCATTTTCTCTGGGCTGACAATATACCATCAACACAATATTTGTCTTAATTAGCAGCAAAAACACAAGAAGGTAATGAAAACTCCATCAGCAAGAGGAAATATTCATGAGATTTTTTTATATTACAACTTGAAGACAGAGCCACTTATACATAAACAAAGCGTGTAATGACTGAGAAAAACATCCATACATTCGAAAAACAGATGTTATGAGGCCATTTGGTGGTGATATTTTATGTATAGCTAATTTTAATTCAGCATCTCATCCATTTCTCTGGCACTTTTATAAATAGCCACACACTTAGCAGAAATGCAGCTTCAATGACTCAGACATGAAAGGTTTACTAGATTTAACCATGTCCCTCTGGTTATAGTAACAACTGATAACTTGCAAGATAAAAAAATGCATGGTCATGGCAAGCTATTCAATTATTTCAATTATCTTAATCATTTCCTTTCAAGCAAATACAGTATTGATGCTTGTCCTCCATACAGTATGCAAACATAAAGAGTATAGGTGATGGGCTGTCCTAAAGAGGCAGGTGAACATTTATAGTTTTTGCACACATGAATCTTTTAAAACAGTGTGACAGATGGAGGAAATGACAAAGAGCAGCAGATGAACGAGAATCCTTTTATGTACAAGCCAGACCCACTCTACTTAAATTCATCTCAAAATGAAACACTGAGAGGCTGGGCATCACAATTCAAAATCTAGTTAGCCAAATGTTTATCCAAAATGTTTGTACCAAGTAGCATACCATTTGGAAGGTTTTGGAGTATGTTCCCTATAGATTGTGGCAACAAAATTAGTATACTGAAAATAGTTGTGAGGAAAGGATGATGGAAATACGACTGTATCTATCTAGCAGAATAACAGAAATCATTGGTTTTCTATGATTAACTCTATGCACAAACAACTTCCTCCTTCAGTAACTGCAACCAAACATTTTCCCGAGGCATCATCTGTTGTGCCCGCTTGAGTATCCCATATGGCTAGATATATATAATTTAGGATCATAAATATACAATCCCTACCCTCCTCTGAACAGACATGGCTTTGAGGATCCAACAACACGTATCATAGTCTGTTGTGCTCAGTAAATCCAGCAGGGCATTGAGGTTCTAGTGGAGCAGAGATGCTGGTGTAATGCCTGACACACAGCTGTTAATTCAGACTGACAACGGGCAGATATCTGGCAGACTAATGGCAGATGGGGCTTGAATCCTAGCTTTATAGAGATAAACTATGCCCCCTCAGGAAGAAAGAGGACAGAGAGGAGAAGGGGGGTGGGGGTGGTTGAAAGGTGGATATTTGTATCGTTATCATAGCTGGAGGAAAATGTTGCCTATTAAGCAATGAAAATGAATCAACATAGAAAACCAGCATTGTCTAAGACGTAGGACACAATCAGTAGGGTCCAGTTTACTTTACTTTGTATCATCAAAGACAGAGTAATATATTTAACATTATACCAAGGTATTAAACAAATTGTAGCTGAATCTAAAGAGAAAAGTCACTCATCAGGCCCAGTTTAAGTTTGCAAAGGAAAATAATTATAACCATGTCCCAGAGGAAACAATTTCTCAGTTCTAGCTTTAATGTTGTTGTTTTATTGTTTCCACTGTGTATCTTCTGCCTTCTAGGTAAGCAACTTAGCATTAGATAAGGTTTTATGACTGCCATGGACATGAGGGATGTTATTTTGCACTCCTGTGGAGGAGTGTGTGTGCTTCTGTTCCCTCCCAGTTTCTTTCAGTCCAACTACAGGATCATGTCTGCCCTCTAATGGCTGACATTATGGCAACAGGCAACAATGCACAAGATTATTTATTATTATTTATTATAATGAGGATAAATTCAGCAATGATTGCAGCTGTGAAATGTCTAAATATAAATATGGGTGGGATCCAATGGTGGATTTTGGTTACTAAATAAAAAATGCAGCTGCCATCACTGATTCTCTCCTGTCATCAAAATGACATGACACAAATGAGTCACAAAAAACAGAAAACCGAACCAATGAGTGCTGTCCTCATGTTTCCAAAAGTTGGAAAAAACTGGGAAATGACGTGTGTCACTCATCAACTTTGTCCCTACTGTTTGCATAAACACACATTACTCAAACCCTCTTGTCTGGGCTCTGTCCTGCTGACTAGGAGGATCACATATTCCTAGTGTTAAAGCAGAGCAGGTAGACACACAGGAAGAGGGGAAACATGGGTTTTATGACTCTGCTCTGTCTGCTGTCGCTGCGGCCTGGCTTCGCCGCTCTAATGAGTTCTCCATTGGAAGAGGTAGGTGGAAAGCTGCGGGTGAACAGGAGCACTGTGGTTAGTGATTCCACTGCTCGGGACTTCTGCAAAGTACATTGAACTCTTCAACTTTAAACTGTTTATCATCCTGTGAAAACCCCCGACCTGCAGAAAGGCACTACGGTGCTTTACTGGATTTACATGGCAATCACTAAAAAACAAAAGCTCTAAAATAGTTTTTTATTTTTCACTTAGTGTTTTGGGCCACAGATCTAAATGTAGTTACAGAGGTTTAAATCTGCTGTTTCTAAAGGACCTAAAAATGGTGTTATTGTTTGTGTCCTCTTAAAGCTTTTTCATCACTCCTCCAGTCAAAGAGACATAGTTTCCTTTCCTGGTTCTTCTGTTGACACCTCAGGTAGGTCTCTCTATGGCTGAACTGTAAAAGTTCGAGGTTGAAGACTCACATATGCAATGGGAATCTTCTTTTTGTCATGGTGTAATGAAGTGTAACAGTAAAACATCATCTTATAGTATGTATTTAACTACAAAAACAGTTACTATACACATAAGCAGATTACTGGTATATGTCTATACTGTTTTCTTGTCCTTGTTCAAAGTGAGTGGGCGGCTGCGTCGATCGGCTCTGATGCCTGATATCACACATCTGGAACTGCTAGTGGTGGTAGGGCCTGATGTGCATCAGGTCCACAAACAGGATACAGAACGATACATCCTCACCAACCTCAACATTGTAAGTCTGAGCACAAACGTAGAGTAAAGCGTTGGTTTTCTGAACAGCCTACGTTCTGTCGATTGCCATTTGAGTACCTTAAAACCAATGCATGGGAAAAGGTGTTGGAGCAAACTCAAACAAGCACTATTTACAACCCTAAGGCTGAAATAAAGAATAATGAATAAATGATCAAGGCAAGTACAAAAGAGAAAAAAAGAATATATATGTTGAAATGTTTACATAATTGGACCTATAGACTGCACTGCAACACTACAGCCCCATCATACTCTGAACATCCTGAAGTATATTAACATTATATTGACTTATATTCCAATTTCCACCCAGGCCTCAGAGCTGTTGAGAGACATGACCATGGGCGCCAACATGAGGGTGCACCTGGTCCGCATGATCATCCTGTCAGAGCCAGAGGTAAGCGGCTCCTTGTCATAACTTAAGTTCAATGTAGAATCAAGTTCATAAATGGACAATTTTGAGAAGTACTCCAGTAATCTAAAAGTCCTATAGCACTTGTGTAATTTAAATATACATATGTACTAAGCTAATACTGTTATCCCGAGTGACTTTAAATGTTAGCAAGAGTATATAACCTTAAATTCTGTTTCTTTACATTTTATTATCAGTGCCTTACTTTTGTAACTGTGGTCACTCTTTTAGCCAGAGATCCAAATGTCTGCGAACATTACCTCTTCTCTCAGAAGTGTGTGCGACTGGGGCAGAAGGATAAACCCCTCAAACGATACAGACCCACTACACGCTGATCTTCTGTTGTACATTACAAGGTGTGCTACATTTAGCTGGATGTATTACAAATATATTTTTTCTTCATATTTTATTAATTTGATCAAAACATGTTTAACTGTATGTCTACCATCCCAAACAGGTACGACCTGATGTTGCCTGATGGGAACAAGCAGGTCAGGGGTGTAGCACAGCTGGGTGGGGCTTGCTCCAGTGAATGGAGCTGTGTGATCACGGAGGATACAGGCTTTGACCTGGGGATCACCATTACTCATGAAATTGGCCACAGGTAAAGCAGAGTCTAACACATGAACGGAGAATCTTCATTATCTACAATGTATGTTTAAAGTCCACATCACAGCTTCTAAACCTTATTAGGTAACAATTTGTTTCAGAGGTCTGTAATTTCCAGACATTTTTCAAAAAGTTTCCTGGAAACAGCTATGTAATTTGGCACTAATTATAGGAGAAGTATAGACAGTGTTTGGTACACTTTCAGTTAACCTATATTTTAGTCAGTTCACAGCATGTCATGTAAACATGCAAAAATGTAATATTCACTACAGGCAAGCATACAATTAAACAAATAGAAAATAAAATGTCCAATAACAGATGTATAATGAATTAATAATTACTTGTATTTAAATTTAGCCTTTCCTTTAAGGATACTCCTATGTTCCCTAATTTCAAGTATTGCCACTCACACAAACTCTAATTTCAACAGCTTCATTATGATTGCTCAGTTGAGAGAACAGTAATTACTTTAAAGTACTACTTAATTACTTTATAATACTTATGAATTCAACATATTTCATATTTCATTTACTTTCACCCAGTTTTGGAATCAACCATGACGGAGTGGGAAACACCTGCAGCAGGAGTGGGTTCATTATGGCCTCTGATGGAGGCTACAATAGTGTTGATCTCACCTGGTCCCCGTGCAGCAGACAGCAGCTGCTCACATTCTTCAGGTGGGTGAACCTGTTCAGAGCAGCTGGTGCATAACAATGTCTCTCATTCATCATGCAGACTTGGCACTGATGAAAGGGCCTTTCATCTATAAGTCATGACTTAATGCTTGATAGATAAATGGTTTCTTTAAAACGTTGTTACATCTTAAGTACTGAAAAAATCTTTGTTATATTGTAAGCAGTGAAGGTAGAAATGTGAGGTGCAAATCATCCATAGTCTGATCTTGGTGATGAGATGTCAAATGTAATAATGTTCCCAGTGAAGGGAAAGCTGAATGTGTAAAAGATCTGCCTGCATTGGGAGGCTCCCTGCAAGACTGGAAGCCTGGTCTATATTATGGAGTTGATGACCAGTGCCGTATAGCTTTTGGTAGCACTGCAAGGGCCTGCTCTTTCACCAATCCTGACATGGTAAGTCACATGGTAAGGGGAGTAATAGCAGCTTGATACCACCAGGTGGCACTACACATCAAAAATATACAACATTTTTGTAGCATGTTTACAATGTTGGTCTACTTTTTACATCAGCCAGCTTGTCGTGCTCTGTCCTGTCACATTAACCCTGATGATGACAGCTCCTGCAAACGTCTCCTGGTTCCACTGCTGGACGGGACAGAGTGTGCACCTAATCAGGTACTGCTGCGTGATCAGGGAGTCATTTTGGTGCAGTCATTTCCCAGAGTATTATTTACTAAAAGTAGTCCCCAAACATGTGTTTCATGAGGAGCACTCCTTTCTTCCAGTGGTGTTTGAAGGGGCGCTGTGTGTCCTCAGATGAGCTCAGCTCCTCTATGGTGGTGCACGGCTCCTGGTCCAGCTGGTCAGAGTTCTCCCCCTGTTCACGGACTTGTGGTGGGGGGGTCAGTCATCGCACACGGAAATGCAGTAACCCAAGGTAACAAATGTGATGCAAGCATCAGTCATAGTGCTGAAGATCCTGTGACTGTACTTTACATGATGAAGCTGTTTCATCTGTACAGTTTATAGATGACTTGCATTTAGTGTTACCACAATATATTTGTCTGATTTTTCAGACCTGCTTTTGGAGGGAGTGATTGTGAGGGACCAGATATAGAGGCTGAACTTTGTCACCAGTGGGTAAGTTCTTACTGTTTATGTTTAAAGTGGGCCTCCATACAGTAGGTTAATACTATTTGCCCAGTGGATCATCAGAATTAGCCTTCTTTTTAATGATCTATTGTCAGTAGTTTAAAGTCTGTGCTCTCATATGAAGCCTCCAAAAACAGAAGCACTGATGGGATGACTCAGAGAAGTAGAGGCAAAGAAGTAATTTAAAAGTGAGACCATGAGCTTGGGGCAAAGTGAGCTATTCTAAAAATCAATTTTAGATAAAGAAAAATGTTCTGCCCTGAATGCATCAATAGTGGTTTGGGGCTGAAGGTTCAAACCTGTCAGTGGTGGATTCAGACACCATCATCAGGCCAGAAAAGCACACACACACAAAAAAATCCCTCGTTTTTCTCCCACACATGATGCAGCCATGTAAGCGCACCCAGATGGATTTCATGGCAGAGCAGTGTTCCCAAACAGACCTCCACCCCCTCTACCTGCTACCAGACACTGCCTCCTTCTACACCTGGGTCCCTGCTGTAGGGTTTGCACAAGGTGGGGCCAAAGAAAACTTTTTTTTCCACATGTAAAGGTACAAAACCTTTATCTGAAACTTATTTTTCTATGAACTCTTCTCATCATAACCAGGGGATGAGCAGTGTAGGTTTATGTGCCAGTCCGATGGAGAAAACTTCATTGTGAGCCGTGGCTCTCAATTTGTGGACGGGACTCGCTGTGAGTCGGACAGCCCTCCTCCATTTGGCTCCACAGCTGCTTGTTTAAGAGGAAAATGCCAGGTAGAGACTTAAGAGAATAGACACCATCTTCAATCTTCACACTCAGTCTTACACCTTTCCCAAATTCACTGTTTATCTCCGATCAGCTGTTTGGCTGTGATGGTGTGCTACACTCTGGGAAAATAAGGGATGTGTGTGGTGTGTGCGGTGGAGATGGATCGTCCTGCAGCTTGACCTTTGACTCCTACACTGGTGGTCAGGCCAGAGGTATCAAACAACAGTGTATCATGATTGAATGCATTCAATGACAAAGTGAATTGACAATTTTGACAATCAATGAATCAGTCATCAGTGTGGTAATTTGCAGGTTTTCTCAGCTTTATTTGGCTGTAAATTGAATTGACTTTAGACAAAACAAGCAAAATTACATCTTGGGGCATTTTTCACTATTTTCTGACATTTTTAAGACTAAATAACCTGATAATTAAAAAATCAATAGATTAATTAGTAATGATAGTCACAGCCATAATCCCTCTATTGTCTTCCATGAGTTACAATCAGAGCTCTCTGTTTCAGAGTACACCACCTTCCTGTCTCTGCCAGTGAATGCCACACAGGTCCATATTGTCAACAGGGCACCTGTCTTCACTCACATGGGTGAGTGTCATCACTTTGCAAGAGATTTACATTTCTAAAACAGGATTAACAGGATTCAGACTTGCTGTTGTTTTTGGCATTTGTGTCCACAGCTGTAATGATTGGGGATCAGTACATTGTGTCTGGAATGGGCAGCATGGCACTGAAAATGACCCATCCCTCCCCGTTGGATGATAACCGCCTAGAGTACGGCCTTCGTCTGACTCCTGACCTTTTGCCTGAGATGGAAGAGCTGCGGCTGCCTGGACCTCTGCAAGAGGAGATAAAAATACAGGTCAGGGGGGAAACGCATTAATTTTTGAAAGATGAATTGATGTCACATTCTAATTCTAAGATGTGGAATTTCGTCAACACTAAAATTTTGCTTTCACACATCACACATTGCAGCAACATCCGTTTCTCTTCACAGGTTTATCGCAAATATGGAAAAGAATATGGAGAGAAAACAAATCCAAACATTAGCTACCAGTTCTATGTACCTACCATAAACAGTGACTTGACAGATATCACACCTAAAGGCAAATGGGTTGTCTTCACAACACCCTGCTCTGTCTCTTGTGGATCAGGTAAGTAACTGTTAATCACAAATCATATTGAAAAGCACAAAAACAATACCCAGTAAAATATAATGCATTTTATCAAATGTCATTATAAATCCACAGGCTCACTGCACATTATAGACTTAGCCTTCTTGTTTTAGGAGCCAATAGCTTTTACAAATGAGATCCCAAATAGGAGGCATTTGAATAGCAGCGATATTGACCTTTTTGAGCAAGCTTTTATGCCATACTTAAAATATCTGTCTATCATTTTTAGATTAGTTTTTTAGGTGTGTAAATGAAATGTGTACCTCTGTTTGCACGCTCGCTTGCCTTGAATTGCCCCTTGAGGGACTAATAAAGTATTTAGAATTGAATTGCATAAAGACACTGCAGTATTGAATATGCCAAATTCATTTTGTCATTTTGTCTGATCTCAGATGTTTTCAGGAGAAAATCAGAACAAATGTCCACTGAATTGATGAATGAATGGGAACATAGTACCATGTCAGGATTGGTGAAAGAGCAGGCCCTTGCAGTGCTACCCATTCGAAGCCCTTGAATATGATTAAAAACACTACTACTTTCTGGGCCGATTAGCAAAGAAAAAGAAGTGAATTTGGAGCAGTTTTTTATCTAGTGGAAGCAGGGAATGGTCATCTTAAGACATAAAACAACCTGTTAACAGTAAATTGGAACATCTTAAAACAATATAAAACACCACTGTTAATATGGCAAATTTAGACGTAGATGACAAAAAGTAGCATGTTAAAGCATTTTCGGTGCTACCACTTCATCAGTGTGTGAGGGAAATCCTACATACAGTAGCGTAATTCCTAGAAAGCAAATAATTCCCCCTACCTTGTATGAAAGTAATATTGGTTGAAATGGGCTTAAGAAATAATATTAATTCATTAAATATATATATAATATCATGCTTGACAATTTTTTTTACATATTTAAATTAAATCTAATTTAACTTTAGTCGTTCTATGAACAGACAAAACACCACATTTGCATGTGTGTAAACTGCAACCTAAATTTATTTTTCTTTATAATTATATATAAGTAAAAACTTTCATCTCTGCCAAAAATGTTTACAAGAAAGCCATGCAACAGGGAATAGAATCTTTAACTTTCTGTAATTTAATTGAAGGTTTTTATTTTACAGGTGTACAGAAGCATGTACATGTCTGTGTAGATGAAGATACCAACAACCATTTGGAGGAACACAATTGTGAAACACCTCCTCCACCCATACTACTCCACACAACCTGTCTGCCCTCCCCCTGTCCCCCCAGGTTAGCTTCATACTCAACTCTGTTCCCTCCCTATGGACTGGCATATGCATACAGCTCAGCACACATGGGCACATGAATAATTCACTGTCTTACAGGTGGGATACAGGAAAGTTTGGGCCTTGTAGTACCTCCTGTGGTGGAGGAGAGAGAGTGCGCCCTGTAAGATGTGTTCGGAAACATGCAGCCGACGTAGTAGAAGTTCCTGAATCTGAATGCCCACCTACAACTCCAAATACTGTTGAAAAATGTAACCTGCAACACTGTCCTGCCAGGTATAAAGTCTACATTGTATTGGTGATCATTCGGTGCCCAGGTATTTATTAATTACTAAGAGTGCATGGGTCAAACTTCCTATGACCACAGAATACAAAGGATTCCAGGTGTTGTCCTGTTTGAACCCTAACATTATTAGCATTTATGTGAACCCCCCTAATGTGTGTTTACAGATGGCGTGTGTCAGATCCAGGGGAATGTTCAGCAGTGTGCGGGCCAGGAGAAGCGAAACGTGTTGTGTCATGTGTTCGGCCAGAAGATGGTCAGGAGGTTGAAGTGGAGGAAAGCTTTTGTTCAAAGCAGATCAAACCACCTGATTCTGTGCCCTGTGTGGTAGATGTTTGTCCAATTGGATGGGAGTCTAAGGGAGAGGTAAAGTAGAAGATGACTAAATTCTCACTCTTATTTCAAAATATGAAGCATGTCTCAAACGTTTTCTTTCTTGGCCAGGAACTGCCCATGCTAAAGTCTGGTTTATTGCCACACTCTAGACAGGCTCCTGTGTATGTCTGGAGTCCTGTTATCAGCCAGTGCTCAAAGAGCTGTGGCAATGGTAAGTTGAAAAATATACTCACCATGACTCAGAAAAAAGCATTTCCCCGTCAGATAAGGTCAACCAAAGCCTGATGCTTATGTAGGAACCCTGCAGGTTTGGTTTTCCTGTGTGGACCACCAGACCAGACTGGGGGTGTCCAACTTCCGCTGTGATGCTTCTACCCAACCTCATCCTCAGTCTGAGACTTGCAACACATCTCCCTGCCCCCCTATGTGAGACACGATACTTGACATGCATATAACATATTTATATATTTTATAATGCAGTAAATGTCATATTTTGTCTGAGGTTTACTATGTATCCAGTTAGAGAAAGAAGGTATGTTTTATAACAACCAGGTGGCGCTCTAAGCAAGGAGTCTGCAGTGTAACATGTGGAGGAGGAGTGGCCAGCAGAGTGTTGTACTGCGCTGGAGAGACAGAGGGGGAGGAGGATGTGGTGGAGGATTCAATGTGCAGTGACTTTCCCAAACCCACAGCAGTGGTTTCATGTAACACCCACAACTGCCCAGCAAGGTACAACATACGCAAACATGCACATGTCAGAATTTAATGTTTGCAAAAGCATAATGATTTGAATATCATTGTCATTTGTCCAGGTGGAAGGTATTCAGGACATCACCCTGCTCTGTGTCCTGTGATTTGGGTGTAGCTCAGAGGACTGTCTCTTGTGTCCAGTTCATCCACGGCAAGGAGAATGTGGTTCCGGAGGTAAACTGCCATGCAGCTGTCAAACCGGCCACCACAGTGCCCTGCCTGGTGCAGGTCTGCACCTTCAGATGGGAGGTGAAACCATGGAGCCAGGTACATTCCACAGGAGACAAATGGACCGCAACATGAATATTACATTATATTCAAGATGGAGAGATTAGGTGATTAATTGTTAAGTCAAGTGACAGAAATTTAATGATAATCTATTAATCATTTAAATAATTTTCAAGCAGAATGTAAACCACTCTGTGGTTAAAGCTTCGCAAACATGACGTTTTGCTGCTTTTCTAAGTTTTATGTCATTATAAACTGAAAATCTTTGGGTTTTGGACTGTTCGTTGGACAAAACAAGTCATTTAAAGATGTCAGCTTGAACTCTGGAAAATTCCCAGAAATCCCTAGTTGCGGCTGTAAATAAAATAAAGAATTACTAACAGAAGATAAAAACAATGAGTAGGAAATATGAAGTAAAATATTAGTCATTATACCACTGGTAAAAATCTAAACATTATTGAAGTAACACACTTAGGCTTTTTCCTCATTATTTAATTTGTGTGGCTTATTACTGATTTTAAAAGGACCACGCCAGTGGCTTTGCATGTTATAGACCATTTAAATAAACCCCATTTTTTACTTTACATCACAGCTAGTCATTTTGCAAAGTTTTTTTACTGTGCTTTTGAAATATAAATGTACTTTTTCCACGATTCCAGGCATCAAGAGGTTTCCATTCATTAGCAGAGTCTTGAAACTTGCTTGTGGTGTGTAATCCATCACATCACAATCATTTTTGTTGAAGTAATGCAGCGGAGACTTTTCAAATCAGTCTATACTTAAACTCCATTACTATGCTATGATAATGCAGCACAATGACAAAAAAGAATGCAGACTCGATGTTCTCTGTGACGGATTACACAACTTAGGCAATTTCCAGAGTCTGACAAATGATTTTCATATTGTGTGGAAATAACTAATAACCAATTGCGGACTGGAATATTTGGAAAAAATACATCCAAAAATATAAATCTGCATACATAATCACATCACAAATTTTCATTACAAATGAAAACCACGCATAGCTTCTTATTAAAGAGCTTTACTCTCAAACACAGTGGTATGTTCCTTTCCAAGGACTCTGAACTACATTTATGCGTTATGTTGTTGTGAATGATTGTATGTGAATCTTATTTATTGTGTGATATCTTTTACTGGCGTTTATTTATGAATCATGTTCCTAACACTGAGCTGAGCTTGACCACCATCCTGTACCAAGACAATTTCTACCAACCCTGGCCATTTACAATATTAATGTAATTACTGCAGAAATTCACCCCTTTGCTGTCTTGCTCTACAGTGTTCCGTACCCTGTGGATACGGGATCCAGTCTAGAGCTGTGTCCTGCATGGGTCCCTCTAAGCCAGAGCCCCTCAGCCCTCTGCTTTGTATGCACATGCCCAAGCCCATCACCATCCAGGGCTGCAACATGGGCAGCTGCAGAGACATGCTGGCCACCTTAGATGTCACCACTGCAGTGCATACTGAAATTAAAGCTAACCTCACAGAGGAGGGACTTCTCCTTTCTCCCACCCTGAGCCACAAAGATACAACACCAACCCAGACGGGCCATCTGCCTCCAAGTCCAACAGAGGCAATCACCATCCCACAGACCACTACGACAACCACCCCTACCCCTACGCCCAGTTAGTACACATCAATTTCAACTTCTTACCCATTCTCAGAAAGATCTGTGGGATTACCATTATGTTTTTACAGGTCCATGTGGACGGCTACTCCTGGAAGAATCAGGCATGGTGGACTTGAAAGACATAACCAGCCGTTGCACCGTATCCATAGGTCGACCCCTAGATGAGGTCATTCATGTTAAAGTAGAATCTGGCTCTTTGAACTGCAGAAAAAGTATGTTTTATCAAATATATAAAGGGTGATCTTCCTACATCATGCCTAATTCACCTTAATAAATGCCTGCCTCATGTGTTTCTACAGGGGAGTATATAGCATTTTTTGACCGACTGGCATTTGTGAGGAAGTGCGAGCAGGTGGCAGGTAGTGAACTGACCACCAGAACCAACGTCCTGCTGGTGCGTCAAAATCTGCTCATCCCTGGGAACGGGGTTTTGTTCACCTACAAGTCACAGAAAAACATGAAGAAGAGCCACCATCAGGGTAAGTGATTGTTTTTTGCAATCCAAAAGGCAGACATATCCTACATTTTAGAAGACTGGATGACGATTAATGTAAGAGGAGGCTTCACTTGCTTTTTGGAATGAATGCAACAACAAGTGAATATGAGTCCAATGTTTGAGACTATTGCAACATAAAGGTTCAAATCTAGAGAGATGTCGTAAACACTTGCACAGCCTAATGCAATCCAATACAAAAGCCCTGCAATAAATAGAGTGAAGCTGAAAATCTTAAAATGTTCTTTCCTTGTAGGGATTGTCAGTGTGGCATTGATTCAGCTGTAATAGTTTATATTGTTGTGTTGCATTGTATTGTACTGTGCTTTTATTTTTCCCCCTTCACCTCCCCTATGAATTTGGAGGTTGAATCTGCGCCTGACAAAGTCTCAAGAAATATTACCTATTTTGTAGACTGTGCATATGTTCCTCATCCCATGCATTTACCAAAGGTTAAATGTAGCATGTCTTTGCCCCACAGATTGTGACATTCAGCTGTTTTCCCCAAGTGGTGTCTTTGAGAATCCAACAACGTCCAACACTAACCACACCTGTCGAGTCCTCATCAATGCCCCTCCCTCGGTGAAGATCAAAATCCAAGCGCTATACATAGGATTAGCATTCAACTCCACAAACTCCCAGTCTACATACATTATGGTGCGGACATGCTTTTTTAACACGGGTTGTTGTTTCAATATACTGCATACTTAATAGGGAAACAAAAGCTTGAGTGTAATAACTACTGCACTACTTGGTCTTGTGTTTCTCGTCCAGATCCGGGACATGGATGTCTTAAAGACCAATGTGTTTAAAGGCCGACAGCTGTTTCTGTGGCACTCCTCTGGAAATATGGCTGAGATTGAATTTCATGGAGACTACCTGCATTCCAAAGGGAGCTTCAGAGCTGAATATTACTTTGTGGTTTGAAATGTATGTTTAACATTTCTTTAGTTTAAAACAATTATGTTTGTTGAATAGAAAGGCTTAAGCAGACTTCAGCAAGATCCTTTCTTTTGTGTTCATTCCTATGTGCCAATTATTTTGACCTGAAATAAATACTATACGCGCCAAAGCACTCAAAATCTTTAAGTCAAACCACGACAGTATCATTCTGAAGACTGCAGCAGGAACTAAGTACAAATAAAAATAAATATTTATACTGTTACAATCAGCAAATTATGTTAATTTAAAGTTTATATAGATATAACACAATATATTAAAATATAGAATTTCCATTATAGAGAATTGCTTCTCATCACAAAGGCAGACAGTCACACATTCTACTTAGTAAAACCCTTTGATAACAGGTTTCCTCTTAGTTCAAGCACACTCAGTTCATTGTGCGTCTACGTCACTGTGGCTTTCTGCCAGCAACTCCGGCACTGGTTCATTACCAGCTCCCATACAGCCCGGTGAGACACCATGCCAGGCTCCTGTGCAGGATCACTGCTTGGCAGTAGCTGTGTCTTCCAGGAGAGCTCTCATGTCCAACAGAGCATCCTCTACAGCCTGGGAAAACTTGGCAGCGTTCGTCTCCTCACAGCTGTTGAAGGCTGTGATTGCGATGTTGATGTGCTCATCCATGGGATTGTAACACACTCCATAGCCATCTGGCACCATCGGACCAAAGCACATCACGCAGTCTGTCTTGGAGCCAACCTGGACACGGAGACGCAGATATGAGGGCAAACAAACATGACGACAAATAATAAATTTCTCAGTAATAATACATGTAGATTTTCTTAGATACAAAAATACCTGGCTGGTGGAGAGATTATAATGGTGAGCCACAGCATAAGAAGTATCCATGAAGATCTCAGGCATGGAAGTCAGGTCTTCAATACTCAGCATTTTCAGCCCGAGGAGGTGCCTGTCTATGGCTTGTCCATGAATTGCCTAATAAACGAAAGTTGAATATGTAGAACTAAGATTAACCACATGGCGTTTGAAACAACTAAAATTTTTAATGTTGCTAAAAACCTGTCCTCACATTGTACGTGTTCTCCTTATGTGTCTGAATGCTCTTCTGCAGCAGCGCCAGCCTCTCTGTGTTCTGTTGACAGTATTTACTGTTCAGTCAGACAGCTCACATGCCTTAACGTAAACATTTATTGTGAAACTCTGGTGGTTTAACAGCACCTGTTTACTTGGGTCTTGCATTGCCTGGACGAAGTTAAACGAGTCTACAGTAGTTGCACGGATTGCATCAGTTCGCCCATATTTGAACATTCGTAAGGATGCACTCTCATAGGTAGAGCAGCAAATACTATACATCCTGGAATTCAAAAACACACAGAGTGTATAAGTTAATACACTTAATGTGTATGTCTAGCATGTTTGCCTACAAAAATGGACTTCTCACCTGAAGTAGGCAAGTTGAAGAGCCATTTGTACAAACGCATCAGGACTCAGCTTATGTTGCTTTGGCACATTTTTTCCAAAATGAGAGAACATAAGCACCTTTACATCTAAATCATGCACCATTCTAAGGAAACAAAGATATGAGTGAGTTCAACTAAATGTCTGACATCAAGGCTGAGACAATAATATTAATCATAATAACTCCACTTTACATACATGTTCATATTTTGTTTGGCTTTCTCAATGTCTCTCTTGACTTCAGGTGTAATGTTGAAACGCAGTTTCCGAGGCATGGTCAGGGGAACCATGGGAGAGCGAACCATTTCAGTTCTCTGTCTGTAAAAATATGAAACACTTGGTCAATTTGTCTTCATTTGAAAATGGGGAAAACACTCATCTGAAAATAGAAAGAAACCTACATGTATTTAACGACGTAATCGATGAGAAACACAATGGGGGGACCCTCAGCAGGAGCATGCTCATAGACCAGTCCACATGTACCGTCTTCACCAACAATGAACTGAGGACAGGTTACAAGTGCATTAAAATTCTCAACCATTAACACAGAACTGTGTATTATTTTAGATGTCACATTGCCCCAAGCTGACCTGTAATGTCTTGTCAAACCAGCGGTTGCCGCTGTTCCAGCGAGCTCCTCCTCCATGCAGCATCTGGGCCGCCACGCGGCTCGGATACAGATTATCTGACACCCGTGGCATCGGGGCATCCAAACAAACTGTGAAAATACTTTTCTGGATGGCACGGACTGACTCCTTATTTGTCTTATCTGAGGAGGAATATAGTAGCCTTTAAGATCAAACTTTATTGTATAATACATTTTCCATAAAATGTTGACGCTCAGATACTCTTCTTCAATATTTCTTCAAAATAGACAATAAATCTAGTTGATACTGAGTATTTCTACACAGTTTTTGTCCCTACTCTGCTCACCCTTAATCAGGCTGTTATAGGCTTTTCCCCAGGTGTTGCGGTGCTGTGATGTAAGGATGCCAATAGGCTCTTTGTTAGTCTGCAAAGAGGAGTTCCAGATCTTCTCCAACTGCATGTAAATTTGGTCTACTGTCAGCGGGGTGCCATCGCTGTTGTACACGTCCAAGACAAAGAACTGGGGGGAAAAACCAGGTCAGGTTCGTTTTCATACAGTATCCAGAATTTCTTCAGGCACAATGATAATAACATTACAATATTTGTTTTTGTTGAAATGTCTAGCTAAAATCTTGACAAGTAAAAGAAGGAGAGGAACAGCAGTGCCATCTGGAGTACCTGGAAGTTGTGGACCACAGTGATATGAGTGGGAGATTTTTTTCCGATGGTGTGATTTACAACAGTGTCTCTCTTTGGACCAGGGATACGACAGGAGGAAAGGATCTGGTAATACTGGTCCATACACAGCGGCTTCCCACTCAGGTACTCTACAGGCAGGGTCTTGCTGTAACACAGCGCCTCACATTATCCATGTGATGTTTTGTAAATCATGTCATGATGATAATGACCTTTCTGTTATGATATTTTTTTTAGCTTCAGGCAAACTCACGTGTCAATCATTTTTTTAAAGTCCAAAACTCCTGCAATCAGTTTGGCAGCAAACCTGCACAGAAGACATCATTGTGTTATTGATATGTTGGTTCAATGGTTTGCTTTGTGTTCACGTTCTAAAGCCACTGTGCATATGAGACAACACAAAATAAATGATCAGTAATCATCTCTGAATGGGGATTTTTACAAGCAAATGCCATTACCTAATAAAATTGTGAGCCTACTGTACCCTGCACACCTAAAACCCTAGCACTGTGTTCACTGCATATCCCTCGGGTCACAGAAGTGAAAAAACAGCTGAGCAATGCTATGTGCAGCCAATGGGCTTTAAATAGCCAGCATGGAGGGGGAAGCCTGCACAAAGGTCGGCCTGAAACTCCAACTTCATATGAGCATGTTTACACTGGACTTCAACACAATGTAAATCACTTTCAGAAACAACTTTATGACTCTGCTTAAAATTAGACAATAAAGGTTTATAGTTGATATTAAGGGAACCCAATCAATTTACAGCACACATTAGAAGTAGGGGATCTTCTTTTTGTGATTGTACAGATTTGTTTAGTAGCATAAACAGCTTAATTCTTGTGGCTGGTTTTACAGTGGATTCTGGTTTCTCACCTCATTTGTCCTTGTCGATCATGGAAGTGCATGCGAGGCAGGACAACCCCTGGGCTGGTGTAGACCGCCACTGGCATACGGCAGTCTAGATAGGCTGACTGCATCCACCATTCTGACAGCTAAATAAAGAGAAGGATATAATATGTTTCTATATATTTTCCATTGCATGTTTATATTACAGTCTTCAAGGCGGATTAAAAACATATAGATGTCTAATACACCAAAAAAATCCAGCTAAATCAACCCAGTTATCTACCCAGTTGTCCGTCTTGCGTGCCCGTCGCTCCAGGCCTTTCTGCAGCCTTTCCCCGACACCCCCCTTGAGGAACTCCTCCACCAGGTTCCTGGTGTGTTCCAGCTCCTCCTCGCTCACGATGGGCTCTAGAGCAGCCAGGTATCGCTCACATGTCTGCTTCAAAGGCGGCACAGGAAGCTTAGGTAGACCCTCCTGGTGCACGAGGGACCTCTCTGGGATCTGTGTTACTGGTCTGACCAGGCGACAAGGCTTCACCATACCAGGCCGCAGCTGGAAAACATGGTCTTAATAAGCACAAATGCTCCTCTGCCATTGGAAGTAACAAAGGCAAAATATTACATGAGAAAATCTAACACTAAGAAAGTGTCACAACTGCTCTTTGGTCAAATATTTTAACTGACTACATGGCAATACTGTAGGCTCACTGCTTTTATATTAAAGTGCACCATTTAATTTGACTGACCCAGAAGATACATTTGATTTAGGAGCTGACTGATATTGCATCACAAATTCAGGTGTCAACATGTTCTTAAATATTTAGTGCATGCAATCAAAGCCTCAAATAGAAAATGACTCTGTGCCAAGGGGTTCAAGTAAGAACAGGATTTTGTGTTGTACGCAACTTTTCTAATAATTTACAAAGGCAAATACATACAAAGACAGTAAGGTGATTTGGTCTGAGAAAACCCCAAAACAATTGAGTGAAGCAGACATACTATTTATTCGGACCCACGGGTATAAGCTCATCTTATAAATAGAAGGCTGACACAGTTAAGCCTTTGCAATGATAGCTAATACAAACACACATGAAAGGACGAAATATATGTCCTCATGCTTACTACAACTTAGGCAACTATCTAGTAAGTTTTTATCTGATATAATACGATTGGAAAATACATTTGGAGGGAAATCAGATTTAACATAAGTATTCATAAATTAAGTGGCAGTGGCAATAGGCTACTAACGTATTTAGTAGTAATATAAATCATTCACGTTAATACACAAATGAATTGAATTTATTTGTGCCAAGCCTCTGGAATACACTAAAAAACTTCCGGTACACATTTTCAAAATAAAAAAAAGGTTATGACTACTGCGTGTTACAGCGTTGTTGGTGTGTTATTAGCAAAACATGCCACTACAAATAATATAAAGAAAATGATAGCCTTATACTGAGGGGTGACTCAAATAAAACTACTAGTGCTTTTCGAGATGCCCTTTTTTTGCAGCATGCGCAGCAAGTTAGGTAACGTTATGCTATCGGCTACGCTAAGCTAACGTTTTACAATATCTCACAATGAAGGGCAGCTAAAATACTCCAAATTAACACTCTGCCATAATAAATAGAGCACCACACGTGTTGACTGCCTACGGTGCTGAAACACGAGTTACATTTTAACCTAATATTGTGACATTGTTGTTGTCCCGTACAGCGCCCCACCCACTCCACTCAGTCAGATGCCGTAAACCCAAACGTAACCTTAATGTATGTTTTTACGCAGTTAAAATACATATAGACTAAAAAACAATAGACTCACCGCGGCTCTGAAAAAAATACCCAGCATCTTGTCCAACAGACGTGCTAAAATATTTGACTGTCCCGGGAATATAGATGAGGAATCCTCGGGCAGTCATGTCTCAAGGACAAGTACACTGTCTATTCTCAGCCATCCGCCCCCCTCGGCCCCACAGAGCAAAGACAACTGCTGCTCTCTGCTGAAAGTCCTACTTTTCCAAGTGGAGTTTGGTTCATGCTTTCCTGCCGTTTCAAAATAATTAACACTATATTTTTCGACAATAATACGCTGCCTCAATTGATTAACATATTCATTTTATAACAAGTAATTATATATTCCAGTGAAGTCCATTCATTAACTAGTTATAGCACATTTATAAATTATAGACAATTTATAAATTATTATTCCACAAGAGTGGTAAAATGGAATAGCAATGTAAAATAAATACAAGGTCATTATAAAGCCCATAGATTGAATGATTGAATCATAAACCCTCTTTTGTGCACACCTAACAAGTTCAAGTTGCAATTTAAAGCCAATACGTCCGTGTTTTAAAATGAAGTTAATTTTATTGATTCATAAAAGCAAGCCCTGAAATAAATAATACATTTTCGGGAATAATATTCTGCGTTGACCTGGAGCATGAGGCTGTACAGATATTTACTTGCCACATGATGGAGCTCGTCCAACATCCAGAGAAACAGTGTGAACTCATTTCCTACGGAAATACAAACCGAATACAGACTCCAGTACCCCAAACGAATCACCAGTAAATAAGGTTTAAATGAAAGGCACAGTTATTTATAGAAATTATATTAATCGGCACGATAAATATTAATGTGCAAAAGTAATGGGTAAGCCCTATTATCGCTCTATATAAACATTTCATCAACATTTTTCAGTAACAGATGAGAGAGAGAGAATTGCAGTCGTGTCATCATTTATTTAAAAGCAATAAAATAAAACGATACAAAGAAAAACAATCATACAAATCAAAATGCTTCAATTGCTCTGGTCCAACCGCTGCCTGTTAACAGTGTATGTTTTAAACAAATTGTTTGAGCGGCGAATATTTGCTCAAGGTCTGTCTGCTGCCAACTCACAAACTCAGATAGTCCCCCTGAACCCAAGACTGAGATCAGGTTGGATATGTTTGTGCTGTCCAACTGGTCCGTGTCTGAATGTGAATCATCATCAGTCCTCAGCCGTTTACATGGCACTGGTCCAAAGTCTGGCAGATAAAACTCTGGATCAACAATATGATAACTTGTGTCCATCTTTCGCTTTTTACTGTAGCACTGCGCGCCCTGCGGCTGTTTTGACTGCGCGCAACAGTCTGAGTGGAAGTATCCATTCGTGACAGTAGTCACCACATGCGTGTCCAAGTCCAGGACGGTCTTTTGGTTGGCTTGTGCGTTTGGGATAGGTAACTCCCAGGAGGATTTGTCTGCACAACTCCAACAGGCTTCCGAAACCATGAGGTCAGAGTCACTTGGTGAAACCATTGCGCAGGCAGATGCGTCTTGGTGCGCCACCTCTGCAGGCTGGCCGATGGGCTGGTGCGCTCCGCAGTGCCAAGTGTCCGACTCATCCTCAGTAAAGTTGCAGTAGAAGTCATCGGCCAACTCCGTTAAGCTTCCAGTCAATTCAAAATATTCTTGCCTTTGGCGGACTGCAGCAACATTCTCATAATGATGCGTCCTCTGCGTTTGCGACAAGTTTTTGCTCATATAAAACTGCCTGGCGTTTCTCAGTACGTACGTTACCAGTAAGTTCTTGTGGAGCTTGATGCCTCCTCTCTGCGTCCTGGAGCTTTGGATTTTTCTCAAAGAAATGGAGATCAGATTCTGTGCGTCAAATGCACACTCCATCCTCAACCGGGCCACCCTTCTTTCCTCTCAGTCTCTCAAAACGTTTCTTTCCTAACTGGAGAAATATGGATGTCTTTAGTTGAGATTCCTACTTGATTCGTGTAGACTGTGTCCATAGCGCTCCATGTCTTCCCAGTAAGGGCATGGATTTGCAACTCTCATCTTTCCTTGCCACGCCCTCACGTAGACATTGTCCAATGGGAGGGAGGCGGTGCTTCTGTTATACGCAAATGTGACTACTAGCCTCATTCAGAATGCACGTAGGAGCAGGCATGCTGCATTTCACTAAATGTGTTCTGAGCTTTTTAAAGCTCAGTGCGGACAGAAATCATCAACGTTATGTATAAAAGTAGACAGAATAGAGAGAGAAGAGTTGAATATAATATAGAACCGAGTAATAGAAACGAATGGAATAGAATAGAATAGATAGAAATAGAATAGAATAGAACATACAAGACAGTAATCAAATAGAATTGAACAGAATAATAGTAGAGAGTGATTGCATAGCATTTAATAGAACATACTAGAAAATCATAAAATAGATTAGAATAGAACAGAACATACAGTAGTGGAGAGTAATAGAATTGAAAAACAAAAGTAGAAAATAAAAGAATAGATTAGAGTAGAATATAGGGGTTAGCAATTACAATAGGCTAGAATATAGTAGAGAGTGATAGAACAGAATATAACATACAAGAGCATAATCAAATAGTCTAGAATATAGTAGAGGATACAGGCATAGCATATAAAAGAATATAATAGAATACAGTTAAGACTAACTGAATAGTATGTACTAGAGAGTAATATAATAGATTAGAATGGTATATACAGTAGGAGAGGGTAATAGAATATAATAGACTAGACTTTAGCAGGGACTAATAGAATAGAATAGAATTGAATAAAGTTAAGAAGAAGTAATAGAATAAAATAGAATATAGTAGAGAGTAACAAAAAACAGTAGAATAGAGTATTATAATATATCCATCTATCCATCGTTAACCGCTTATCCTGCGTACAGGGTCGCGGGGGCTGGAGCCAATCCCAGCTGACATCGGGCGAAAGGCGGGGTACAACCTGGACAGGTCGCCAGTCCATCGCAGGGCCAGTATTATAATATAATTATAGAATAAAACAAAGAGTTAAGAATATAATATCAAACTTATTAATAGAGATCTTTTTGTACAAGTAAATGCAAGAGTTTTGCTTTGTTACAAGATTTCCAGAGCCATACATGTCCGAAAGACTTGTAAGCAACACAATACTAAAACTAGAAGGCTACTAGAGTATATAGAAAGGCGAATTAATAAACCAGAGTAAAGGCAAGTTAAAAAATGTCAACATTATCCACTTTCCTCAGATCCTCCGGATGGCTGCTCCATGAAGTTGGGCCGCAGCTTCAAATGCAGCCTCACTAAGAAGCATAAACCCTAACCTCAAAGTAAAATAAAACAGAGGAAAGAGAACTGAAGAGAAGGGGAATACAATAATATTCACGTCTATACAATATACAATTCTGTACTGTACTATACTAGAGTTATACAGTTGTTTTGTTTCTTCAAAAGCCACCTTAAACATACTGTACAGTACATAGGTTTACCGCACATATACACACATTGAGTAAATTATGAATGTACTGTCTGAACCTGACAGTGATGTCATTTGGACTGCCTCCGAAATATTGTCACTGCACTCAGATATGTGAGGTAAAAGCTCTTTGTAGAGAGATTATCTGTCATCCATGCCCCACATCTGTTTGTGTGTACACACGCAGATGGCTGACATCATACTGAACACCTGGATATGACTTTGATTTCCTGCCAAATACGTGAATCAGGAGGACAGCCACTATTATAGTTATCATGCTCAGATAATAGTGTAAATTGGAGTCTGACATGTGTGCTCTCCCTGGAATATAGTTTAAATGGCAGAGAGCGGACTGAGATCATGTTTTATGGTAAAGTATGCTATGGTATTGTATTTTGTGGTATAGTTCAGTACAATATAGTATGGTATAGTAATACCAGAATAAACTTGTATCTTTAATTGTATTGAGTAAGGAATGAAAGGTAAAGCTGATGGCAACTTAATGTAATGCTGTTTTTATGATGTGCCTTTCTCCACGCTGGTATACAGCATCACTTTATCCAAGTAACACTCAGACAAAGATTCTTTATTATTAGCAGTGCCTCAGTTCACTGTGTATTGGTGATATGTTTGGTAAAGGACATTGTGTAGTGAAGTATGGTATAGTACATTACATGGTTAAGTCTAATAGTGTGAAAGAGACATTTAGAGCAAGGCATATCTTCCGAAACCTCCTGCTTAGATTTTTACATTGATCATTGAGCTTTTAACATTTGTAATTATTAGAACAGCTTAAATAGAAAAAAACAAAATAGTCAAGTGAGAACAACTATACACCGATCAGTCATAACATTATGACCACTGACAGGTGAAGTAAAAAACACTGATTAACTGGTTACCGTGGCACCTGTCCGTACTTATTAGGCATTAAGTGAACATTGTGTCCTCAAAGTTGATGTGTTAGAAGCAAAGTTGATATGTTAGATCCTTAGCCAGTTTGACAGGGGGTAAATTGTGATGGCTAGAACTGGGTCAGAGCATCTCCAAAACTCTTGTGGGGTGTTCCCAGTTTGCAGAGGTCAGTACCTATCAAAAGTGGTCCAAGGAAGGAAAAGCAGTGAACTGGTGACAGGGTCAGGGGTGGCCAAGGCTGACTGATACATGTGGAGAGGGAAGGCTGGCCCATGTGGTCTGATCCAACAGAAAAGCTACTGTTGAAAAGGTTGACGCGAGTTCTGATCGAAAGGAGTTTGTTGCGTATGGGTGGTGACGTAGCTGCAGACCAGTCAGGGGTGTTCATGCTGACCCCTGTCCACTGCCAAAAGTGCCAACAATGGCCATGTGAGCATCAGCACAGGACTACGGAGCAATGGAAGAAGGTGGCCTGGTCTGATCATGATTTCTTTTATATCACATGGATGGCCAGGTGGCAGGTGGCAGGTGGCAGGTGTGTCGCTTACCTGGGGAACATATGGCACCAGTATGCACTATGGGAAGAAGGCAAGCCGGTGGAGGACGTGTGATGCTTTGGGCAATGTCCTGGTGGGTAACCTTGAGTCCTGCCATTCATGTGGATGTTACTTTGACATGTACCACCTACCTAGGCATTGTTGCAGACCATGTACACCCCTTAATGGAAACAGTTTTCACTGATGGCAGTGGCCTCTTTCAGCAGGATAATGCACCCTGCCACAAAACAAAAATGGTTCAGGAACAGTTTGAGGAAGGCTGTTTTGGCAGCAAAGGGAGGACCTATACAATATTAGACAGGTAGTCATAATGTTATGGCTGATTGGGTTACGTTACCTTTAGAGCAAGTGCACTTTTTTTCACATCATGTTTTGAAATGATGCATTATGGGTGGCCAAATGGCAATGCTAGTGAGATGCGATTGGGGAAAATAATGGGGTCAGTGCCAAATTGTCACTCAGGAAAAACGCTTGTTAAAAGTAAAGAGACATCCAGTGTTAATGGAAAGAACAAGGGTATTCATTTAAAAACATTAATTGTAGAGAAATGAACTTGCCATTTTAAGGTTAAATAGGGCTAAAAATGGCTCTATGTTAGTGGATTAAATCTAAAATCATAAATACAATGAAAAGTTGTTGAAACATTTCAATACACTGCAATGTGTATGGTGCACTAATGAAAACATGTTATTTATGCCTTTGACTGAAAAATTGACAATGCACACCCTTATAAACGGCAAAAAATGTACAGTTACATTTACCTGTAACTGATCTATAAGCTGATCTTTAAGCTTTGTAACATCTAATTTATGATTTTTAATCTCTAAAACAAATGTCAGCATGGTTACGCTATCTTTAATGAGAAATAAGATGCTGTTTGTATAGTGTAATCTAGAATAGTATGGGTGGTAGAACTACAGTATCATTGTTGGGAGGGGGTAAGTGTCATGAATAACATTTTATGTTTGCACATAAAAACTGAGGGAGATTAAACATATGATGCTCTGTAATTTACCAGTGTTTTCTTTCTTATTTTGTCTACTGCGGCATTCTAGTCCCCTTATCACTGACACCAAATGAAACTTAATTTAAGTCAGAGATTTCAACATCTAGAAACATAGATAGTCTTTATAATCCAGGATTTGTTTTCACAGCCTGTACATATTCCATAAGAAACATACAGATAGAGGGCTACACAATACATGAAATATACACTTCCTTTTTTCTATTAGGTATAGTTTAGTATAGTAGATAGTAGGCTATAGTTATACTAGGAATGACCACAATACTACCTTGTACATTGTAATGCTATCCAACACAACACTTCTGTAATAAATACTACTGATGTTGTGAATTTTTGTCATTATTATCTCCCTCAGATAACAAAAACATTATAGTGTGGATATATCCTGGCTTGGAGAGGAACATTCCTTTAGCTTAATATTTTTTTTTATGCACATTTATGATGTATGCTCAAGGACCTCTCATGGTTGCGGTGATTTTTGAAAAAAAAAATTTACTGACTGAGCCAATTGTAAAGCTTAGACTTTCGTCTCTCCAGCAGGTTTCTCCATTTTACAATATGCGTTACGACACAGCAAAATGGCAATCGGCTAGGCTAAAACCATGGCTTACCCAGTCTGTTGCATGCCACATTTTGGCCTTTGTGTTGGATAAAAAAAGGACATACATAGAAAAGTTTGGTGTCATCTTGAACCTGAGAATCTGCAGATTAATTCCATTCCCGATATGTCAAGAGCCACAAGTTAGGCACAATACAAGATAAATAAATCCCCATTTTTGTTATCTTCACCGCCATCTTGATTGTAAGGTAGCTGGGAGGGACAATTTAGTTGGATTCAGCTTTTTTTTGTTTGGGAGGGGAGAGGGAGGGGTTTTATTTTGTGTTGTGTGATGCAACAAAATGTTCTAAATAAGTAAGAATGTTTAAAGAAGAAATTTGGACTTTCTGTGCATCTTAAAGGACACTGAGACTATACTACACAAAACTTAATTAAAAACACTGCATACATCTATATAAGAAAACTTACACTATACTCTACAAAATAAATCCTCCCCTTCATTCTTCTACTCTGATGCATATATGCTTGACACACAGCCTGCCCTGCACTCTGTTCACCACCCACAGGCCCCCAGACACACCTGGCAGATGTCTACACTCTACTCAGTGCACTCTTCCAGTATTTTAACATGATTCTCATTTGTATTCTTTCAGATTTCTAAATTATGTTAACAAAATATTAGAAACACTATCACAGAATGTAGTTTACTACAGCATCACCAGCATTACAGCCTCAAAGCGCTTGACGGAGTTAACACACAGACAACTAAGCCTAAAGAATGAATCTTAAAAAAAAACCTCAAAGTAAGTAAGGCATTACTGTACAGTGGATTTACATCAGGTGTTTCCATTTTTCAGTACAGTGCAGTAAAGCGGACTTACATCAGGTGTTTCCATTTTTCCGGTATTTTAATGTGTTTTAATATTCATTCATCAATTGATGAATGAATATGTTGTCTAGTTCATCACTATCAGAATTTGTAAACCTTATTCAAAAATGCTGTTGTAGGCCGACCCTGAAATTTGTTCTGCTCAGGGTTCCAAAAACTTATTATATTCACACACTTTGTTTTAAGAAGAGAATGACATTTTTACAATTGACAAAGAGACGGCCTCTTATATTTGTTAAGCATTTTTATGCTTATGTGACCAAGACCTTCTTTTATACATAAATTGAAACATTTGTGCACGAAAAGTATTGAATACTTCCTAATTTTAGGACAATAAACTGTTCCATTCCATTGAAATGGTGTGATAGCATTGGCGACTGATGATTTTTTAAATTTTTTTTTTTTTGGGTGGGTGGGGGGTTCACTTGAAACAAAATATTCCCATTTGCTTGAATTTTGTACAGACATGGAAAATACAACTATAACTTTCACATGAACAATAAACACATCTGATAATTCTTAGTAATTTAACTATGTATTATGCCCTGAAATTAACATGATACTGATGGAAGATGCCAATATGATAACAACAGAAACTTAAAAAAATTATACCTAAACTATGTTTCTACTTCAGCATTAAGCCTAAAATGAAATATAGTTACTTCATACTACTACTTTTGTTTATAAAGAATGTTAGGTACAATTGTATCTACTAGAAATCCTGGACAAGGGACTCATCCCTGCCCACAACCAACTCCTTCTTAATTAAAAAAAAAATTTGAGAAAGGAGTTCCAGTACTTTTCTTATCAATTAATCTATTTTTCTTGAGTTGCTGGATCAGTCCAAACAGAAGAGAATCAATGCTAAACAAAGAGAATTCAGTCTTTCCACAGTGAGTCCTCTTAAACATAGAGCTGAGATATGCAGCTCTGTAGAAGATGCACACAATTACTTCAGAGGCGGGGTGCTTTATTTACATATGCAATATGCATAAGCAAGGTTACTGTGAGGGTGAAATAACCGCGAGATAGAAGGAGAGACAGAAGGAGGGGCTCGGTATGAGTGTGAGATGTGTGTATGTGTACGTGTTTGTGTGTGTGGTGGTAATAGAGAGAGGGTGTGTGTGGGGGAAGGGGGTGGGGGGGGCTGAAAATTGGTGTTATCAATATTTAACCAACCCTTCCAGCATATTTATGGCAGACAATAGAGCAGACCTGCAACTGTCTCATGTGAGTGGAAGTGTATTTATTACACACTGAAATAGAGGCTGTAAATAGGATGTTCATTGATATATCCCTGCCACACTTGCATTTAATCTGTAGAGAGCCCACCACTTGGTGCACCACTCTATCAGTTGATTCTTACCAAAATAAACTATTAACATATCTGCTAATTGAACGTAATAACCTCTGAGTGCTTCACAGATATTCATTAGGGAGATATTTGTACATGTGGCCTGCAGATGTATGTAATTCAATCAGTTTGAAAAAAGTAAAAAGAACCGAAAAAGCTATGAAAAGAGGGAGAAGAAATAAAATGTCTGGGGATTTTTTTCACAGACCCATGGCCTCTCAGAAAATGTTTCCATGTGTTGTGTCTGAGCACACTCAGAGCAAAGAAGGAAAACATTCTCTCCTCCAAACCACATGCAACAGATTCCTTCTGAAGCCAAATAAATCAACCCTGTGTTTCAGATCATGTGACACATTTTTGTGCTTTGTGTTATTCCCAACATATCCGGTTTCAAACCCCCCCATTCCATCACAGTCTCACACGCACGCACAAACACAGCGCACACACACATGCACATACAGAGTTTCCATTTCCTGTGCGTAAGATCACCTGTACCGACAGAATGGCGGGCTTCAGTGCAACATGCTCAGGCAGGAAAACAGGAAAGGGAGTTCAAGGTTGTCCAACATGAAATACTCACGGAGTTAGGGGAAACCCAGCGCTCATGGCAGCACTCCAGTTTCTGAAGACCGTAAGTAAAGTTTCACCAGTACATTTTTTTCACTTTAGCAGTGTCATCATGTGCTCTAGAAGTGTTGACCATCTGCCTGTTTAGAGAAAATACATACATTTCATTACAAGTTAATGGGATCATGCTGCAGACATACAGTACTGAATGACTTTGGGTCAAATCCATTGCCTTTTTAAAGGAGTAGTTCAACATTTTGGGATATATGCTCCTACTTTTGGCTTTCTTGCTGAAAGTTAAATGAGAAGATCTGTTATACAACTCCAATATCTGTGTGATAAATATGCTACAGTAACCTACCCAACTGACAGATACGCGAGTACTTCAGTGGGAATGTACTTAGGCACAGTAGTGCTTTGTAGCTGAATGCTAATGTCAGCTTGCTAACATCAAAAATGTTTTCTAAAGGAGACATGCCACTCAATCACATCCTCAGTACAACTCTATGGGGAAAGCCCGTAACGTCAAAGATGAGGATTAGCCCGCCCCTCCGGCTAGAAAGCCAATCATTTGCTTTTAATAGCCAAAGCGGGAGACAGATTTCAGCCAATCATGTGGTTCCTTATTTTGGGGCAAAGTCCTCAAACTTTTTCAGTGATTTTTATTAGATTTTACTGGTGATTCTATTCATGTAGTTTTTATGTCCCGGTTACCAGTAAAAGTGCAGTTCTGGCTCTCTCTCCATTCGTTCAGATAGGAGCCTGGCCTTGTTAGTCCGAAATAACTGCCTGGAGGCGTTACCAAGATGGCTGACTTGCGTATAGGGACTTTGCTAACATGCTTACAATGACTATGCTACTCCTAACATTCTTATGCTCATGTCCTTTATAAGGTTCAGATCTTCACTATCTTAGTTTAGCGTGCTAGCATTCTAACATTTTTTTATGATGCTGGGAAATATGTTTTTTTGAGATGAGAAGGTCGATACCAATTCTCATGTCCACACAGTAAAAATGAAGCAGGAGCCAACAGCCGGTTAATTTAGCTGGAAAGAGGGACAAACAGCTAGCTCTGTCCAAAGGTAACAAAATGTGCCTAACAGCCCCTTTAAAGTTCACTAATTAACACTTTTTGTCTCGTTCGTTTAATCTGTACAAAATCCAAACAATGAACAAGCATCTTGCACAAAAAGTTGAACTTTTCCTTTTAACATTCCATATTTTCCTGACCTACTCAATCATATATCTTTCTTTTTCTCCTCTTATACGATCCAAAAGTCTTACTTAGCATGTTCTATTGTTACCTTGTAGTTGTTACTATATATGACATGCCATACTGATCAATCGCCCTGGTTCTCTGTGGGGTAACACAGTGTTCCCCTGTGCATCTGACAGCCATCCCTAGCCCATTTACTGTCAAATGGGCTCCGCTCCCTTTGCCTGAGCTCAGATGCAGATTTATGCCAGAGCATTGCCGGTTCTTGCATATTAGATGAAAGCCTTGTTTGCATATACCCGCTCTCTCTCTCTCCCCTCCTTCCCTCTTCCCCCCTCTTTCTCTCTCTTCCTTTTTTCTGAGGCGTCACTTTAATATGTATGCAAATGGGCTGCGCTCCACGGGCAGATATGTGTGGAGTCCTGTCCTGCAGTCAGGAGGTGTAGGAGAGATTGTGTTTGTATTTATGAGGCATGGGCCCTGCCGCTCTTGGGAGAGAAAACGCTGCGAGTAGTGTGGTGGAGGCTCTGCAGTGCAGGCAGAATGCAGATATGCCAATAACAGAGGTCATGGTTGTCACTAATGATAAGAGGAGACAATTAGACAATAGCATAGCTGTAATGTAACCCCCCCCTTACACCCTCTTATACACCCAAACAAACACACAAGCCCTCGTATCCCTGCTCTGGCATGAAGCAAGCAAACAAACTGAGGAGGAGATGCTTCTTCTGGAATGTTCCACATATTGCAGCAGCCCTTCTCCTCAGCTCTGCTTGACCTGGATGGGGAGTCCTGGGTGATTGGTGTGGGTAAAAGACCAATCTATCGATCCTCTGCATCCCTCAGGGGGGTGAGGATCACTGTCAGGGGCTGAGGCATTGGAGACAAGGTCAGGTCACCTGTGAGAGAGGCCCCCATAACCCATTTCATCAGTCTAATGCTTTCCAGACAGGCCTCAAAAGCTTGTGATCAATTAAGTCGACAGTAGACACAGAAATAAATGAACAATGCAACTGCTCCTAATCTGTGGCTCGTGTTATCTTTATCTTAGCATGTGTTGTGCAAAATTTCCTTTTTACATCTATGTATCATGAATTCACAGGAACAATAGCTTCAAACAAAAGGAATTCATTCGAGATAAGTATTGTAAAATTATAGACAAAAAACTCAATGAAAATAACAATGAATACCGGGTTTTATGTTCAAGACACAATAATATCTTGGCTTGGTGCCAATCAGTGATCTACCAACGCAACACACACACACACACACACACACACACACACAGAACTGTTGGCAAATCAAATGTCTGTTTCCTCTCTGTCTCTCTCTCTCTCTCTCTCTCTCTCACACACACACACACACACACATCCCCTTCCTCCATCATGAATAAACCATACTGTGTCTATGAGTCATATACCACCCCCACATCCCTCTCTAACCCACTCCCCCTATTTGCTGCTGCTAGAGTAAAAACGCTAATTAACGTGATGGCTAGCTCCAGCTCCTGTCAGCAGCTTGTGGGGGCCTCTCAACCAGCCAGGCTCCACTGGTCTCTGGTTTTAGCAGCTCTCTCCCCAGCCACCATCTCTGGAGAACCAGGGCCCCTCATTCATATTCAGCCCCAGTCGCAGGCACCTGGAAACAGCCAGCACCAGCACCACCTCCAGCACCACACAACCCCCATGATGTCTATCACCAGCCCCCCAGTTGAGCCCACCTCCTGTCAATATTGGATCCCCCCACTGCTGGTAAAAGCCCCCCCCCCCCACACACACACACAATTATTCCATTTACTTAAAAACTTGAATCCAATTGGAATACAAGCCCAAACTGAAAAACTCCATTTAGGAGATGTGAGAGCTAGAAACTCCATCTAGGAGATGACACAACCCAAGTGATGGGTTGAATCACCCAACGGTGGCGAGAGAGAGGGAGAGGAGCTGCCTGCCTTGGTGGACTAGCTCGGTAACCATGACAACGCAGCCGGGAGAGCAAGAAACAGGAACATACAGAATCTGTTTCTGCTGAGACTTGCACATGTGGCACAGTACTGCTTTTCCTCTGAGAAGAAGAAGGGGAGGAGTGTGCGTGTGTGTGTGTGTGTGTGTGTGTGTGTGTGTGTGTGTGTGTGTGTGTAGGCCCTTATGAAACATACATGCCTGCTGCCTCTCCAACCAAACTCACTCGCCTGCTCTAGTCACTGAGTGAGTCACAACACAAAAGATATTCTGGTGAAACTGAAGCACACAACCCAGTGTTTAGTGGCAGGCTGTAGTCCCCCCCCCCCCCCCCCCCCCCCCCCCCCCCACCCAACAACTGAATACAGAGAGGTGGAGGTTTGTTTGCGATATGAAGTGAAAAATATAAAGGCAAGAAAGGGAAAAATTTTGTTTTTTTGCCTATTTTCTTTCCCTGTGCCTCTCTGCCGCTCCCCTTCTGCCTATCTTTTCTCTTTCCTCCTGCTCCCTCTTTCTACAGGCTCAGTCTAACCTCCCCCTCCCCTTTCCTCAAGGGAATAAAGGTCGTAACGCAAATGATTACTCAAACCCGAGTTGCCATAGAAACGCAGTCATGTGACTAGAGCAGGCATGCATAGACCACAACAAAGAGGTGGATCAGGAACCAGCGCTGGAAAGAGCTGTAGCTCGCCTTACTGGTGCCTCAGTGCATTTCACTCAAATTCAGGCTTTTAAAAATAGGCGAGCACCATGAAACGCAGGGGGAGAAAGGCAGAGAAAACGACACTATAAAGCGCCAGGACGAGAGGCTGTAATGAATCTAGGCTGTAACACTGCAGTGTGCCATATATTCTACCATTCACTAGCATACCAGGGTGTGTCCTATTCATCATGTCCTTCTTGGAGGCAGAGCTCAGGCGCCAGTTGTCTGGAATTTCTGTGAAATGGCGTCAGTTGTAGAAATGTAGAGGGTGGTGGATTGGTGTGCTTCTAAAGTAGGAGTTGAAGCGTGGAACTTTAACTTTTTGGTGTGCTACGCTTTCAAACTGTTCCCCCTCAAAGAACAAGAACAGATATGCGTCAACACTAATATGCTATGCAGCAGTATGGTTACCTAGCTCGTAGCAGCCACTTTTCTTTTCAAAGAGATTCGAAAAACAGTGACACCTAAGCTTAACATGTACTAAGACACATTCTGGAATAGTATCTAAGCCAAGCAATGTGTAAGAGATATGTAAAATAGTACAAAAGTGGACAAAAATGTAGAGTAATTGTGGAAAAAGACAATCTCGCTCTGTTTTCTAACAAGTATTGAACTTAAAGTTCAACATATTTTGTCACACAGTGGGTATCTAGCAAACAGAAAAACATACAAAAAGCCTTCTTTATAATCCTACAGATTTAAGCTGAATGAAACTGTAAAGGCTGGTGAGCACACTATGTCAACATTAGTATGCAGCAATATGGTTACTTAGCTCGTAGCAGCCACTTTTCTTTTCAAAGAAATTCAAAAACCAGTGACACCTAAGCTTAACATGTACTAAAACACATTCTGGAATAGTATCAAAGCCAAGCAATGTGTAAGAGATTTATAAAATAGCATAAAAGTGGACAAACAAAGTAGGATAATTGTGGAAAGGACAATCTCGCTCTGTTTTCCAACAAGTAATTTACTTTATAATCCTACAGATTTAAGCTGAATGAAACTGTAAAGGCTGGTGAGCACAACAGTCAGTATGTATGTGTCAGTGTAATGGAGGAACCGGCACCTGGAGCAGAATGGGAACGTGGCCTGCCCCAACAGGATTCAGGTATCCTGCATCCAATCCACCCCCGCTGAGATTACTTCTATGCCCTGGGTGAACTCGGCGACCTGCAGCCATCTCTCAGAGAGCAACCACCCCCCATAACACACACACTCGCACACACGTACACAGTCAAAGCTCCACATTTAAAAGGGACTGAGCCAGACACAATCTTATAATAGGACATAAACTATGTTGTATGGACCCCAGCAGAATATATTGTTATGCAGTGAGAATTTGCTTTCATTCATCTTACTATTAACAGCCATTAATTTTGGCAAGCTCTATCAACACTAGCAGAGCAATAGGACGGGGTACATTTTTTTCTGATGAAGTCACCACATCTGCGGTTAGGAACACTGTGTGTTTCAATGTCTGGGCTCTCTTTCGCTCTTTCTTCTTCTTCTTCTCTCCCACATACATCTGAATCCACGCTTGCCTTTCCACCAGCAAACACACACAGTAACATAGATGTATAAGCGAACACATCAATACGCAATCCGAAGGGGTGTGAGCGTGATGCGTGACCCCCTCACTGACCATTTCCCTCCAAAGACCACCTCAACTCCCACGAGGTTTCAGGCAGCAGCTGAGTGTTCAGTGATGTCTGCAATTATCCCGTGTCTAGACAATGTCTAGTGAAAGACAAGGAGATGCACGTTCTGCACAGTCTGCGCTCTATAGAAGAAAAGGCCTGGAATAGACCACAATGTCTTTCAGTTGGTGATGTGGTGGTACATGAAAAGGTTAGGGCCAGACTAGGAACTCAGCCAACAAACACCACGGCTCACATGCTACATATGTTCCTTAGCTCATTTTAATCTTGCTCAAGAGCCTTGTACTTACTTTTATGAATTCACATCAACCTCATCACATCATCCCTGAAAACATCAACTCTACTATGTGTTTTTAAATGTCCTCATACCGCATTTAGTTTAGTTTAGTTTTAGACGTATGACATGAATCAAGCCTCCATACTGTTCAGTCAGTAGTGCTAAACATGAGCTGAAAACAGAAACAATGGTGCCAGAAACTGGTTAAGACTAAGCAGACATGGAAAAGAGATTAGGTAAAGACATAAGTAATTGAAAGAAAGATAGAAACAGTTAAAGAAAGAATAATAACAAACATGTTATAAATGGTTTTCATTTCAAAATGCTAATGCTCCATTTTTGACTGTACTTTGTTAACTATAAAGCATGTTCGCTGACACCTTGTTATTATTGGGATCTTATTTTGGAATAACTTCTTCTCCATTGGAAAAGATTATTTGAAGAAAATAAAAGAACAACAAAACAAACAGCAACACGCAGAAGCAGGCTGAAAGATACTATGGGTTGCAGTAAAAGAAAAGGCTGTGAGAGAATGAGCAGGTGTGGTGGGAAAGACCCATGGGCTTCAGGGAGAGAATAGATCAATAACTAATTTCAGTACCGAGCTTCACTCGCACCGTTTTCCAATAAAGGCTCGATGGAGAGTACTGGCTTAGCCCTCCCCCCACTATCTCCACTCTATCGCCTTCTCGCCTACAAGCAGAGATTGGACTCCATGGAAGAAGGCTGTTTTTTCCCCCAGCGTTGAGATTGTTGGTTGGGTGGATTATGTTCCTACAGCTAGTGTATTATATAAATTTAATCCAACATTGCCACTACAATTTCCATGTGTCCTCCATGAATGCTCCCATAACCATTCCACCTATCGTCTCTTTAACTTTCTTTTTTTACCTAACTGCTCTTCCTCCTGCAACCCCTCTCCCTCCCTCCCTCTCCCTCATTCGACCAGGGCTAGTGTTGAGGTTTTGTCAAGAGATTCAGACAGACAGGAGAGTGAAGCGTGTGTCATGCAGGGCTGCTGCTGCTGCTGCTGAGGCTCTTCTCCTCAGAGGCTGTGACCTAGATAACCAAGAGGAGCTGGAGCGCTTGCAAGCCTTGGAGCCACTCCAGCTTCAGCAATGTCAGGAAGGGGTTAGTTGTGTAACACAATGTCCTATTTAGTTTGCTCGTCACACACATGGACCGCAAACACATATGTACCCTATGGCGTTCCTGTACCATCATAGTACGTTTCATTTAGGCACTGTTTATTGCCAGAGACGGGATGAGCAGAATGGGTTTTGTGCATGAGAGGGAGGGAGCAAAAAAAAATTTTTAATAAAAAAATAGGTGAAAAGGGGCCCTTAAATTCATCTGAATTTAAACATAAGCATTAAGAATGCTTGGTAAAACTTTCCACGCCAGCAGCCACTGCAGCTACATTATGTCACAGTGAAACCATGTCAAAACGTCTACAGGCACACTCTTCCTGCCGTGCTGTAGCATTTTATTCCTACTTCTTTATTTTAGCAGTCACTCAACTGATGCTTGGTGTATGAACACAACCATGAGGTAAATATATAGCACCAATTATTCCTCTATAACAAATAGCTATTGAGTTCAACAGTCACATTCAGCGCTGCACTGCCACTACCTGGTCAGTTACAAGGAGTAACATATTGACAAATATAAAATAATGTCAAACTGCTATTATCGGATATAACAGAATATCAAAACACTGTTGGTGAGACACGACTGTTTTATTGGTCCACTTTCATGCTCAGCAAATAGATACACAAATTCCACAATACACCGCCATCGTGTTGAGGAGATAAAATATAGATGGAGCCTACTGCGCTGGGACAACTTTAATAGGCTGCACTGTGAATAACTACATCTTTGACCCTGACATCTGAGCTGCTTTGTGAGCTGCAAGATCAACACTGCCATCTGGTGGCTTTTATTTTGTCTTGCAACTTTATACATTAGTATGGTTCACTCAACAGTACAGCAGTTTCATCACGACAGTGATAACTACAACTACAAATTACAACTAAAAAGTAAATTTTTATATACAAAGCTGTGTAACTTAAAGTAAACATACACACATTTGTCTGTCAATTTGGCACAGAAAACATACGATAAGACTTTAACAAAGGCTTCAATGGTTTGTGAGGTGTAGGTTCATTTATGGACAAATGAACAACTTAGATTTTACGTAGAACAAAAACTATCCAGTATCTTAGCATCAGCGCTGGTTATGTTGGGGCTTGAAGCAGTCCCAACCAGGCTTTGGTGTATACGTGTGCTCAGGAAGAAGAAAGTCTTTCAGTCTGTCTGGTAATGGCAAGGCTTTGATTCGGTCTTCCAGGGGCCATGGCTGCAGGCGTCTCCTTATGAAAGCCCTACAAAGGCATCGCAGAGCAGGAGGGCTTGCTTCATGCTCTACTACGCGGTTGTGCAGGTCTACCAAAGCCTGAGCATAAGGGTGAGGATCCTGACCTGGCACAGGGAGCTCCAGCCTCAGAGGCACATGCAACAGGGTCCCGTCTACCCTCGCTAAGTCGACCAACACCTCTGCTTGCTCCAGGAGCTCAGAGGCGCAACTTTGATCAGAGCACTGCTGCAGGGCTGTTTCAAGCCGCTGGAAAAGAAGGCTGTAGCCTGACCAACAGGAGTCGCCGTGATAGGAACAAACCAAAGAGGCTCCGCTCTGGATTAGGAGCACAGCCAGAGGGAAGAGCAGGTCAAAGTGCTCCAGGCTCGTCTGTGTCAGCGAGGGTTCGCCATCCTCATTCAGACAGCAGCTGGGGTCCACACCATGAGCCAGCAGTAGTTGGGTGGTTTTCAAGCAGAAGTTACCGATCTCAGCAGCGTCCTCCACATTGGCCTCCAGAGCCTCCTTAACCAGAAACACCAACGAGGATTCAACTGTTTCACCGTCAACAGTAGCAGCGTTAACGTCAGCACCTGTGGTGAAGAAAGCATCGCTCAGAACCACATTGTTATCAAGTCTAAAAATGTTGAGCACATGTGCCTTAGACAGTGTAAATGTATTGAGCCAATTAGTCAATAGACAATAGAAAACTTAAGATCAAAAACAAACTTGCAAGACAAAAGTATGGTTCAAGCTCTAAAAACACTGGATCCTAGAACTCCCATAATGCAACGCAATAGCATGTTTCACTAGACCCTCTCTGGCTCCAATTTGTAATGCAGGCACCAAGCTGAGAAACACTCAATGACACCGTGACATCATCAGGGTTACTTTCTCAGACATGACAAAGCTCCTCCAGATCCACAGCAGACATTATACAGCTGTTTTCACAGGTGTATTTAGTATTCTGCATAACAAGAAAACAGATCTCCATGTGTAAAATCGACAGCGTGCGATTTCAACACCAAAGAGTTTTCCAGCACTGAGTTGAATATGGTTTATCTAAGTAATAAACAAATATTCACAAATAAGAAAATTTATTCAGAAAAATTGTCCTTTCCTCCCAAGTCTACAAACTGACAGAATATACATTATCATGCACTGTCAACCATCAGTATCCAAATCTGTGCCTCTGTTCTGAGATTGTCACTACTGACATCTTAAATCATCATACTCAAATACATTTGAATTATTTCTTAATTTAAAGCAAATTATTTTAGCTCTCTGACAGATGAGGATATACTAGTTCTTGTTAAATACTTGGACAAGATTTTCCATTGGTTTTCTGATGTTATTGACAAAGGATGTATGTATATCCCACACTGGTTCTTTGTGGCTATTGTGAGAAGCTGCTTTTCAGTTGCCTTTTAATGTACAGCTGTTAAAGCATGCAATGTTCCTGCAGGGTTTGTGTGTGGCTTTTTTGGGTCAGGGTACACTGGTTGTAAAGTGAATGAAGCAAAGTCTACATGAGGGCCCGTAGTCATACATGAAACTATGAGTATACTTAGAAGATTGATGCTTCTACTATACTGTCAAGACATAGAAGACATACTTCCTGCAGTTAAAAATCTTGTCAGTGAGTCGCTTCATGCCTGGATCACAGGATTGGTTCTGCTCCATTTTCAGTTGTGTTACAAAGTGTGTGTGTGAATATTTTAGCCTGACAAACGCAGACAGTTTACTTTGATCTCAAAATGCATACAGGTGGACATGTGTGCATACTAACACAAATTTCTGAATGTAGTGGTTTAACCTTGCTCCTGCATTAGGGGGTATTTCAATGACCAAAAGCAAACAAGAAGGCAAAGTGAAGATGAGTGGTGTTTTACAGTCCGTACCTTTTTCAAGTAGAAGCTGGATGTTCTCTACGTTGTGCACAGTGAGTCCATCGCTGCTTGCCAAGGCATGGAGCAAAGGTGTTTTTCCTTTGGAGACGAGACCACAGCAATCAGTTTTCAGAATGAATGAATGAGTAAAGGAATTAATGTTTTTTGAATTAGGCTGTAAATTTACCATGTTTATCCCTTGCATTTGCATCAGCACCCAATTCCAGCAGGGTGAGCAGGCAGGGGAGCCTCTCCGACTCCTCACTGGCAAGATCCAAAGGACTGCTCTCATGGATCTACCAAGTAAAATTTAAACATAAAATGCTAGGAAAACAGAGGGGATACCATAAGAACAAGATAGGACATAAATACAAGTTAGACAGTTGCCTCACCCTGTCTCTCTTTTCAACATCTGCTCCGTGCCCGACGAGCAGCTTCACCATGTGTGGCCTGTTCCTCAAAACAGCTATATGTAGAGGACTGTAGTACGATACTGGGTCTGGAGAGTAGAAACACACATTCATATTACACAAATTGAATCTTTGTCACAGAGATGAAACATGAATCAGACAGATGAAGATTTCTAACAATATTACATTTTCTTTAAATGTGTCCGGGCAAAGCTACACAACCTACTGTACAATGCTGACTAAGGCAGCCAAGACCCCCAGAGGCCCTAAGCCAATGCAAAGGGTCTAGGGAAGGCATTTTCACCAATTTGACAACACATACACATGTACAAAAACACATTACAAATATAGAGAACCCAAAGAAATACAGAGAACAAAAAATAGAGAGACAGAAGCAATAACAGAAACACTGCAACAGTTCTGAGCTACAAAACTACAGAAGTGTTTCGGCAATGTAAACGACACATCTTCAGACATATTTGAAGGGATGTTGTTGAAGGCAAAAGGGTGGCAAACACTAGAGAAAAAATAGAGTAACTTGATGCTATGTGGGAGTATATGTCACTGTTAACTTTCTGGAAAGAGTCACTCAGGAAATGTAAAAGATGAACGATGCAGCCTCTGCCAGGATTCCCTAATTATGTCCCTGGGGAAAGACATCTTTACTACCACTAGAGGTCATCACAGCTGAGTTTGGCAGGTTTCATCACAGCAGCAAGAATGCTGCACTTTCCACTACAATTTGCTAAAGGTAGACTTATTCTCCAAAGTATATATTTCTCTATTTACATATGCAGTGAAAATAGCAGGTGCACTCATGTTTTAAAGTACAATCTGTCATTCAATTTTCTTTCTGACATACTGTTTTGCACCCACAATCATACATAATTACTAGTCCGCACAGCAACATATATTTCTTTACAGGTTTAGTTTTAAAACTTATAGTCATCTCCAAAGTGTGAATGGCTCTTAATTTGTTAAAGGTCTTTTACTAATTGATTACTAAATAATACACCTCATGTTACAAAAAGTCTTGAGATGTGGGAAGTGTGATAAAATAAAGTTACCAATTAATTCATTTAAACTCATGAAATTGACTGCAATCCACATAATTTGCCAAGAGAATAAAATTTGTTTGAAATAATCTACATTCACAAAAGCTCAAATGAGCATATAACTGAATTTACAAAGAAGCCTTTGTAAACTCTGGAGGAGACATGGGATTGAGGGCAATCACCACCAATATCAGTGGATTGGTTTCTCTGGCAGGCTATTTTAGGTGTTAATTTAATTTTACTAAAGCGCCCTCACCAAAAATCACCAAAAATGTCTCACCTTCAAAGTTTAGATCCGCCCCATAGCGCAGCAGGATCTCAGCTGCATTCACCAGTCCCCGCTCTGCCACCTTAAACAGAGCATAGCTGATGCCTTCTACAAACACTTCTGACTGGGACTCCCGCTCCAGAAGCTCCACTAGAGAGCTACAAAGACCAGACTCATCCCCAGGGCTTTTGACTCTGGACACAAGAGTGAAAAGTAGCACAGTTTCATTCAATTCAATTACAAATATTTAAATTCTGTACTGGCAGTGATCATGGCACTATAGCTTGAGTACAACAAACTGCTACAGAACATTACATTTTTTTTTATCCTGAGCGACTTACAAATACTATATATGTCAGATGTTGCACGACTCTGGAGCAACTAGGAGTTAAGTGTCTTGCTCAGGGACACATTGTGGATGTGTTGCAGTGGGAATCGAACCCACACCAAAGGCATATGTCTTATCAACTGCGCCACCCATATTTCATTAAAATAATGAATAAATAAATACACTTTGGCAATAATTCACTTAGAAATGCTTCCTAAAAAGTTGCAGCCAATAGCACAACATACTGGAAATTAAATTCTGCACACTGCTAAACAACACATCAAACAATATTGTGGCACTAACGTTACCTGTCCTCGTGACTACCGTCTCCTTCATTCAGGCCAACAACACACATCACAGCATCTACCAGCGGCTGGTACTCATAAATGATCCTTCGAAACCCATGGAGGAAAGGCATGGCTCCTCCACTCTACACTAACTACACGAATCTTAGGTCAGTGGCGTTACCTAAAACACAACAACACACATGTGTAAGTTATGGACAGAGGGTGTGTCAATGTCATATCAGGGGCTTCGCTTCACATCGACGTTATCTTTTGAGTTCAGCTGACAAATGTCTTTGGAAAATGAGCGACACTTCAAACGCTTTACAGAAAAGTATATTGTCCTAGTTCAGTCATGTTCAGTGATGCTCACAGGACGAAATTCCCGATATTTTTCTTAACGTTACACTTAAGAGCTACTAGCTGAAAATGTGACAAGTGAAAAGTGATATTGTTAGTTAGCAGACAAATGCTAAACGTCACAGTCACAACGCTAGCATTGCTGGCTAAATCACTCATTTACTTGCAAAATTATGAATTATGAGGTGTTTGAGAGAAATTACTTAAACAAGGCAAGTAACTGGAAACTCACACTGATCGATTTTCCTTCAAAACAGGACGTTTCCGCCACGCCCACATTGGTCCGACGGTGTTTTCTTTCCCCTTTAAAACACAAAAGTAACGAAAGTTCCCCTTTGTGTTGTCTGCCAGGCTGTCTGTAGTTTACTTTTTCAAAATGTATACACTATTAATATCCAAGGAAGCATATCCAGTGAAAAATATCATTACAATTATTTTATACTTAAGTCACAATAATATGAACCTTCACTCAATACTTTGCTGTGGTGCTATGGTGTTCATCTGCTTCATTAAAAAACATTGTGAAAAATTCAGCAGCATCTGGCAGATAGCACAAAATACTGGACCTAAGGCATATTGTCAGCTACACCATTAAAATGGTGCGGTGATAAGCTTTTACAATTACTGAAGCAGCACAGGATTTAACAGAATATTCCAACTTCCAAACAGACATCCCAACTGTAAACTGTAAACATATGTCAGACGAATGAATGTCAAGCAAGTCAATCAGCAAGTTTTATCATAAACAAATGTTTTTTGTATAACATAATGTGTTAAATGACTATAAATGTCAAATTTCACAGATCATAATTCTCAGTGGCATGTCCTGTCATGTATTTGACAAACCACAACAATATATTTCATTATGTCAATTTCTTTTTTATTAATTACCATTTGGTTTGCTGTTGTTACTGAAAAGTGTTACCCACAAAATATTTTACCACCAACACACAATAGTAAAAAGTATTTTGTCCATATGGCACATCAGTCTAAGACAGCAGCTTTCAGATTTTTGGGGGGGATAACTACTCCATTTTAGTGACAGCATCTGGCTGCTAACAGTCGCCTTTGTCCTGTTTAGAAAACAAATCCCTGTCGTGTCTGGGTTTGGTGACAGATGGCTTGCTTTGAGAACCGTCGACGAGTGCTCTTTTACAAAAGATGTCATTTTTAACACATCTGTGTGTCTAATTTGGAATACAACATATGTTAATGACAGTGCATTTTAACACAGCATATGTTGTTGCTGGACTTGGAAAGTGACGCAAATGCCAGATGAGGAAGACACAGTTGGTTAAACTGACAAATCCTTTTTTAAGAGTGCGAGACCACCAGTAAGGTAAATGTGATCCTTTTTGTTTGAATGGTGAATTGTATGAAAGCAAAGACGATGTAGAGACATGCCAAATTCAAGGGAAGGAAATCTTATTCATGTTTTATGGTCCTATGAGAAAGTTTTTTGGTCCAGGATTGATGATGATCTCTGTGAGATTTCAGAGAGCCAAATTCCGTTTAGCCCTGGATTATTTGTTTTAGGTGATAGATCAGACATAATGGGAGGAGACAAAGACATAAGAAGCTATAGTACACAGATTCCTTAGAGAATGCAAGACTGGCGAGGGGCTTCAGTCCATGGGGGCAACATTCGCAAAGGCGTCCTATAAAAGGTTTGCAAGATTGGATGCACTGTATTTATTAGAAAATGGGGCAAATACTTTTTTTAATCATTTTTGGTGACCTCCTGACATGGGCCATACTCTGTGAGGAGTCACATGTTTAGTGTAACATATTTACTTGTTTTGTACTTCCTTATTTTGCAATGGTTTGTTTCCTGAGCTTTGTCTTGTTCTAAATATGTGTCCACTGCATGTGATGGAGCCTATTTATGCTGACAACGAAAGCCAATTTTTATGTGGTGATGACAAGCTGTGGGGTTTGAATGTATACTTTGTGATGCATATTATTTTGTACTTTGTTTGAGATATAAGAAAAATGAACCATAGAAAAAAGAAAACAATGGGGGATGTGTTAAATATGGATAGTGGGTGGATGAAGATAAATGCTGCCAAACCAAGTGGAAATTTTTCAACTGACTTCAACAATGCAACGTTCAGTAACAAGAAAATGCAGTTTCTGTTCAGCTTTTTTGGTGACCATAATGATAGCACTTTATATGAAGCACATACTGTACTTAAATTGTACTAATAAGGGATGAAAACAGAGATTATGTTGGGTAAAATATGTTAAAACAAATAAATAAAATAGGAATAATTTAATACTGGCAATTTTATGTATATTTTTGTAGGTAAAGTGCAGTTTGCTGTATGTGTATGTGTATGCTGATTGCTGACCAAATAATGGTTGATTCAAACTCTGTCTTTAGGTGGCAGCAGTGCAGCACATGCCTACACACCTTGGAATCAATGGTACACGTCTATTATTATACAGCACATGCATGAGTGCACTACTTAATCCACCATATACATGTAGACATGGGAAGAAACGCAAACAAACAGCACTGGGAAAGTCTGCAGCATACTGAGATCCCCTTCTCTGAAATGGAAAACAGAATGCAGTAGTTTAATCAAGGTTTGATTAATTCTAATTATGTCACTTTCAAGACACACATTATGTTCACATCCAAGTCACCTGATCAATAAAGCATTGTTCCCTGAACGGATGGCAGCTCTCTCAGAAGCCCTCTAATGTGACTGAAATCTCTCTTCCTATTTTCCAACCACGCTCAATTTACCCTCGTTTTTCGAGCCATGTGCTCATGAATAATCTACTTTACCTCTCCTTTTACAAATCTGTCAGTGATTAGTTCCTAAGTCTTTGTGCACACACCTGCCAGGGTTCCCCCGGTGAAGCAGACAATCTCTTTTTTCCACTCTGAAGTTAATTTGTACCTTTGCCACCCCGTGGTCACAAGAGCACGCTGTTACTTGTCAGACAACAGTAACAGTAGGTGAAGAGACACATCCAGTGATTTCAGCTGCAGGGCCCCGTTCTGAGGCTTAGCATTAATGCAGGTTCTTGTGGAAGTTTTGGAACATCGTGAGTGTCTCTATCCTTCACAGAATATTGCATTTGCAGGTGCCTGTGATCATCAAAACTACTTGTTACTGTTAAGCCCAAAATTCAAACCCACTTACAAAAAATTAACTCATAAAGTCACAAACATTTCAAATTGATGCTGTTATTTAACCTCAGTACCGTGATGCAACAAATCATTGGGATTATAGATGTCGAAGAGTAATGGCGGCAGTTAAGAACAAGGCTTTGTCAAAAATATCACTCTTTGTGCTGTTTGTCCTTTTCCATCCGTCTAATTTTGAGCTTGATTGAAGGATGGAGGCAAGGGGGTGGAAAAGAGGGAAGATAACTGCAGTTCTATTCCTATACCCCTTACTAGTAAATTGGCTCTTTATTAAATTTAGGCTCCATCTATCAATACAAAGAACGGTATCGAAATTACTTTGTTGGCCACAAATCGTTGGCAATAGATTGAGCCTCTCTTGAAACAAGGCAACCATTTGTCTCATTCACATTTCCTCCTGAGATGAAAGAAAGCAGGACACAAAAAGGCTTTCATTTTTTCCCTGGGTTATAGATGTGACCCCCCACTAACCTACAAACCTCTGATTATGAGATTAACACAAGTAAAGTAATAATCTATTAAACATTTAGACCTGTTGGTTCCCTCTGGATTCCATCTATTTTTATCAAATAGTGCTGTCAGGGGAGCTTGAGGCATGGGAGTCTGCTAACACCGAGGAGATTTACACAGCTACAAAGTACTCTGGGCTATGCAAAGCGGTGTAGTTTGTCTCGGGAGGGAGACTCATAAAGGAGAAGTTAATTACAGTGGATACAAAGTACTTTCAAGATGTAGTAAAATTAAACACACACACACGCACACTTTCACATTCTTCAGCGCCTGAAGAAGCAGCACACTCTGAGGTGAGAGGTGAGAGAATACCAGTGGTGAAGGTGAAGGTGAAGGCAGTGAAATGATAATAGAGTGGCAGGGCATTGTGGTTTGGTTTCCTTCAGTTTCATACCGAGAGCTGGAATTATCAGACCAGCAGGTCTGGGCCTAATATCCTTTTGTGCTGGCAGCGTATTGCCGAGTGAAGATTGTGGATGGAAATAATCAGCCCTTTTAAAGGTCAGGGGAAGTTAAGCACACCCAAAGTAGACCACGGCACATTCTAGCTGATAAGAAATAACTGTCTGTGTAAGGAAGAATGAGGAGAATTCACCTTGTCCCATTTATTCTATCGTGATTGCTCAACTGTCAGTCAAATATAATGGCACATATGCAGTCAACACAGCCACAACTATAGAAAACTCTATGCTCCGTCTAAGGCAAACAGAGTAATGCATTGAAGTGCTTATAGTGTGGCCACTGTAGCTTGATCTTGAGCATCTTTTAAGTATTTCAGCAAGATCATACGCCAAATGCGTAAATTGCAGTGGTGGTTCAGGGCTGCAGTCAACTTAGCAATGACTTACTATATTAAACGTGCAATATATGGTGGTCTCTTGGGTTCAGCAGAAAACAGACAAGACATATCAGGTTTGAAGGTGACATGGCTAACGTGTTAGCAAACATTTGCCTATTTATACATCAAGCAGATTGCATTTGGTTGGAGTATTTTTCTGGATATCTAGGTACTAAATGTTCACTAGCTATTTGTAAACTTTGCCTGTGTAGATTGTGGTTTCTAAAGCTTCCTTCAGTCTAAAACAGTTGTGGGCTGAAAAAAACAAAAACAATGAGCTGGAATGATAGGCAGTCGGGTGATAATTGTCTTTGGGTTCATTATGTAGTCATATGTTCAGTTTAAAGGAATAGTTTGACATTTTGTGCAGCAAGGCAGCCCGTGGAGACTCCAGGAAGTTACTGCACCCAGCCAAGAAATAGTGGCACATAACCCTCGATAAAAATGGCCAATTTTACACTTTGGTTTTTGTACAGGTCAAACAAACAACATATATTTGTTGGACAGAGACAGGCTAGCTCTTTCTCTTTGTCCAGCACTTTGTGCTAAGCTATGGTGACTGTTTGTAGACTATCAGCAGAAAGGGAATATATGTCTTTCACAAAACGTTAAACTATTCATGTGATTTGAAATTTGACTATAGCCGTTTAAAAGAAACACAATTCTATTTACAGAGTTATTAAAGTGTTGTTACATAAAGGGACCAACATTGCTTTCAGTATAGGCATCAATATAAAGGACAAATCATTTGGGACTAGTGAAATACAGCTCTGGAGGCTATAGGAAGGTCACTTTTTGGCTTCCCTCTGGGCATCAGTCTTGAAAACAGAGTGACGTCCCCAGAGAGGCTGATAAGTAAATACAGTTTTAATGGGCTGTGAATGGCTGGTGGTAATCTGCACAGGCCGGGGGTGGGCAGGGCACTGAGGGCGACAGGGCATTCTGCAGCAGTTATTATTAATGCTATCATAGATCAGATAGGCCAGGGGAGGAGAATGAAAGGTGGTGATGAATTTGGGCCTTCTGTCTACCAGCTGACTGGAGGACAACCTACTGAGGCTGGTTAAGGTCATGGATGAAGGATACCACCCAAAAGAAGTCATTATGTATAATATAGCGAATGGGATAGTACATACCCCTGGGACCTACTGAAGGTCATAGGATGAAATGGGAAACTTCAAAAATACAGCTTCTAGTGTGTTTCTTCTTACCAATTTATCCAAATATCCCACAAAAAAGCAAAAAACAAAAAAACAAACAACAAAACAACAACAACAACAACAAAAAAAATATATATAAAAATTACATACCCGCAATTATTTTTCGTATTCTTGACAGAAAATCTTTGCCCTTGCAGGAGCCTAGACGGCTTAACATTCCAAAGTAAAATATGGTGATACTGTAGGTGTCTGAAAGTGGAAATTTGTTGAGTCTGTGTCTGACATTTAAGTCTTCTGTGTATTCCCAAGCCATGAAAGCTTCCAGATCTTTTTTCAAGACATCAAAGACTTGAGACCTTTCTCCCGACATCAAAGTCTTGAGACCTGTCCTCAGAGAGGTCTGCACATCTAAAAGTCGCATCTGTCAAGACACAATCACTTGCATTTTTCTCTTTAAATGTTCTCTTTTAAATTTTTCTATCTGTTTTTTTCATACCCCCATATTTCTAAATCGAATGTGTCTTATTATCTTTGGGAGAGACATGGATGGTGTGTGAGTTTTTAAAGCAGCCAATGTCTCTGTAATTTAGCCTGGGAAATGGACTTACCATGTGTAGACCTGAGAGGAGTTCAGCTACGTTGTTTAATGACTTGCAGCTACAGACGATGTAACCTAAGCCACTCATGCTCTGCTGGTGCCCTCTCCGATTTCAAGCAGTTGAATGGACCTCAGTGTGGCGTGGGCTTCAAGGGATTTGTGTGTGTCGGGTTCTAGACAGGCTACTTTTGGATGCCTACCAGCCTTTGGGTGAGTGATGTTGCAGCCATTACAGATTGGGAAGTGACTGGCCCCCCCCCCCCCCCCCCCCCCCCCCACACACACACATATACACACACACCTCTAATGCTTTTTGCAGCTGTACTGAGTGAATTTGTTTCCGCGCTCAAATTGCACACATTTAGGAGAAAGCAAAAGCTTGGTACCGTAAGGAGAGAAATGGATTTTGAAGCCAATCAGAAAGGACAAATGCAGTGGCTGTAACTATGAGTTAGTGGTCAAAGACATTTCAGACACACTCTTACTTTTACAAACATCTTCACAACAACTAATCGGAGTAGTATCCACATACTTTATCTGTGTAAATGTAAGTAGTTTTTTGGGGGACATCCTTTCTCTGTTTGCTTCAGACATAACTGCTGCATACATCCCAAACATGGTCAAAGTATAGGTTTTACCCCTTTTAGGGCACAACTTGTTGTGCTGATGTACTTAAGTTCAGCTTGACAGTGTGCCACAAATGTGATACACTGACTAACAGCATGTGAAGTAAGTTTTATGTAGGGCCTGAAAGCTACAAAATTCCATATGCATTTAACTAAAATGGGGCTTTTACTGTGTTTTGATTAATAAACACTGCCTTCCTTTGTAAAAAAAAATCATGCCAAGTGTCAACAACATTCATCATACAGTTATAATACACACTCAAACTACTGTTAGGTTATGACCTTACACTGATTACATGGCAGACAAGCAAAGGAACAAATACTCATAAAATCATTAGACTGGAGGGTGACTCATCAGATATTTCTGTATTTGGTGTTCATGAATCTTTCTTTATCTTTCCTTCACAACACCATCTGGCCTGCACAGAAACAAATCAGCTGTGTGGCTCACGGTTTAATCAATTATCAGATTACAGTAACAAACCATATTTCATTTAATTTTCTACACTGAAATGGATTCAGTTTAGATGAATTCATCAGCAGCAACAATTATGTTTGAGGAGTCCCAGCTAATTATTTCAACAAATGGCAAACATGATCATGGTCTCCAAGTCATATATGTACTGCATCAGAGCTCATATGGCCATAGAGTCATAGTGTGCTAATGGCAGTATTACCCATAATACACGGTTGTTGGTTAACATGAGCTTGAACACACAACATTTGTCCTGAAAATGCAACAAGGACACTACAAACTCACTGCTGAACACCACTGAGCATCATGTAGTGAAGGATTGCAACTCTCTCAGGATAACATGGCAAAGGCAAGACATCATGCTTTCATCAAATAGTTTTTTTCCCCGCGTTCAGTGACTTTAATCACTGATTTCCAATTTCATCTTTGGGTTGTCCACAGTGTCATGTATTGTAAGTATTGCTTTCTCTCCTGCACCTCCACACCTGAGCATCTCTGTTCAGTTCAGGCCCCATGCCACACGGGGTCACTAGTGCCTGCCAAGTGGCGCAATCATGCAATCAATTGGACATGTTCGATAATAACTTTTGTAGTCATTCTTTATGTCCACATAAAGCAACGATGTAGGTGGGAAAGTATAAGGCATTTTATTAAGGAGGCAAAGATATGACTTTGGTAAAAACGCGTCCCAACAGTCATATCTGAGGATGAAATGTAATTAGTTTGGTTTGAATTTGAATTAATTTGATCAAAAATGTTTGATATAAATATTTTTGTTTATTCACACAACTACCTGTGCAAAATGATGTTGCTGGAGCAATGTGTGCTTGCCAGTTACTGTCACTGCTATTGGCTTTTTTCTCCCCTGCTTCTCTCGACGCGCATTGGACAGCTGACGATGCGTAAGCTCCACTGAAACTGTAGCCTGCAGCCTGTCTACATAAACATGGAAAGATGAAGGCTTGAAACCGGACTTTCGCACAATATGTGAACCACTTGGTGCCAACGTGTAATTAGTAGTGGCAGCTGAACAGTTGGCTCCGGGATCAGAGCTGTGCGCGCTCTGCTGTGGCTGCTGCGTGCTTCTGGAGTTGCGCTCAGGACTTCACGGAACGTTAAGGTTGCCTGGATATGGATGTATGCTGACCATGTTGCAATTAGAACTTCTTTACTTTTATTTATTCACCATAAATGATGCCAGGCGGGAACTGCTTTCATTCGTGTCCAAGTGTCGGACTCTACCCACTGCACAGCAGCCAACTTCAGGAGACTGGGCGTGCGGAGGATGCAGAGCAGACACACTGACCAACTGAGGACAAGGGATTGAAAACGTTTTCAGTTTTGGCTGTTTTTGGCGAATATTTTATGGGAGCTCATTGAGAATCATGAAGATGTATCACAACAGAAGTTTCACCCTGGGTTCAAGCATTTTACCAGGCATCTGAGCGTTTTTCTCTCCCAGAAATGCTTCAAAGAGTGAAGCAAAGCTGGGCGCAAGTATACTTTAGTTGTTGAATGTTCCAGACAACAACAAGTAGATAAGACAGTGGTGAGGCTTTCAAATTGTTTTTCACCCTCTAACATTTGCAAATGACTGAATGAAGCATGGTATTCTTTTTACCAGAAAATATGTTTTTTCATAATTTTAAACTAACGATGCTGCAAGTAGGATTTTCTCTTTGAATTAAGCCATTTCGGCTTCTATCCAGTTTTTTTTTAGGGGGGATTCTTGTTTTCCTCACGACTGAAAGAAACATGTTGCATATCCTTGCGCTTCAGTCGGCGGTGTTACTTTTTGGAGGTAAGCACAGTTTCAGCCGATTTGCCTTCTAGTCCACTGTTTCAACTGAAGAATTCGGTTTTCTTACAAAGAATATGCATCCATACTTAAAGAAGTTGATCAGAAACTG
>NC_060170.1:30251711-30254812 GCF_021292245.1 Micropterus dolomieu
TGTGCTCTTCCGATCTCGGGGGAATGTTTTCGACACGTGTGATCCAAACATTTCAATAACTCCAGAGTGTCCAAAAGTCAAAATTTATTAAACTGATGGATGTATTCATTTCCAAAATGCACAACATGTGTTCATCTAACGAAATGGTCAGCTTCAGTCCATTTTCACTGCCGTGTTCTCTCCTGCTTGCCGCACACAAAGGTAGGCATGCACCTGTAACAACGGGGCTGTCTAGCAGAAATCTATCAGCACCATAACTGACCAGTTATATTCATTAAAGAAAGTTGATTTAATAAAAAAAACACTAACTCATTTTATGCGATGTATCACTTTTGAGGATGGTGTTAGTGGACATTTTATTTTCTTAAGCAGGATGGCATCATAAAATATGACGACAGACATTGAAAGCTGTGAGATGGCAGAAAATTATGAAAAAACTGATGCCACCCATGCCTTGGCTCCAGTAGAGATTGGATTGTTTCTTTAAATGGCAAAGGCAGACTTCGCCAGACTGCAGCATGGTAGTAAAAAAAGTCTCGTGGCCAGATGCTTACATGTCAGCTGTTGTCCTGAGGCCTCTTTTTTTCCCCCCCCTTAGGTGCTCTTGTTTTGCATAACTGCATCGCTCTACATGTTCTTCTTCAGGTCAGAGCAGCACAGTGCACAGATTCTCACAGTGAAATGTGATTCAGTGGTCAATTGGATATTATTAATAGCCTTCAAATATTTTAAACAAGAGCAAATGTTTAGAATTTGAGCTAAACGTTGTGTTTTACACTCCAGGAGCAAAGATGGTCTCAAAGGCTTTGCATTCTCTGCATTAAAGTAAGTACTTGTTCCCACTGATGCCTTGATTTTAGATTAGGGACAAGTGTTTTGGTAAAGAGGCAGTGTGCACTTTCTATCACAGGTTCATCATTGGGAAAGAAGAGATTCCAACTCACTCTGTCACGGCTGAACACAGCTGCACAAGGCCCATTGAGAGGACAGAAGCGGAGGATTCCCCAGCATCAGCAGACAGGCCCAGCTCCAGGAGGAAAACACTGGTAGCCTACACCAGTGCACTGCTAGAATCAATGTGAGAGAACGGACGGACTGACTCATTGACACATGGGTTTGTACGGAGTGCTCAGCATTAACTCGTGTTTTTCTTTTACAATCCAGATGCAAAAAAGGTCCAAGACACAGATGTTGTAAACATTACCAGGACAGCTGCATTTCCTACTGTGTTAAAGTAAGACACTTTTGTTATGATGGTGGATGTATATTTGTGAAATTCTTTAATACAATATTAAATACCCCGCCCCCCCCTTCTTTCATTGTCCAGGGTTTTGTCAGGATGTTCAGTGTGGGCTACCTGATTCAGTGTTGTCTTAAAGTGCCCTCAGCATTCAGGCAGATGTTCTCTAAACCCTCACGGCTCCCCTCCCTCTTCTACAACAAAGAGAACTTCCAGCTAGGGGCCTTTCTAGGATCTTTCGTCAGTATTTACAAGGTACGTGTCACATTTTGTTCTAATTTTATTTTTGTATGACATCTTAGCTGTTTACATTTTGTCCTCGCTGTATATTCTGTCCTTGCCTTTCCTTGCTTCCAATTTTTGCTTTTAGGTTGGGAAAAATATTTACAAACAATTGTCACATGTTAATTTTGAATATAGAAACGTGTGTGTGTGTGTGTGTGTGTGTGTGTGTGTGTGTGTGAAATAAAGGGAACACTTAAACAACACAATGTAACTCCAAGTCAATCACACTCCTGTGAAATCAAACTGCCCACTTAGGAAGCAACACTGATTGACAGTCAATTTCACATGCTGTTGTGCAAATGGAATAGACAACAGGTGGAAATTATAGGCAATTAGCGAGACACCCCCAATAAAGGAGTGGTTCTGCAGGTGGTGACCACAGACCACTTCTCAGTTCCTATGCTTCCTGGCTGATGTTTTGGTCACTTTTAAATGCTGGCGGTGCTTTCACTCTAGTGGTAGCATGAGACGGAGTCTACAACCAACACAAGTTGCTCAGGTAGTGCAGCTCATCCAGGATGGCACATCAATGCGAGCTGTGGCAAGAAGGTTTGCTGTGTCTGTCAGCGTAGTGTCCAGAGCATGGAGGCGCTACCAGGAGACAGGCCAGTACATCAGGAGACATGGAGGAGGCCATAGGAGGGCAACAACCCAGCAGCAGGACCGCTACCTCCGCCTTTGTGTAAGGAGGAGCAGGAGGAGCACTGCCAGAGCCCTGCAAAATGACCTCCAGCAGGCCACAAATGTGCATGTGTCTGCTCAAACGGTCAGAAACAGACTCCATGAGGGTTTTATGAGGGCCCGACGTCCACAGGTGGGGGTTGTGCTTACAGCCCAACACCATGCAGGACGTTTGGCATTTGCCAGAGAACACCAAGATTGGCAAACTCGCCACTGGCGCCCTGTGCTCTTCACAGATGAAAGCAGGTTCACACTGAGCACATGTGACAGACGTGACAGAGTCTGGAGACGCCGTGGAGAACGTTCTGCTGCCTGCAACATCCTCCAGCATGACCGGTTTGGCGGTGGGTCAGTAATGGTGTGAGGTGGCATTTCTTTGGGGGGCCGCACAGCCCTCCATGTGCTCGCCAGAGGTAGCCTGACTGCCATTAGGTACCGAGATGAGATCATATGCTGGTGCGGTTGGCCCTGGGTTCCTCCTAATGCAAGACAATGCTAGACCTCATGTGGCTGGAGTATGTCAGCAGTTCCTGCAAGAGGAAGGCATTGATGCTATGGACTGGCCCGCCCGTTCCCCAGACCTGAATCCAATTGAGCACATCTGGGACATCATGTCTCGCTCCATCCACCAACGCCACGTTGCACCACAGACTGTCCAGGAGTTCATCAGGAGCATGCCAAGGCGTTGTAGGGAGGTCATACAGGCACGTGGAGGCCACACACACTACTGAGCCTCATTTTGACTTGTTTTAAGGACATTACATCAAAGTTGGATCGACCGGTTGTTAGGTTACACAGAAAAGGATCCAGTAGCGGACACAAGATGGTTACAAGCACACTGGCAAGGGTTTTATTAAAATGCTCAGGGAAGGCTGGGGGGGGGGGGGGGGGATTC
>NC_060170.1:30254832-30274172 GCF_021292245.1 Micropterus dolomieu
AAGGGGGGGGGGGGGGGGGGGGGGGGGGGGGGGGGGATTCCAGGCTTGGAGGGAATCTGACGAGGCGAACTGGAGTGTGGTCAGGGCGGACAGGCAAGCTGCCAGATGGCGAGCAAACAGGCAGGTAGCTTAGCGGACGGGCAGGCAGGCAGCGACTACGCTCACAGGAGAAACTGTGACAGAAAGAGAAACAAGTCATTAGGCAGGATCACAAAGAAAGCACGCTCAAGATTATAAAGGTGGCCGGAGCAAGATACCACTGGGGTTAAATTGACAGACTGGCGAAGAGTGGGAGCTGATCCAGAGCTTATAACTGCAGGGGTTGATGATGATGAGCCACAGGTGCGGAGCGCTGCAGGTGGAGATGAACCAGGCCTGGAGACACACACACACACACACACACACACACACACCGGACTAGACAGACATGACTGACAGAGACAGCAGGGAAGGGAAAAACTCAGAACACAAGGAAGGGAGGAGAGGGCGAAGCCAACCCATAACACCTGTAGTGTGGTTTTCCACTTTGACTCCAAATCCAGACCTCCATGGGTTGATAAATTTGATTTCCATTGATAATTTGTGTGATTTAATGAGATTATTTCATTCATTCAGATCTAGGATGTGTTATTTTAGTGTTCCCTTTATTTTTTTTGAGCAGTGTAGTTCCCTCTGGCTGTATGAAGTCTGACGCTCTGCATGATCCATGATGATAGAGAAATATAGAGATTAATGTCAATAAAGAATGCTGTCAATATTTTAGGGACACCCCAAAATATCTTTTAGGGGAGCTGATGTCTTATTATGGGTGCCAAGCTCACCCTGGCTCCCCTGTAATTCGCACCTTGGGCAGGAGTCTCAAATTGTTTGTCAGACAACCTGTTCCTCCTCAGAGTCAGCACAAGACTGCCCAGGCTAAAGAGCCTCGCCACAGGCGCACTAGAGGGTATCGCTGTCCTTTCGCGAAAACTTATGAAGTAATACCTCCACCCCTCGAAAGACTTCTTTGGCAGCACTGCAATTTCTGTGTCCTCATGAACTGGCGCTAAAGTCAAAAGTTAGGTCGGAAGTGTTATGTAAACACGCATGAAAAAGACCTTTGATTTATTTTTCTCTCCTGCTGTTATGCGGATATTTCAAGAACCAGTTTGCAAGTAACACAATGATTTTGTTATTAGTAACTGTAGTTACTAGTAGTGTGGCAGGTAGCGAAGGTGATGAAGAACAACTGCACACAGAGAGGAAGAGATGTTAACACAGGAGTATCCACAATCTACAAGGGTTACACTAGGTTTGGCCAAGAGTACGTTACCACGTGAGTGACTGAAACAAACTGGCGCCGGCTGCCTGGATCTGTGGAGTATTTGAGCTGGGGCTTGATTAGATGATAACTTGCAGCCACGCTGGAGAGCCAGGTACCCTGGAGAAACCCCACCTGCCCACACACACACACATGCACACACAGAATACTAACAGGGGACATTGACCCATGAGTCCCGGAGAGGCCATGACAATTATCTCTTAAATTAACCACTCTAATCTCAGAGAATATCTGAATTTTTGTTCTTGTAAATTTACGACTTCAATCACGAAAATTTTAAGTTTTTTTTTCCCCCCTCCCACTGCTCCGTATTTTGTTTTTATTAATCTACAATGGCCGTAATATACCATTGTACTCCGTGGTAAACAAGTGTCAGAAGAATTTGTAGACAAATATGAAGCAATCTACAAATACACTTTGATCTGCAAACACAGATTTGACACTTGAATGGTGAGCATTGCAAAGAATTTGTACGCATGTGGTTGGAAAATACAGGTTAGACTGTGTTTGTTTGCAAATTATGAAGAGTGCATTTATAGAAATTGTAATTTTCAAAAACAGTTAAACAGTGTGAAAATTCTTAAAACAAATGCAAAACAACCTAAAAATAGAATATGAACCTCACGCACAGACAAATAATTTTGCATTCATTCAAATATTCATTCATTCAAACCCCTACTAGTTTGTCAGAACTGAAGAAGTCTCTTGGATGAGGGACAAAACGTCTTCCTGTATCTTCAACCAAGTCCAGTTGCCCTTGATTTTAACCTTCTTTAGATAACTATGACCTGGATGACTGAGACCCTTCACAGACATTCATTCTGGTTTTCAAGTACAAGTCACTGATTTCTGTTTGTGGATCATCGAGAGTTTGTTTGTGGATTTTGAATCTATTTGTGGATTGTACTTTATATTTGTGGATCATAAAAAGTTTGTGGATTTTGAATCTATTTGTAGATCGTGTTTTGTGCTTACAAATTGTAATATACTCTGTGAATTTACAATGATATCGATATAAATTTACCCTATATATTGCCATCCACTCTTTCTAAAAAGGAGTAGGAATGAGGAATAGGGTGATCCTTGAGCTTTAATAAAGGCAGGCCCCAAAGGGTTGAATAGGCTCACCTAGATTGTCTAAGCATATGCAAAATTTCAGTGCACACATTTTCAAAGATAAGAGCTATGCTTGCAGAGCCCTGTTACAGGGCGAGAAGCCTCTGTGAATGGAACTCTTCATCTGTTAATTATTTGTGATTGCTGCCAAAAGTGATTGGCTTGTATACATGTGTCAAAGTGGGCACATCCACACACACATAAGCACATGGAGTTGGAAAGAGTGAGTGTTGGCTGATGGTGGGGCTTCTTTGTAAGCAATGGAGTCTGATGTATGTGAGAAAGAGAAGGATTTTCATTTATTTCCTGCTAGGGGTTCGGAGGGCTAGAGTGTGGTGTGTGTGTGTGTGTTTGGGGGTGGAAGGGGGGCATTTATTAGCTTCCCAGTGAGTCACAGTCCAATAGAGCTGGGCGATATGGCCAAAAAGTCATATCCCGGTACTGTTAGGCAGAATTCCGGTATAAAATATATATTGGTATTTTCTGCTAAGCGGGCTGGGGGGGGGGGGCGGTTTTAGCAGGCATGTTTTTACTACTTTTAGTAACTTAGCTTGTTTCTTATTTCACCATTGTAATTATACTTAATTCTACATCTTAAGTATCACTCACTTATTGAATTCGCTTTCCTTCAGTTTGCTTCAAACTCAGAGACCTAACATCTCCGCTGCAAACACGTCAGAGTTCCCCGCTTATTCTGCCGTTTTTCCATTACCGGTACCAGCTCAACTCGCCTTGACCGTCCTCCGTTTTCCATTGCAGGTAGTACCTAGAGATAGTACCCCTCAATCTAGCTGGTCGTCTTAGCAACGCCACACACACACAACTGCCGCGACGTAATATTCAATGCGACACACACACACACACACACACACACACACACACAAAAGTACCTGGTAGCAGGTACAAGTACAACTTTTACACAATGGAAAACCAAAAGAAGCCAAGTAGAGTCGAGGCGAGTCGAGCACTGGAAAAGGGGCTTTACCGTCTCTCTCTGACTGTGTGTCCGCTTCGGGGACTTTCCCCTCAGTAGTAGCCTAGGCTGGATAAAGTCACCGAAAAAAAAACGATTGTGATTCCCTTCACAGCAGCAGCTGAGCTTTTTATATACAGTCTATGCAGCTGTGCTGCATGTTGAGGAGGCGTGTTTGCAACGTAGCCTTTCAAAACAAAACCAATGTGGTCGCTAACGAATATCTGACTGGTGTGTTCACTGTCACTTTACCTGGTCCGCTCTTGTAAAGTATCCACAGTGTCGCGACTTGTAACGTAATCACTGTTTCTCTGATAAATGCGACAGTGTGTCACCTAACCTGGATGGTCCGCCGAAGTGTATGTGTGGGAAACACTGAATGAATGCTTTTCTTTTTACAAGCCAGGTCTTTAACAGTGTCGACCAGCACTGTGTCTACCTCCATGTTGTTGAGAGTTTGTGAGTAGACGACTGCGTGCAGACACAGAGGCAGGGGTGGGGCTGCGCGGTGAGGGAGAGATAGAGGAGCAAACGCTGGCAGGACTTTACAGAAACATATTAATTAACTCAACATCAAACTATCAGTATAAACAGTATTGTCTAATTTCATATCTCTTTTGAAATATATATCGGTATACATTATATACCCTACAGCCAGCATAACAAAAGGTTGTGGTATCTAAGAAAGAACACTGTTGGGTTGGTTGCTAGCATTATCTTCCTCCACAATTGCATCTAACATATGTGAGCATTAGCACTGATTGTGATTGTGGTTGTTCACCACTCATAGGGGATGTGTATAGGAGACAGAAAGAAACTGAGACGGAAAGTAGGCAATCATTGGAGGATTTTGTTGCGTGTGTGTGTGTGTTTCAGATAGTCAACTTGTTCATGTTTTTCATCCTACTTAAGAGTGATTTATTGGGAACACAGTAGAGAGACATTAATAATCGAGCATGCAGGCAACAAAGTCAAGCTCAGCTCACAATCCCAGCACATCAGCTGATAGCAGCAAATGTCAAAAGTCAGCCCACATCAGCCTACAGCTCAGCTGATGTCCCTCTTGTTTCATTCATTAGCAAAAGCCATACATGGTGCCATATTTAAGCTACTGTAGCCTGCCTACCCTTGCTGCTCTCTCAGCAAGCAGCTTGTAAGCACATCACATGAGAATGACTGGCTTATCTGCGTACACGCTTCAGCTCACCCTGCTGCTCATCATGTCAGGTTATATTATATTATTGTTTTCACTGTTGAGCTTAGATGTAGACTGTTGGGTATAAGTAGGTTGTCGCCATCTCAGGTTAAACCATAGGTGGTTTCTGTAGTCAGCAATTTTCCGGGCTATTTTTCCTTCTTTTTTTTTTCTGACGAACTGATCAATGGAAACTTGGTCGGCTAACGGTTTAGCCAACTTTTTAGGGGCAGCCTTAATTATTTTCACGTATATCTAAGAAAAAATAGGCTATGATTTGTTGACACTAGGAAGTAGATAGGAAGAAATGTTGTGGATCACATTCTTGTTGTAACATTGATTTGGAGTTACTTTAACTTCTTTTAGAATCATTGCACCTCTCATTGAACATTTTAATTGTTTGGCATCATAAGATTAATACAGCTAAATGTCCAATTCTTACCATATTTGATTGGAAATGTGTTTGTATATTTTATTCCTTAAAATTGTCTGTTAGAGGTTTGTGATTTACTACATACTTGTTTTACTATTTCTAGATTTGCTGGTATATTAGTCATTGAAATATAGACAAATCTAATAAATTAATGGTTAATCCCGGAGTTGAGTAGGTAACATGGTTTGGTTAAAGTAAATAGCTATTTGCAGTTTGAGTTAGGGTTGGGCCGATATATGATGCCATCGTCCATTGGCGATGGCTGACAGATGGTCGATGGTTGAGCAGACACCGTGATTGTAAAGCACAGCAAAAAAAAAAAATCTACATTTTTCACATAATACCTCCATGTGAAAGTAGGTTTTAATCACCAGGAAAATTATTATTATAAATTATCATTTTAAATATGCTTTGCACCTTCTCCCCACAGTCAGACACACAAGAGGCCTACCCCTCAGGTAAACACACCGGCTTGCCCCACCTCTCTCTGTCTCCATCTACTCCACTTTCTCCATCTGCAGTACGTTTTATAAAGTCGCCTAAAAGACACAGAACTCGTCTTTTTTACATATTTTTCCACCCATGATCCGCCAACAACCGGCAATATTCCAATACCACCTAGAACCACCAGGGGCGTAATTTTTACCTCCTGTTGCATCAGCAACCGCAAAGATGTAATTTCTTGAAGCAATAAAGTTGTTCATTTTCATCAACAAAATAACTATTTAAAATTAAGGTTATGGGCTTTATTTACTAATTTTGCTTTATTTCATTACAGATCGAAAACGTCAAATATTCATCAATAAACTATAGGCTACAACAATCACTAAAATAATTAACACATTTAAATGCTTTAATTATTGTAGAAGGAGATCATTGAGTGAAAGAAAATTTGGATAATAACTTGTTTTAGCTACTGGGAATATAGAAATGGAACACTCATCCTGTCTGCTATGCTTCAACTCCTGTCTCCGGCCCTTCATCATGTCAGCCCTGCTCCTCAACCATGGACTCCCGCCTGGTTCAACAAATTCCTGGCCTGCTCGTCTCAGCTTCCATGGAATCTCTGCTCTGCTCAGCTACGGTTTTTCCCCTGCTCTACACATCCAGCCACCAACCCCGTTCTCCACGCAGAGTCTTCCACTCTGCCCTGCTCTTTCCCGGCTCAATATCCCATCCCTTCAACCCTGCAATAAATATTCATATTTTATCTCCAGTGTCCTCGCCTCTCTGTCTTGCACTTGGGTTCACTAGTCTAGCCGTAACACACACACACGGCCCACTGTTGGATAGGTAAGGAAGTGCGCACACACACGCGCACACACATACACACACACATAATGACTTACACACTCACGTTATCTCTCCCCCATCCGATTCTCCCTCACTCATGGCCTTGAGCCTTGCCAGAACTTCTTTGGCATTCATCCTTCTTTTGCTCCAGTTCATGTTTCCAAATCTAGCTAGCTCTAGCTCGTGATATGGCAGCCTCCTTATAAAAAGACGCCTGAGCAATTGGCGTGAAATGTCAACCTTTGCTCTATTAAAGTTTTAACTGTATTAATTTAAAATTTAAAAATTTGATATATTATGCAATTTCAGATCCAGTCTACACCTGCACCATTCTCTTTACATAGCTTTTAGACAGGGTTTGGAGAGACTTCCTTTAAACAGAAATAGAAACTTGGCAGAGCTGACAGGGAGCATTGCCTCTCTCTGCCTGGCAGAGTCACTAACTGCAAATGTCGCAGCTCTCTCACGAGAGCCATTTAATTGATTTGTATTGGAAAGCACCTTTGCAGTGTCTGTCTAAAGGGCAAGAAGAAGTGTGCAGTGTGTGTCTGTGGAATGTATTAAAACCACTGCACTAGCAAAAGTATGAGAGAAAAAAGTTATTCATTATTACCATGCCTCTTTTTCTGATTAAGGTGCAGGTGCTATTTTAACACTCCTTATTTGCTAACTGTGTAAGTTTGTTTCAATGCAAATGCTCACACTCTGTGCTGATGATTTTTGCTTTAAAGGTATACTCTCTAAGATCAATGTTTGTTTGTTTGCCTGGTGAATTATTAATTACTTGCTAGACAAGTGAGACATTCTTCTTTGAAGCTGAGCTATCCAACCTTGCAGATTCCCTCTAATGATATAAGCAGAGCCTCAACCCTTCAAAGACCCTTAGAGTCTTAATACTTTCCATATGGTTGTAACCCAATGAAGCTTGAGCTGTTTGTGGTGTGGTGTTATAAGATTATAGATTTTAAAACGGAGAGATGAACCTCTCCTTGAAGAGAAAGTATGTGCTTCGAGTCTTTCAGATAGCATCTAACCCTTCGTTAAATAATAGAAGAGCAGTCCTTGGAAGAAGCTCGATGCATGGCTTTCTTTAGAATTCAATATCCCTCTCTATTATTCCATTCAAAGTAAGGATAAGTATCACACTGAAAACAGACGTTGCTATTGTCTCTCAAGGATACTTAGCATTTTTTTTCACCGCCATTGAGAGGCCGAAAGAGTGAATATGACCGGAAGCAGTGTGCATGGACCAATATTGGAATATTGTATCTAAACCAAGAGGAGAGCGAAAGGTTGTGGTGAATGTAATGATATAAAAAGGTTAAAAAACAACTGTGGTTTGTTTGGTATTAGCTATTTACAGTTTTTCTTAGTCGCCTTGGTGCATTTCTCAGACTACAACTACTTGTTCAACCTCCACATCATCTCGTCACTTGTGCACATCATAAAAGCAATTTCTCATCGTTTTGAACATATTGCAAATGCTTTGATACATTGAAGCAAATGATCATGTACAATTGTCTGCTGTTTCCTACATTATCACTTGATTTTGTCATGCTGATCACAATGTATTATACCAGTCTCTGTTGAATAGTCTTACCCTTTAAAACATCTAGGCACAAGTTCATTGCATAAGTCACTACATGCAAAATGGCTGAACACGTTGTCAAAACCAAAGTTAAATAAAGTCAAACTTTATTGTCATTCTCCACATTCAAGTATATAGCTGAACAAAATGTTGTTTTGTACAGACCATGGTGCATCAACAAAATAGGAATAGACAACAACAAATCACAACATACTACAGTAGCAACACAGCCCTCAGACCACTCACCCAATACACACAATACCATAAACAGTGAACAGTAACAATACACAGTGAGCTGTCAATAATGCAATATATATATATATATATATATATATATATATATATATATATATATATATTGCATATATGCACAGACAGAGAGAGAGATCATCTATTTCTGTCTGTCAATCATATGTTCTATACATGTCTACTAGGCTTTTTGTAAATATCTCCTTACTGTAATGATGATGAAGATATCCACTGTAATGTGGATCAGAATCTGTGACCTGACAGACAGGAACATCAGCCTAAGGAGTGTTTCACATGCCTACATTTTTAATTTTGTAATTTCTACCATCGCGCTATCCAGTCAGTCCTTTCTTTTTCTTTTTTGCATCACAATGACATGGTCTGTCAACAAATTATAGTACGAACAGTAAAAATGTAACTGTGAATCTTTTCCAGCATCTTGCACTGTATAACTTACAGTTTTTCTCCATTGGTTTGGCTCATTTCTTGAAACAGAAATTACATTCTCAAAACATCATGGACAAACCTCCAAACCACTTGGCACTTGTTCACAACAGAATTGAATTTCTCATTCATTTCATTAAATTGCAAATGTCTAAGTACATGTCTCAATGTCTCAGTACATCTTTGTAAATGATTAAGTGAAGGTAGCCTACTTTTAGCACAATTTTCAAGTGAATAGATCTTTTTGATCTAAACTGATTGTTGATTCTGCAGTCTAATGGTTGTTCACTCCAAAACGTGTCAGCGTCATTTCATTGTATAAGTCATCACATGCACAATAGTCTGTTCAACTGTCAAAATTAGTCAAGAACATACAGTTTTTCTCAGTTGCTTTGGTACATTTCTCAGATCAGAATTGAAATTCTCAAAATTAATTGTTCAACCTCCCCATCATCTCGTCACTTGTGCACATCATAAAAGCACTTTCTCATTGTTTTGAACAAATTGCAAATGCTTTGCAACACTGATGCAAATGATTATGTACAATTGTCTGCTGTTTCCTACATTATCAGTTGCTTATGTCATGCTGATCACAATGAATTATACCAGTCTCTGTTGAATAATCTTACCCCCCAAAACATCTAGGCATAAGTTCATTGCATAAGTCACTACATGCAAAATGGTTGAACATGTTGTCAAAATCAAAGTTAAAATACTTTATTCATATCCTTTGCCTAAAAGTATATAGCTAAATGAAATGTTGTTTCTTATGGACCATAAACAAAGTAAGAATAGACAACAACAACATCACAATAGCAACACTCAGACCATTCACCCACAATAACATAAATACACAGTGAGCAGTAATATATATATATATATATATATATATATATATATATATATATATATATATAATGAATGTTGTTTTCTCCTGAGAACAGAATAATAAATTTTCTCGTGATCAAGAGATAACAAACCATAGCTCAATACAGGGGCTGGCAGGTGCGTTTCTTTAGGATAATTTCAAAGCAATTACCAGTGTCAGTGTCTGGTAGTGTTAGTTAGTTAGTCTTGTTGACTTTCTTTTTCTTATTTTTTGTGTTATTTCTCTTCAGCAAAATTGTTATAAAGAGATTGAGGGGAATAACACATTTCCCAACGGCTATTTCAAAGGTTCCGAAAGCCGTCAGGAAATGTGTAACGTTACATGGATTCCCCTGAATGAGAAGGAATTTCCTCTGCCTGGGAATGATGGGGAAATGAAAAGTCCATAGGTTGATGGATGTGGACCAAACGCCGGAACGAGTCCAGCACGTGCTTTACAGTAATGTGAGCATGTGATACAGTCTTTTCATAAGAACTTTGTTGAAGAGGATTATGAAAAATATAAAAAAGAACAATTTAGTCTTCAGTGAGGATTGAACACACAACTTTAAGACCTGTGCTCTACCAAGTGTGCTAACCAATGATACTACAAACCACACTATAATTACCATTATGGTTATCTCGAAATCACGAGAAAATTATGAAAATTATCACAAGAAAACGGAGTAAAAAATGTTTGATTGTTAGATTAGGGCTTCCGTAACTTAGGGCTTCCATATATATATGAATGTATATAGAGATAGACATTCTATACATGTCTATTAGAATTTATTTGTAAATGTGTCCTGAATTGATGAAGATATCTGTTGTGATTTGGAAGAGAATCTGTGATATAACAGACTGGAATGTCAGCCAAAGGGGTGTATCCCATGCAATAGTCCTGTCTCTTTCTTTTCTGTATTACAATGACATGCTGTGTCAACAAATTACATTACGAACAGTAAAAGCATAGCTGTGATTCCTGTCCTCTCTCCTGCAATGTAAAACTTTGTACTGGTGAAAGTGATTCATGTCATACAAAAAAAGTGCAGCCTTGTGCATTTTCAATCATTGTCATCAAAATCTTAGCCAAAGTGTACATCAGAAAATACTTAGAGTACACTGTTATATTGACAAGATGGCTACACATTTTGACTTGCTTGTTCATAAACGAGACACACGGACTTGTCGTTCGGATGGCACTGACAAGTTCAATGAAATAAAGATTTGCTTTTGAGAGATAGACTAAGGATTTTGACAAGTTATGGGCTTTTGCAGGTAATACACTGTGTTGTGCTGTTTGTACTACCTGTTTCGAGAAATGCACTTACTGAGAAATGCACCAAAGCGACTGAGAAAAACTGTAATACCATGAATACCATATAGGAATCCCTTGGAACATTTGGTAAATTTATTACAGCAACTGACAGTCAGGTGAAACTAGAACTTGACTAACGAAGGAGGAGTGTCACACATCTCAGATGACCTGGAATAATTTATTTTCTACAGTATTGATGATACAGTTTACAGTAGTATTCCAGTCACTGTCCAGTAATGCATTAGAATTGTGGTAAAGTTACTGTAAGTAAAACAATAATACAATTACATAGGTAACTCATTCTGTAAGGACTACATAAGGTATACATTACGAATGGAGTGTTGTCCTTTGAATTCTATGTCTAGGATTGGACGACAACCTTGCATGGGTGGCAGAGGAAAACTTCTCAATGAACAACAAGAACAAGAGATCTGTAACATGGTGATGGCAAATAATGCCATCACATTGAGCCATATTCCAAAATGTCAACTCTATAAGCATCTCCACAATAGACCGGATATTGAAGAAGAATCAGATGACAATGAAGCAAATTTACAGGGTACCGTTTGAGAGGAACTCTGATAGAGTGAAAGAGCTGCGGTACCAGTATGTACATGTAAGTCAGTTACTGGTTGTCCATCCTTATAACCTTTTTACAATTAAGCATTGGTCCCCTAACTTTTTTGGCTTCAGTACCCACTTTACCTGATTTGTGTATCCAGGTAATCCAGGTATGAAAGTATTTGATTTATCTGACTTCAACATTTCGCCTAAAAACTCCAGCTTACTGTATGATGCAATTATCATTGTAATCCTTATTTTGAAGAATATAACATACAATAAGAAAAGGGGTCAAAGAGCTGCAATTAGTGCCTGCCATGTAAACCTATCTAATACTGTGGGTTTTACTGTAACATATCAGTAAGTCTAGTCATTGATGATTTTCCCCCTCCCCTTTCTGTAAAATACCCCTTGTAGTAGGGGTACATGTACCCCAGGTTTGGAACCACTGGAGTAGTGGCCAGTAGTATATTGAACTTGTGGAGAACATAGAACATTCCTATGTAATTGTCTGTAACTGTAGTGTATGACTCCTCTGTATGACTCATTTGATGTTTTCTTTTTTTACGCTGTTGTAGAGAATAATGGCATTGGAAGGAAACGAGACCCATCACATCCTCGTGTTTGTGGATGAAGCTGGCTTCAACCTGGCCAAGGGCAGAAGACGTGGCCGTAATATTATTGGCCACTGGGCCACGGTGGATGTCCCAGGCCAGCGAGGGGGCAATATAACTATGTGTGCTGCCATATCTGAGAATGGTGTGGCCACTCACATCCCCAATCTTGGCCCATACAATACACAGAAGCTCCTCATATTCTTGGACCGCTCATCAGGGCCTGGTTGACTACTCATCCAAGGATGGTCATGGTGTTCCTATCACCTTACTCTCCTTTCCTCAATCCTATTGAGGAGTATTTCTCCGCTTGGAGGTGGAGAGTGTATGAGAATTGGGCTCAAGATCAGAGGTCCCTGCTCCAATGGACGCTGCGTGTGAGGATATTACAGGAGATTAGTGTAGGGGACGGTTGCAACATGCACGCCGTTTCTTCCCTCGCATCGCAAGGGAGAATATACGCTGTGATGTGGACGAGAATCTGTGGCCAGACAGACAGCAGCGTGTGGATGGCCAGGAGGGTGAGAATGGTGGCCAGGAGAGGGAGGGTGAGGACCACGACCAGTGAAGAACTGTTAGTTGTGAAACTCCAGCTTTATTTACAGCACTGTAGGCTGCATATAATTTTCATTGTTTTTTGAGTGTTTATATTACAGTATATTATGCTGTATACATTTTTACTCTGATGTATGGAAGTTACTTTATGTGTGTGAGTAAAGTACCTTAAAATCCTATTCTTACCCTAAAGTCCTATTTCTATTTTTCAGTTTTATACACAATTGTATTCTGTTAGCTAGACAAAAAACAGTACAGTAGCCATTGTCAATGAAGGACTGGGCTAAGACTGAAAGGTGGACATGAGGGATATTTCAGTGGTCCTCTTCCATAGTGACTAAACATCTAAAGATTTTGACTTGTAGTGCTTACACAATGCCAAAGGGAGGAAGCATTTTGGGGGCACTGACTGTTTAAATGAGAAGGAAATTTAGTTTTGACACATGAGTGAACTGTTTTGGGAGAGGTATGAGCTTTTGCAGGTGAACCATGGTGTTGTGCTGAACCATCCATGTTATTCTGGCAAAAGCACCAAGAGTGTTGAGAACGTCCGGTCTGTTTCAAGAAATGAGCCAAAGCAATTGAGAAGGATCTTTGCCATTTTCTTGGCACTGACTGTTTATATGGGAAAGGAATTTAGTTTTGAAGCATGAGTGAACAGTTTTTGGAGAGATATGAGCTTTTGCAAGTGAGCTATAGTGTTGTGATGAACTGTAAGACTGTTTTGCCAAATGATCTTAGAGGTTTGAGAATGTAATTTCTGTTTCAAGAAATGAGCCAGACCAATGGAGAAAAACTGTAATACTGTTAAAATTGATATGACATATTGAAAAAGTACACTGTGCATTTTCAATCATTGTCATCAAATCATTAGAGCTAGTTTACATCAGAAAACACTTACAGAGTACACTGTTATATTGATAACATTTTTACTATCTTGTTCGTAAACAATGACACAAGGACTTGTCATTCTGGTGGCACTGACATGTTCAATGACATAAACATTTGCTTTCGAGAGATAGACTAAGGATTTTGAGCAAGTTATGGGCTTGCAGGTAATCCACTGTGTTGTGCTGTTTGTTAGATATGTTTCGAGAAATGCTGTTATGATGATGATGTTTTGCAAATGTTAGGGATGATTTGAGAAATGTACCAAAGCGAGTGAGAAAAACTGTTTTAGCTATTTATGTCTTCAGGTCAGTCTCCACAGTCTTCTCCAGTGAGAAGTCCCACCGTGCAGACCTGTGCTAGGCGAGAGACAACAGAAGGGGGATACAGTAGGTTATAGTGAGGACAAAACGAGGTCCTAACATCGTCCGCAGTAGGGCAGAAAATGTGGAGGACAACAAGCTCACGGGATGTGTCTGTATGTGTGTGTGTGTGTGTGTGTGTGTGTGTGTGTGTGTGTGTGTGTGTGTGTGTGTGTGTGTGTGTGTGTATGTGCGTGTGTGCATATGGGTGTATGCATATGATCTGTGATACCATCTGGGCACTGAGCAGCTCCAACCCTAAGCACCAGGCCACCAGAGGGGGGGTGGCACGGTGGTCCCTCACCCAGACAGAGGGCTTGTAGGCTGGGAAGCCATCTGTAAGAGATGACCTGTGGAATTGTGGTTCAGACATTCACAGTGTGATGGTGGAAAACAGACGGAAACTCTCAATGGTTTCTTCCTATAGCAACCTGCACACATGCACATGTGCTGAAACAATCTGCATGTACTCGAAAACAAAGACACACGCACGCACAAACGCCTGTCATCTTGCCACTGAGCAAGATGGCACAGTTGCTACACAGTGAGATCATTTATTTGCCTTCATTTTCCTGTTGCTTCAGAATGGAGGGTTGAAAATCATCTGGAATTTTTGCTCAGACAGATGTTGGAAAATGAGGGGCGTGTCTATTGTGTGTGTGTGAGTAGCGAATAAAAACTCTAAAAGACAGAATTGACCCACAAATACACAGCAGACAGCTTGTAAGACACATTATCAATCTTGCACATGCCCATCTGACAATGCAGTGGAATACATATGACGTTCTGTTTACTGTTCAATCGAATATCTGTGCACCGCCTGCTATTGCTACAATGTTTGTGACAAAACTGCAAAATCTTTATTAGTGTTAATGACAATAAACACAATGAAAGGTGAACAAATTAAATCAATTACTCATTGCTCACTCATTGAATAAGTGATTATGTCACTTAACTATTTACTCCACAGCAAAAATAATGAGTACTACTCATTACTTTACTTTTGTTACTATTCCTATCGCTGTCAAAAGTGCCCTTAACACAGCTGCATAGCTTCCAGACCCACATGCATTTAACATGTGTAGAAACAGAAAACAAGACATGGTTTAATAGACAGCTGGCCTACATTTTGAGGTATTTTTTGACCATCAACAGCCAGCTTAACATTAGCCCTAGGGAGTGCACACAACCTGTACAGACCAGTCTGTCCTCTGAACACAGACACTTTAAACTGATATCAGTTCTCCATAACTCTCAGTAAGACAGTTTCTTGTGTGATGATTAATACATTTCAAATTGTAATCCCCTTTTCTAGAAATCACTTTACTCTAAGTTGCCTAATGTATTACAGTTCAACATTGCACAAAGCCAGCAGGAATATTTGCAAACATATACAATGTCACAAATATATATGGAATGGAAAAAGCAATGTAGACCCAGTATAAAACCGTGTGGAATCCCGATACCATAGACAGAGAGGAAAATGTTATTTGTCCCTCAAAATATGATGCAGAATTTACCATCCTAAAATCTTTGACAAGGTAAGAACTCTTTTTTGTTCATTTGTGGCTTTGATTTCATCATGATTGGGCCTTGCTATCACCTCTATTCCCCTCCCTGGAGTATGAACTGGCCAATCAAGGACTCAGCAGACGTGGAGACAGATGCCACAAGGAGCCTGTCTACCTTCGCCAGCCAGGGAGTCCTCCTATAAGACAACACGACCAAACCATCAACCACCAATGATCAGATTGCCCATTTAACTGACCTTGTCTCTTCTGTAATCCATCTAGTCCCCCAAGCACAGGCCATCCAGACTGAACCAACCCCCCAGCCACCAGCTCAGGCTGAGTCTTATGTCCCCGACCCCGAGCCATTCTCCGGTGAGTTTTCCAAGTGTCAGGGGTTCCTGCTCCAGTGTGCTATGGTATCCACAAAACACCCACTGACCTTTGCCTCGGAACAAGCAAAGGTACGTTTTATCCTGGGTCTAGTAAGGGGGAGAGCATTAGCATGGGTGGAGACAGTGAAAGCTAACAGTTCCCAAGTTTGAGTCCATGCTGCGTGAGGTGTTTGACCACCCAGACCACAGTGGCGATGCCGCTGGATCTTCAGCAGGGGACTGGAAGTGTCGCTGATTACTCAGTAGAATTTAGGACGTTAGAGGCTGACGCCAGCTGGAATGACTCAGCTGTCAGAGAGGTGTTTAGAAGGGGCTCAGTGAGAGGGTCAAGGTGAGCTAGCCTCCCGTGACAAACCCACCAGCTTAAATTCACTCATTTCTCTTTCAATTCGCCTCGACAACAGCCTGCACGAGTGGCAGAAGGAACGCTCCAGTCAGCCTAGTCAGCCTCACCTCTATACCTTGCCACAATGCCCACTAACCTTTGCTTCCCCCGAGGTCCAAGCTCCAGCTCCTGTGTCACTTCCAGCCCTCATTCCTGAACATGAACCATGCAGCTGGGACAGGCCTGCCTAACCCAGGAGGAACGCTTCCGCCGGTGTAGCTCGGGTGAGTGCCTTTACTGTGGGATTAAGGGGCACTTTGTCATTGTGTGTCCCACACGGCCAAAAGGGAGGGCTCCTCAATATGCGTGGGCATATTGAAGAGCCAGTCCCACGAGCAACACGCTACGCTGTCTCTTCCCCTCAAGGCCTTAACTGACTCTGGGGCAGAGGGGAACTTTATAGAACAGGCCACCACCTTTTCCAAACTGGACCTCCGTAACGTGTGCTACCTGGTACGAATCAAGGAAGGAGACGAGTGGAAAACTGCATTCAACAACCCCTTGGTCACTTTGAGTATCGGGTAAAGCCCTTTGGGTTAATCAACGCTCCCGCAGTTTTTCAGAACCTAGTCAATGACATACTCAGACTTCCTGAACCGCTTTGTTTTTGTCTATCTTGATGACATTTAGATTTCTTTCAAGAAACCTCTTAACCTCAAAGCAGAGAAATGCGAATTCCACTCCAGTTCTGTAAGTTTTTTGGGGGTATATCATTAGATGCGGGCAGAGGAAAGCAGATCCAGGCAAGATCAAGGCAGTAGTAGAGTGGCCAGTCCCTAATACCCCTGTGAGACAGAATCCCTGCCTGTTTGAGGACACTGCCTGCCGCTGCCTGTTTGCAAGAGGACACAGCCCATCAAGCCGGAGCTTGCCTCGGAGCCCTCTCACCAGTCTGCCTGCTTCCCACACCCCAGTCCACTTCTTGCTACTCTGAAATAAATCTGCCTGAGTTCACTGCCTGTGCCTTGTGTCCGCTCCTGAGTCCTTTTCAGCCACACCTAACAGATTTTATCATGTACTTTGTATAGCAGAAGTTTTATAATCATGTTATTTGTGTCAGTGCAAATGTTCTTTATCCTTTTAACATCTGCACCAAATCCTGCATTAGCGCTATCACATTTTTCACAAAGCACATTACAGTGGAGCAAGGCTGCAGGAAGCATGTAACAATGACTATGATGGCTACACAAGTGTGTCATTATGCCTGTAGCCGTACTCATGCAAGTCATGATTTCATATGAGCAAAATGCCAACACAATTATCAATTGCAGACAGGGGGAGAGAAAGAGTCTTGATGACTTAAATACAATCATTTATAAGCCTATTCATTCAGATGATACGGTTATTTGAGTAGCAATAATGAGTGTAATTATCATTGTCAATGAAAAGAATTTTATCTTGAATTTATGTAAATTAATAATTTGGTTGTGAAAGAAGCTAAATGGCCTTATCAATAGACCCCTACCCTCACTGACACAAAATGATTGTTTACTAGCTATAAGGTTTATAGCTGAATACAGCCTTTGATGAGCAAATGGCAGTCTAAGCCCTGTCACTAAATTGCAAGATGAGAGAGGATAAGGAAAGGCTGAGGAATGAATATCCTTTTTGGCCTCTGAACAAGTGGCTGTATTGAAGTGTGTGTGTGCGTGTGTGTGTGTGTGTGTATGTGTGTGTGTGTGTGAGAGAGAGAGCGAGAGAGAGAGAATAGGTATAGATATTCTGTGTCTCTTCCATTTAGCCAGATTCATTCTCCACTGAAAATGAAACATCCGACATGTTTCTTAATACACATACATCACGTCTTGTTTTAAATTAATTATTTAAAAGTAAAAAGACTGATGTGCCTTTCGTAGATGTACAAAACCTTCCCACAAAATATTGCTGGTCACCTACTAAAGAAGAAGGGAGTATAATTACACCTTTTGGAGGACAATCATGCAGGTCTATTTTTTACCCCTACATTTGTACATTCAAAAGTGCAATTATGTACTTCAAGTGACCAAAATGTATGGTATAATCATAATGCAATTCTGAGAAAATCAGTGTGCCTTTTTTGCTGCCAACTCCCACTCCTCTGCAAACAGAATACACAAAAGCCAAAGACATGCATAGAGCTATTGAGTCATTAGTTCTATGACAAGGATCCCTCACAGACTGAACAGGTCTCAGAGACAGTTGTTGACTGCTTTTCACCATACGCCACCAAGCACCTAAGTCTCATTAGTGTGCTCATTGACTGTACCTTTAGTTCTGTTTGGCATATGAAACTATTAAAATTTACATTGTACTCTTTTGATGGATATGCACCTCGGGCTCATTACGTGTGCGAAAGTGGATTCTATCTATGTATCAGAGAAACATTCAAATGATATATATCTACAAAATGTTCACTGGGAAAGTACTTTAGGTGCATGGAAACTCAGGGCCGGCCCTCGCCAATTTGCTGCAAGATTTCACCTGATGCCCCTGGATTTTTGTTCATAAACTTACACAGAAACAAACTGCACAGGTTTGTCTTGTTTTTCTTTATTTTGAAAATATTTTGGAAATACAAACACACAACGTATTATAGATACAATATAAATATGTATATATTATATTATGTTATTGCAGAAAAAACTATATTACAGAAACCTTGCTTTCCTTTGCTTTCCTTGCCTTTCTTACAGCATATGTAACATTCCAAAAATTATAAATAAGACCATTGCACAAAAAATAAATAACTATTCTATTCTTGAGCCATTGTAGATCTCAGGTAGTTTTTAATCAGTTTGAGCTTAGAGAAGCTCCTTTCAGCAGCAGCGACTGTCACAGGTAGAGTGGCAGAGATTCTCAGAGCGACCCACATATTGGGGAAAATTTCCATCAGCTTCTTCTCGTGCAGGAAAGTCAGGAGCTCAATGTTTGTCATAATTTTTGATGGCAGATGTGGAAAGTTTTGCATTTCTAATACAAGTTTCAATTCAAATTAGCGAACGTTACAGACATCGTGATCGTCGAACTAACTTAATGCAACACAGATAAACTGATCACACATCATTACCTACCTCTGTCTTTTTCGCGTTTTTCTTCCTCTTCTCTTCTTTTTTTTCTTCCCTGGGCACCAGATGGTTTCGGTCTTTTTGACATAATGACAACTTGTCAGTGTCAGTGAATTCGGCCATCCGTCACTCACAATCACACACAGGTAACGGATGGGTTTTTTTTCAGCAGGGCGGGGGCGATGGAGATTGATGCGTCACTCAGTCGGACCGGGGGGATCGGGGATTCAG
>NC_060170.1:30274192-30299685 GCF_021292245.1 Micropterus dolomieu
ATCTGAGGATGAAATGTAATTAGTTTGGTTTGAATTTGAATTAATTTGATCAAAAATGTTTGATATAAATATTTTTGTTTATTCACACAACTACCTGTGCAAAATGATGTTGCTGGAGCAATGTGTGCTTGCCAGTTACTGTCACTGCTATTGGCTTTTTTCTCCCCTGCTTCTCTCGACGCGCATTGGACAGCTGACGATGCGTAAGCTCCACTGAAACTGTAGCCTGCAGCCTGTCTACATAAACATGGAAAGATGAAGGCTTGAAACCGGACTTTCGCACAATATGTGAACCACTTGGTGCCAACGTGTAATTAGTAGTGGCAGCTGAACAGTTGGCTCCGGGATCAGAGCTGTGCGCGCTCTGCTGTGGCTGCTGCGTGCTTCTGGAGTTGCGCTCAGGACTTCACGGAACGTTAAGGTTGCCTGGATATGGATGTATGCTGACCATGTTGCAATTAGAACTTCTTTACTTTTATTTATTCACCATAAATGATGCCAGGCGGGAACTGCTTTCATTCGTGTCCAAGTGTCGGACTCTACCCACTGCACAGCAGCCAACTTCAGGAGACTGGGCGTGCGGAGGATGCAGAGCAGACACACTGACCAACTGAGGACAAGGGATTGAAAACGTTTTCAGTTTTGGCTGTTTTTGGCGAATATTTTATGGGAGCTCATTGAGAATCATGAAGATGTATCACAACAGAAGTTTCACCCTGGGTTCAAGCATTTTACCAGGCATCTGAGCGTTTTTCTCTCCCAGAAATGCTTCAAAGAGTGAAGCAAAGCTGGGCGCAAGTATACTTTAGTTGTTGAATGTTCCAGACAACAACAAGTAGATAAGACAGTGGTGAGGCTTTCAAATTGTTTTTCACCCTCTAACATTTGCAAATGACTGAATGAAGCATGGTATTCTTTTTACCAGAAAATATGTTTTTTCATAATTTTAAACTAACGATGCTGCAAGTAGGATTTTCTCTTTGAATTAAGCCATTTCGGCTTCTATCCAGTTTTTTTTTAGGGGGGATTCTTGTTTTCCTCACGACTGAAAGAAACATGTTGCATATCCTTGCGCTTCAGTCGGCGGTGTTACTTTTTGGAGGTAAGCACAGTTTCAGCCGATTTGCCTTCTAGTCCACTGTTTCAACTGAAGAATTCGGTTTTCTTACAAAGAATATGCATCCATACTTAAAGAAGTTGATCAGAAACTGTAGCCCACATAGGCTATAGGACGAGTTCCTTGGCTTGCCAGGTATAAGGGTCAAATCAGAAACAAGGGACTCAGAGCACTGATATCCTGTGAGTCACTGCTTTAATTCATATCTGAATTTATATGCCATACAAATGACAACCAGTAGAGTTCATATCCGTTCATATTACCTATAGTATGTAGAAGAACCCACTGCAGCCAGTGATCAGTGGTTTTGCACCCATACACACGCAAGGCCGCTCTGGCCTTCAATAACATTTATCTCATGAATATTTCAATATGACAGGGGTTCTCCTGTGCCACAGAAGCATTGTGGCTTTAATACTTCTTGGCTTGTCAAGTTATTACATCAGAATTCATCTCACAGTCCATAATTATTTTATGGGAAAAGTTACAGAGACCTGCAGTGGTGAGAGATCTCCATAACTCAACATGACAATAACATTGACAATCACTGCATGTTAAAAAAAAAAAAAAAATCTGGTTTTTGCAGGACTTCCCCTCTATCTATCTGAGTTCTTGCTAAAATGATGATAATGTAAATTAAATTTTCTGTGCACATGACAATGCAGCAGTCATATAATGCCACAAACAGGAGAGCAGCATGTACTTTGGCTGCCTGGCAGAAGCATAGATCTGAGGGCAGCTAGAGGTCTGGCTAATGAATCCCTACTCTCTTGTGGGGAAAGGCTTTAACCTGAACTGCTATTTAGAAAACGTATCCTGTCCACTGTGAATAATGTCTACCTGACTTTAGCAGCTTTCTTTCTTATCAAACCGATGGAACTTGTCATGTTGTGTTTTTAAGCTTAATCTGTACAGTTTGGCAGCTGCAGATATCAACTGCAATGAAAAACATCTTTCTTATTCAGTGACCGTACATTGTTTGCCTTTTTTTGCCTTGAGTTATGGGAAAAATAAAATAAAGGTCTACATTGATTCCCTACAGAATTAAAGGTCATACATATCCAGAAAGTCACTGCTAAGCACTCTCAACTCACAACGACATCTCACACATCTATTGTCCACGTACACCTCGATGATGCTTCTTTCTCAAAGCTCAGAGGATGACTCTTATTTGACAGTCCCCCTATTATGAGTGCTGATTCACTGGCTTGAAGTGTATGGTAATGTTGTTTGCCATATGCCAAGGCCTTCTCAGTAACCATACACAGTATGATACTAATTGAGCATTGTGTGTCATAAAGCTGCAGGACACAGCTTCTCACTGTGAATAGTGATGAAAATTGATAACACACTCCAGGAAATGAGAGGATCAAATTCATGCTAGAAAAATGCCTGCACAGCATAATGAAGCCATAATTAGGAAGGGAAATCTTCTAGTATTCTGGCGTGACTGTGACTATACCCTTTGTTTGAAAACGCAGAATATTATCAGGGCAGAGAGTTACCAGAATTAAAATACTGGCAAAAAATCTGTTGAATAAAATGTCAGCGTGATAAAGTGAAGATAAAGACTAAAGGTCTTTTTCTGTTTTCAGAGAACTGGCTGTTTTTTAAATATTTTAAAAAGGCTGTCCTCGTATAAATTGAAGCCGCTGGGAGCGCTCCAGTGAGACACCTCACTGGGATTCCTGAGAGGAATATCCAATCTTCCCTCCCTTCGCCTTATCCTTGAGCTTAACAAGATCCAAAAAGGGATCAAGCAAGGATAGCCTTCAGTCTACATCTTTAAGTACTAAGCACACAGCCCATGCTGTCTCTTGTCTCCGCTATGTGTATGTCCTCATGCCTCTAAATCCTCGTCAAGGGATTCAGCTTGTCCTGCAGGATATTATTTTTTATTTTTTGGGAACACCAACATTTTATTTACCCCAATGAGATTCATGAGGGTTTTTCTCAGCAGAGAGTTTTTATTTGTAATTGTCTTCAGAAAGATCCACTGCTGTGGCCCTACGCCCCAGTGGTGTGGCACACATCCAGCTTCTCTTCTTTTGCCCCTGGCAGCCCTTTAAGCCATGCAACTCGTGTCCTTGAGCAAGAAGTGAGAGGCAGAAGGGTGACATAGGCTACAGCATGCACAGAAAATGGCATGTTTTCAAAACTTACTGGAAGAGGAAATTAAATCAATACCCTAATAGATAGTTGTATAAGGTTATCTATGTAAGATTCACTGTGACTTCAGTTTAAAATCTCAGCTGTGGGAAAAACATTAATTTCCAGAAAGAGCGCATGATATTGATAGACTGATCATGTTTGTCTTCATGCTTTGCTATTTAAAATGGGTGTAGAATGTGTTTGCATACCATCGTCTGTTTCTGTCTCTTTAGTTTAGGTTGTGCAGGGTCAAACTAAAATGTAACTATGACTATAACGTTTTTGTTTTTTTTGTAGAATTAGAGACAGTCATCAGTCAACCAAGAGGTGTGATTTCATCAATGTTCTGGTAGATATTTTGATTTTGATTTTAATGTTTATTGCACTGGAAGATTTTAAATCAAGTCCAGGAAATTTCATTGTGTGAACTCCTGAGATTCAGTTTCAAACCTTTGACACCTCATCAGTTATACTTGTATCAGAGGCATATGTCCGTTGAGATTTAAATGAGTCTCTGTCTTCAGAAAGCTTGCATTGGATAAAGACCTGTAATTCCATCTTGCTGGTTTGTTAGTGTTAACTCGGTTATGGTTTTTATTTACAGATCAGAGGACATGAAAAGAAAAAAAGAAATCCCTGGCTTGGTGTAACAAGGCTATCTTACAGCTGTGCTTTGAATACACTGTGGTGCACTTCAGAGATTTGTGACGGAAGACACTGATAAAAAGATGCCGATTTTTCCTTTCTCTCAAATCCAATTTAGCATGGCTTGGGTGTTTTCCATAGTGTCTCTTCATAGATGGAGAAAGGAAAAGAGAATCAAAATGGCAGCACGGCTAAACTGGGTTTAAACTTCTCTGCTGTGTGATTACCAACCATCAAAAATGTTTTATGCCATATGTTTGTATATGCACCTTTGTTTGTTTAATGACCGTTTTATGAAAACAACAAGTAGGTGGACTCTCATCTAGATCCCTTGTACTGCTCTTTCATGCTCATTATACTTTTAAAGTGTGTGGGAGGCATGCATGTAGCTTTCCAGTTCCAGAGTCAAACGAGGGTTTTTGACCCCATAAATTCATACAGCCTATCATCAGAGTAATATCCTGTAATGTTTCCACAAAGCACATCTGCCCTGTGTTAATTGGCACTTTATAACTGCCGCGATCTCACATTCAATTTAATCAAATTTCATGATTAGGAAGGTGAATAGAGGAAATCTGTGTAAAGGGAGGGGTTGTGAATGTGTGTGACTGAGGCAGGGGTGGGGTCATTGTAATAATTGACTAACATGCTGATGCAGTGTTTGTGGGTTCTCTCATCAGTGGATAGTTGTGTCTGAACAAAAAACTTCCTCCTCATAAATCCATCGGGGAGTTTACAGCCAGACGATGTGCTCAACTAGGACACTAGATGTGGTGCAACAGGGGGAAAACTACAAGAGACCAGTGTAACCTGCCCCGAGTTGTACTGCACTACAAGCAGATGCGCTAACGAGGAGGCTAAAACCCATGGGCACTAGCGACGGTCACCAGTGCGTCTCTTAAGGTGTCGGGGAGTGAGGTTTAGTCACTGCACAGCCTCGCTGGCCCACACCAGTAGCTCGCTTAAGACCGCACACTGTTTCAAACTTGAATAACGTAAAGAAATTAATTCATTGTTAATTATGAACTCTGGCTGCATTGGCCAATTTCAATTTATTTAGAGCTCATATTTTAAAAAACATGTCTCGTGTGGTAGAGTAAAATTAAAACAAGCCTAAGAGACTACAAATAGATCACCTAAGTCAGTGAGATTCATCCTCTGCAGGCCATGAAGAAGAAGAAGAGGCTAAATAGTTCACAATTTTGGCAGAAGAGACTTCTTTGAATTTGAATATTGATGAAAAGAAATAATAACCCCCGCGACCCGATCCCGGATAAGCGAATGAAGATGGATGGATGGAAGAAATAATAACAATGTTGAAAATAGAAATTATGTTTCCTAATTCTTGACAGCTTTCTAAATTTCAGTAAGCCACAGCAGCAGTTTTCTGGTCGTAATATTTCTGTAACACAAGAACTGACACTAAAACCCTGCAGTTCGTTGGTAGAGGTTTCAGCTTTTAAACATATGCCCCCTTGATGTATCCTCCTTTTTATTCTCACTGAGCTTTAATTCACGCAACGCAACTGTTAATAATATAATATACAGAACAATTTCAGCCCACTCATGATTTTAATGCTGCTTAGAAACTCCCTTACACAAGTTCTCCCACACACACTACTCAGACATCACCAGTGTTGGGATATGATGCTATGACCCCATGCACTTAGTGTCCTTATATCGTAACCTTTTTCTTTACTGTAAATGTTTGTGCTGCTTTTTATTTACAGCTGAATGTTTGTATTCTGCATGAAGGAGGAGGGAGGAAATAGATTTGCACTGTTTATTGTAATGAGAAAGCTACTGAATCATGGGATATTCCAAAAAACCCCCACTAGACTAAGGAGTGGATTAGGTTTTTATTACTTCAATACATTAATATAAAGTCATTAGCCCGGGAGCTTTCTCTGGAAACAAAAACTGCTAAGACAGCATCCTACAATATTAGATATTTATGTAATACATCCTGCATAAAGGCTTAAACGATGTGAATACACTCAAGAACCTCATATCCTGGTAACTTTGGGTTTTCTCTGCCAGCATAGATATGAATAGGAGAAAAAAGAGCATCAACATTTGTGCTAAACATAACCAAAACATTTTTAAATCAACATAGTAAAATCAGACTGTAAAGAATTATTCTGTATTGCAGGTATATTTTATGTTTCCAGCCAGTTGTAGCAGGCTTTTTACATTATACCTTTTCTTTAGCCAGGTCTTGCTTCCTTCCTCTCAGTAGAGATGAACCCATAACTCTCATTGGTAAAGCATTTTTGATTTGAGTAATCAGAGGCAGGTGGTTGGACAAAAGGCTGTCACTCCATCTGAGAGAGTTGAGCACTTGGTTGTATGCGGAGCTGTCGCTGTCTATCAGACGCATCAGAGCTTAATGCATTAGAGGCAATGATCTGACAGGTACATATTGTCAAGGCCCATTGACTTCTTTGTGGTGTGGCTGATTGATTGTCAAGATTATGTTAAAATGGGAGATGTGCGGCTCTTTGTGATTCAGAGTGGTGTGCTTGTGCAGTAGAATGCTGAGCAGCAACCTTAAAACTACCATTGAATTTTAATTTGAAAATTTATTAGTTTTATCCCTGGAGCAGTCCGTTCTGTTTGTGAATAATCACCATTGTCTTCTCTAGCTGGAACAAGACCGAAGGGTTTGTTGTGCCCTCTCATCTGTGACAGCAAACCGATTGACGGCTGCATGAAGAATGGATTATGGTAGAGGGAAAGGTGCCTCTGACACAGCACATTTTATAATTTGAAACATAGAGCATTAGCCTAATATAAAACTCTTTTAGATATAAAAATAAATCACTGTATGAAATCAACATATTTATTGTCAGCAAAGCAGCTTTAGGCTTTACTGTGTGACGTCACAGATTACAATTTCAGCTGTGTGGTGGCTCCATTTGACTGAGGTTTGTGTTCAAAATAATAACATTGTTATTCTCTTTGAATTATCAGACACTTACGTCTTTCTTGTTTTCACTATCAATATTAGTAGTACAGTCGCTTTATCTGTATTACTATTAATATTGTTGTGATAATATTGCTTTACCAGAACAAATTATCAGCTATGCACATACACAGAACAACAAAGCACTAGATTATTAGTAATAAAAATATTGTACAATATCTGCTGCCATCCAAGCAAATAACTTAAAATCAACTAATCTAGATGTTTTAATTATAAACCGACGGGTCGATATTAGCTTTATGCAGATTTATTGGTATTGTTAGGCCAATAAATAATAAAATTAAAATAAATGCCCCAGTTACATACCTGTACTATTTTTCAGCTGTAAAATGTCCCGCTCAGTACACATCATAATTCTTTTAATCTACATTAGGTGATAGGGTGCAGCGCAACAACCTGCAAAATAACACTGACATACTATCACCCTATAAAGTTAAAATTGCAAACTTGTTAGCAAATAGTAGCCTCACATCCAGGAGACATAGTGCAACATTAGCATTTATTTTATGTCATGTTTTTAGGCCACCAGCAAATGTAAGTCCAATATTCACTCTCCTTTTAGCTCTGTTTTTCATCTCCACAAACTCCTGCAGAAAAAATATTAAGGTTCTAAATGCTCCAGTAAACAGTAAAGCTGTGGGCTGTAAAACCAAAACAATGAGCTCAAAGACGCTAAAATGTCAGAGCTGAGGAGAATTGCCCGGTCAGTTGTGTTAGGTCACTACAAGTAACCTCTTTCACATTACACATTGTCATTATCCATTGGTAATATAAAAGTATTGATTAGTACAGCTTTAATAAACAAATTAAAGGGATATTTATCCAAGATGTATTAGTCTGCTCATGGTGCGGGTTTAAGACCTATTTATTGATGGGCTGCAATGTATATATAATGTATACCATGACTACCTGTACTATTTCATTATACATACTGTAGGCTGTATATATCACATATCTCAGTAATAAAACCGTTTGGAATATGTTACATACATAATGTGCATTCAAAGTGGACCAACTGGGATGAAAGGGAGTTAAAATCACTTTTAAACGTGTTGTACTGATTATGGGAAGTGATTGTTCTTTGCTGCTTTGATTTTAAAGCCGATACTCAACAGAAATACCTCTTCAGAATAATCATTTGTTCAGTCACTACAACTCAGTTAAATGTAAATGGGCTGAAGTACAATTTGACCATTGGCTAGATGGTTCTTGGTGTAATTGGAATGCCACTGCATGTGTGCATCCCCAATCAGCCTTGACACAATCACCGGTTCCTAATCAGTGTGAAAGTAATGGCCACCTCAGAGTACAATCAGTGTACAAGTTAGTCTGGCAGGAGTGGCTTTAACTTAATGAACCCCCTCGAGTAAACTTACTGAGTCAGCTTGACTGTATTCATAGACAAAGAACACACAAGTCCTCTGACGCACATTAACTTTCTGGAACTAAAAAGCATTGTTTTGATATTGATTTATCCTGATCTTCAACTACATGTATAGCAAAGACATGTTTTCATGCTGTCATCTTGCCCTTGCTGTCCAGCAGCCTCCACTCCTCAGTTTCTGGCAGCCTGGAGTGTTCATGCTGTTTGTTTCTCTCATGCTAGGGGACAGTGAGCTGATGATGAGGGGGGGATTAGATTTGTCCAGTCACAACATAGACAGTGTGGCAATGGTGAGTCATTGGCCCTGTGGTGCTCATTGTTGTCGCCTAGGCCGGGAGGGGCAGTGCTGGCAGTTAGCACATTCTGCTACAGTTCGTTCTGAACCACTATCTGCTCCTGCAGATTCTCCTCTTAACCCCGAGGCCCTCAATTTTACACAAATTGGAAGGAGCCACACCAAGCTGAGACAGAATGACCCTAATGATAATGACGGGTCAGCTTAAAAATATTACAGTTTAATTCAAATTGGGTATAAAAAGCTTATAAGGATGTTAATGCAACACTGAATGCTGTCTTTCACACCTACTCAGAATTAGAATTTGGATAAATTAGATTATAATAATTTTTATTAGCCATGCTACTAGAATGATTGTATGAATGACAGTGTTGGCTGGTGTCTCGGTTTGTCCACCACTGTGGCTCAGAGTGAAATATCCCATAAAATTTTGCACAGACATTCATGGTCCCCAAAGGATGAATCCTAATGACTTTGGTGATTCTCTGACTTTCATCTACCGCCAACAGCAGATCAAACGTTTCATTTATTCAGTGAAATATTGGCTCAAATTTTGTACAGACATTCATGGTGACATTCAGAGGATGAATAGTAATGACTAATGTGATCCCAGAGAGTAAAATGCCTCGACAAGTTTTGGATGGGTTGCCATGCAATTTGCTACAGAAATTCATGTTCCCCTCAGGACCATTTAGCGCCATCATCAGGTCAGATTTTTAATTTAATAATGGTCATAAACCAATAATCTTGCAGATGGAGCACAGAGAACAACCTACTGCTCAATGTCAGCGTTTTAGGAAAAACGCGGTAAAGGCACACCCCTGTGTACATCAGTGGAGCTGAGGTGGAGCAGGTAAATAGTTTTAGGTGCTTGGGAATCAGCATCACAGAGAACCTGTCATGTTCATCTCCCATCGCTACACTGGTAAAGAAAGCTCAGAAATGGCTGTAATTTTTAATGAAGCAAAAGAAAAGAGAGGAGCAATAGAAAGCATCCTAACTGGAAACATCACAAACTGGCATGGGATGTGCACGGCCCAGGACAGGAGGACAACGGGTGATTAAAAACGCTCAGAAGATCATTGGTATGGTACAACCCTACGTTGTAAAACGATTAATGAAGCCATCTTGTACCTTAACATTATACCTGTTAACATCAACATGTTGGAATTGTTATTATGAGCATGTTAGCATATAGCACTTAGCTCAAAGAACCGCTGTTCCAAAGTACAGCCTCACCGAGCCACAGGCGTGACTTGTGGTCTTGTCATTTAGATTTAAAAGAGCTTACAAAATGGCATACAAATACTCTACAATACAATACAAGAAAAAATAAGAATTAAAGTGAACATAGGGAATGAAGTGATAAAACAGTAATCACTTAGTACCCAAGGGTGTATTCTGGCATGTAATAGGTTAAAAGTCCAGAAACAAGTAACTGACTGTGTTTAAGGTGATGACTAAAACCTTAGAACTGACTCTGAATTTTATTGGTGGGAGACCAATGGTGGTTGTCTTTGCATGGCCTAGCAGTATAGTATAGATGGTAAAGGGTTGTATAGATTTGAATAACGATACAGCATAGAAGTCATATGGCAATGTTTATCCTTTAAATACCACATGTTGAAAACAATATTAAGATTTGATTTGAATGTGTTTTGGCTCAGAAATCGCTCTCAATTGATACACAAAAGTATAATGGAGGCCTTGATATGATTGCTCAGAGGACATGCTGACTATTCCCTTGTATGGTCCTGAGATAAGTGCAAACAAGCTGTTGGCAAGTGGTTCTTTGCCCTGCTGGGCTGAATTTGATTACCATTGCTGCCTTTTTTCATGCTGTTTTTGTGCATTCCGTAAGAACATTAAAGATGGTTGTGTGAAGGCCCATAATTAGATGTTCTGGGACTATAGCAACCGCTGAAATGTGATGTAATCTGCTCTCCATCCTTAATTGCACATGCCATGTATAGCATGGCTAATTTAGCCAAGAAGAATGAAGAAACCGCAAGCTTTTCCCCATTTAATACTCTCCAGCATCAATCCATATATGGCATTTCTCTGCCGGCATTTTTATAGCCTCTCTGGAACTAAACCAAACATATATCGCTTTGACAGAGGATGTGAATTTTATGACACAAACAGTGCTGCCCTGCATTCGTGAAGTAAGCATGACCGCTTCAACAATATCCATGCCAGAGGACAGGGGAAGCAGTCAGAAAAAGTACAGCGTGAGAAGGATAAAGGACCTATAAAACAACTAAGCATGTCATGTGGGGTATTTATCTGGTCTTTTCAGAGAAGGAAGACAGGGCGGTTCATCCAAAGAAATATTCAGTAGCTGACCTGCATTTTGACAAGGCAACTTTTGTCCGAATGAGAAATATGTCTGAAATATACTGTGAGCTGACCAGCAGAGAGAGGTGGGTTGATCTGTGAGACAGTGTAGCCTCCTGTGAATGAAGACAGATGAGAAGAGAAGAATCTCTCTCTGTTCGTGTGATATGGCACAGTAAACATGAGCTCACCTCTGAGACAAAGACTAAGAAACAGACATAGTACATATCCTCTCAAACAAAAGCATACAAAATACATAAAACCTGAAAGTGAAGACTGTAGCAGAATTCTGTGAATTATTTGATAAGGAATCTGGAGTTGCACACAATTTCACAGAGGGAACTAGGAATGGAACTTTTGAATTATTTTTTGTATATCTCTTCGTGTTGTAAGAAATTGAGCTTTGCTTTAACAACTGGGCAGCAGCAATACAGAGATAACCAGGTAATGGTATAACTGAACCTGTGTAGCCACGTTTTACACATTCCGGTTGGAAATTCCCTTACTACTGTCAGGCTATTGCATCTAATAAGAAAATGTTCTTGGAGGTCAAAATCATGTTGTTGGATCTTCTATTTCTCAAATATGAAGAGATCTTTAAGTAATACGTTTAATTAAGATATTACTGTCTTCTCTTGTGAGTGGTAGGCATACAGATTTTATATTATTTATTATTATTATTATTATTATTATTAATATTAATAATAATAATAACAACAATGACAATAACAATAATAATGATACTAATAATAACAGGTCTAGTAATGTTTTACACTTGAAAGTAACCTCAGCTCTCTTACAGAGACTGAGCAACTCCACTGGAGCAGTATGAAGTTGATAAGGAATACAGTAGGTGATAACATACTCTTCCACATTATTCCAGAGTATTTATTTACTGTTTTTCAGTTTAATGACAGAGCTTGTGGAATGTGGAGACATCCCGGACTGCCAGAGATCATTGTTAACAATAGCAATACTGCCACACATCACATTATACACAAGTTTTTTGGGAATTGGCTCAATATTTCTCGAGGGAGAACGCCGCACATGCAAGGTGAGGGTCATGTCACTGACAGAAGTAGCACTACCACTAGCATGCTAAATTGCTAGCAAATGGACAAAATCTTCAAAACATGTTAGCTAAATGTCAAAATTGAATGTCATAGAAGCGTCTCTATATATAGCGTAGAGGTATAAAATAAATTGTAGTTCGTCTGTCTCTTAAAGGAGACCTATTATACTGCTTTTCCAGTCCTATATTGTAGTTCTGTATGGCAGCTTTGCATGATAATGACAAAAATAATTCTCTGTCTTATACTGACTCTTCATGTAGGCCTTCATTTCAGCCTCTGAAACAAGCTGTAGATGCTTCTCTCTCTTAAATGTGGCTTCTCTCCCGCAAAGCCCACTGTCTTCTGACTGGCCAAGACCTGAAAAGCATGTTACCAGGCGGTTGTTGACGCTGAGTGGTACAGACAGACTGAGCGTTGCTGTGCCGTTGCTGTGCAGAGCAAATGACCATGTATGGAATATCGGCTCTGTGTGGCTCCGTATGTCATCAAACTGAGCCGTTGGTAGAAAAAGCAGTTCAAAACAGAATCTAAAACAATCACAAAATCTGAGGTTTTGGCTCACAGGGATTTCTTTTAAATACTTTAACCTCATTATTTGAATCTTTGACCATGTTTAACATGAACATCCAACATTGTAACATTGTAGATAAGTCATAAAATGGCAAGCTAGGTTTAATGGCTTAATTGTGGGTAAATTAATGTGCCAAGACTACCTTACTTGTCCTTTCCTTTTTCACAGCAAGCGCAAGGCATTCGTAATATTGGCTGCCCCCTCCATTCTCTGCTTTTCACAGGGGTTCACTCTAACATTAGTTAGCCAGGAAAAACCATGGTGCTTTAGCTTGGCCTATTGAGGATTCACTCAAACAGTGAGTTTTTTTTAAAGCCTACAGTACAGCTCTAATCTCTCGTCCAACAAATGTTTGTAGAACTAAAATTATAATTAGCTTCCTTACGTATTTTCTCAACACATTAAAAATCCCACGTCTGTATAGTTGGCAGAAGAGGAAGTTTTATAGGATTTCAATAGACCATTTTGCTGTAGTGTGTAGAGTGAGTTGCTGTCGATCACTGAAATAAAGGTCAGCTTGGCAGCTGGACAGAAAGGCTTTGAAAACAAAATGTGCTTTGCTGCATTGCTAGTTGGGAATATTTCTTTAAAACTAAAAGATTTTGTCAGTGGTGTGAAAGCACATTGCTTTTCCCTCAGATCTAGTCTGAAATAGAAACATTTATCTCCCCTTGCTTTAATAGCTTTCTTTGCCTGACCCAAAATAGATCTACTTGTTCATGGAGTTAGTTCCCGCTCTGACAGGTTTTAGGTTAAACTGCAGATTTAAAGCCAGTCCATCTGGAGCCGCAATAAAATCTCTTTTCAGCAGGCAACAACACAGTGTGGGTTGAAAGGACGTTCCTTTAGAGGGAACATCATATTTGTATCCAAGGATTAAAAAATTTAAAATATATATTGCTTGGCATCACACTGACCTTGTATGTATTGATGTACACACAGCCCACGGGAGATTGAAACACAGCAAAACCATCATATTACTAAGAGAATAAATGTAGATCTTGATTAGTGCATGTGAGTACTTTCCCTAGATTTAGAGGCTCAATATATCTTTAGTGTTTATATCTATGTTTTTTTTCTTTTGTCCCTCAGGTACATTTTAGTGCAGAATGTGCACCAAAGCAAAACGACACCTTAACCTGTTTTCAAAAGTGAAAAGAGTACAGGGAGACATCTGCTGAGTGCAACATCAACTATGGCTATTATATAGTCACTACAGCCCTAAAATAATGAGGAAGGATAATGAGGAAACACATAATTCACAAGTGTGTTGTTAAAAGGAATATATCAACATTACTATGTTGCTATGTTGTGATAGGTCTTTGTCACAGTAGGCCATTGTAGTTATTGTAGTTTTAACTAGTTGTACAATAAAAAGAAAGTATAAGACACCTCTTTGGTTAATTAGTACTAAACATAAAGTTCAAAATGCTGATGGGAATGCCATGCCATTGCAGGTAAAGTATGGGGCAAATTAAAATTTTGACATGATGATGGCACTGCATGAAAGTGTCAGACAATCATCAAAGTCAGGGAGATCCATCCCTTTGGGACCATGGAAGCCTGTACCAAATTTGATGGTAATCCATCCCACCATTTTCCTCAGCACCAAAAAGGTAAACCTCATGGTGTCAATAGAGGAAAAGCCAGGGGATCACCAACTCATCTGGAGACATCATCTGGGGAACACAACTTTCTGTACAAAATTTCATGGCAATCCAATAGTTAATGAGATATTTCAGTCTTCATCAAATCTCAGATGAAGTTTCACACAAGCAGTTGCATGTACCAACAATGCAGATGGTTCAAGGCAATCCACTGTTTGATGTGGACTCATGCTTACAAATCCAAGCAAATGTTTGTCTTTCTGTATTCGTATGAATTGACGTGCTCAAATGTTTTTGCAGTCCTTGTTTATTAACCACAAACACCCAACAGCTGTTATTCCCGTAGGGTGACAGTTCACAGACAGTTCAACCGCAGCTACAACAACACACACCAAGTGCGACTGTGTATCTGTTTGACTGGCAGCTCAGGCAGACTGATTTTATAACTTACCAGAGACACTTTTAATAGTTTCACAAAAATTCCACCATTTCATTTACTTTCTGCTGCTTTCTGAAAATGAATGAAATTTCATAACTCGTAATTTATTGCTCACATTGAAACATTCAGTTCTGTTTGCTCCGCCTGGAGTGAATCTACACCTGTTTCTCACCTTTCACATCTTTCTATTGATGTTTAATATATTTGTTCCGCCTCCAAATTTTGCTTGGCAATTTATATGAATGCACCATTCAGTTTCAGATGAAGCCATCCGTATTCAGCATTTGAACTCTAACTGTACTGCAAAGTATTATCCGATCGAGGTAAAATATCAGCATAATTATTGTCTGATCATGAGCAATGACCCTTGGTCTGGTGCAGTAGAATACATAAGAGAAAGCTTAGAAAATAACTCAGAGAAAAGTCTGTTCTAGATTCATAAACACTGCCTAGCCAAGACTCGCAGTGAGGCTGCATTTATAGGGATTCAGCCTTGTCAGGAGAACTCCAGGTAGAATTTATCATCCTATATGTGGGTGACCTTGGGGAGAGGTTTACCTGTAGATTTGGTTGAGGGAGCAGGGTTGGATAAGGAGGCACTTAGGCATGCAGAGACACTTTCATTTACTAGCTCTGTTTTTCACACCTTGCTATAAATAAAGGGATTTGGGGGAAACACTTCCCTCTGTACTGACTATATAAACTGATTTAATTAACTTTTACGGATTTTACGGCTATCATCCACCCAGGTTCCTCAGCAAACCCTCTAAAGCCTCATGTCTGTATAATAACTACAAAGCTACATTTTTTGAGTTATGTTATGTTCATTGGGTTTGTAAAAGTTTTTATTGACGTGTCTTGACCCTAGCAGGAGAAAAACATATTATGGCTGGATTCACACCCACTTTCATTATGAGATTCTGCCACCTATTCCTCATAGTCATCAGACAGGCACAGTATTTCATTTTCAAGCTGCAAAATAACAAATAGGCGTCGCCATCCATAATCAATCTGCTTCGCTTGGGTTGGATGTTCACTCAATTAGATTGTCTTTGGCTCCTTGATTTGATCACACTTAAAAAGGGGAACTATGATATGTTTTAAGAACATAGAAAAGTAAATTGCAGTAAGAGATGTGAATTTCTATTTTCAGTGATTCACTGATTGTTATCAAAAGTCATGTAATCCTCCTCTATAATCCTATTTGCTGTGTAATAGTACAATTTCTAATCTAACTGAGCTGTCATTTGTAGGTGGTCAATAAGTCCTGGGTGGATTTGTGTCCATTTGTTCCTCTGTCTTAACAGAGCTCCCTCACCATTAAATGTCCCTCTGTACTCACAAAGAGGCCGACTGACTCTGCCCCGCGAATGCCTCTGTATTTATCCTGATTTACGATATCGTTTTGCAATAAAGGCCTGTGCGAGGGGAAGGGATTCATTAAGGAGTCCAGTTTATGTTTTAGAGAAGTCCGGAGGGGCCATGGGAATACTGATTGGCACACAGACATGTGCTTGTCTCATCCTCCGAACCCAAGCCAAAAGCTCTCAGCCCCTTTCCCCTCCAGCCATGTGCACTGGATGGCACAAAGGCGGTGTTGTTCTCTGCCCGCAGGATGCCCAGGGCCCTTGCCACTCAGTCTGCAGTCTCCTGCTGTGATAACACTGTTCCAGATATATCAGGCCTCCTCACAGCACCTGGAGGCCCTTCTCAGCAACCCTTAATGGCATCCCCACTGACCCTCCCAGCCACTAACAGCAGCGCCTATTTGGGTTCATCTTTTCTATCCACAGCTTTACCAAACAGGCATTGCAGTGTTTACTCTTCATCGGTCGATACTCTTTAATCCCAGAGATGATGCTTTCTCTCATGAACTTAAAATAGCTCTTCCTTCTCCCCAGTGGAGCCACAGGCCCATTACTCTTTATTAGCTCTTAAATGTGGCCATCCATTAGAGGCGAGGCAACAACATCCCCAGCAGGTCCCTCAATAGCCTGCCAGCAAACACACACACACATAGACTAATTTAAACTGACCCTTAATCAAGAGCAATTATTGTGCATTGAACTCAGCTCATCTCAAAGATAAAGAGTCACCTCTGTAGCATGTTCCCTGTGAAGACTCCCAAACTTTTTATTGTGGCCCTACCTCCCTCCTACATGATTCTTACTTATCAGCTAGGCGGACTCCACAGACCTGTATCTGCCTGAATGATTTCTTTTCTATGGAGGCTGGCATGAAGTAATACCATACTGTGTCATGATATTGATTCTTTTTCCAGTCCCTCTTTCTCGAATTTCTCGCTGGCTCAAAAACATAAATCATCTGCAAATGATCCTTGAAGGAAATATTGTAATTATTATTCTTGACGCATGGTCACAAATTCAATAGACCTCATTAATTGAACATGGTGAGAAATATGATGTAGGTAATTCAATGGGACTAGAGAGCTTTCTTTCATCCTTCATGTTTAAGGCGGTCCTGTTTGGCATTCATGGCAAAACTCAGAATGTTTCAGGGTCAAGATGAGGGTCAAAGGGAATGTAATTGTAAACCTCGACAAAGAGCATTTCTTTGTCAGCTTGGCAATAAGATTTGCTGTTTCCTGTAGAAAACCACATTTATGGTCAATGTCAGAAAACCCTTTTGTATGTGATCCTTGTGTAAGAGATTATTGAAAACTGGAAATCAAGTGCACAGTAACACGTTTTCTCTAAAAGTTTGTTCATTGTTGCTTACCATCTACTTTTGCTGCTTCCTATTGCTCTTTTTGTCTTTGCTCCTTATTTATGGTGTGTCTTGACTTGTGTGATGAAGCAGAAAGACAGGCAACCAACGAGCTAGCCAACCGAGCAGCAATTCACTTCTGTGTCCACCCATATTATTACAGTCAGGAGTGGGTAGCAGGAACACGGCCTCTCCTTCCCTGGTGTCCTCTATTGTGGCTGTTCATTTACTCAGCCTCTGCAAATCTGAAGGCTGCTATTCGCTCCGCCAGTCCCATTCCTGCTCTACATATCCCAGTGTGGAGCCCCAGTGGTATGATGAGTGAGCCCGTATGAGGCTGTGTATAGATGGGGTGCTGGTTGGCTAGTTAGCAGTCACCTGGGACCAGCCTTTCTCCCCTGCACACCTCTACACAGCTGTGTCTGACTGGTAACCTCAGAAACTGGTCCTGTGTGTGCAAAATTGGCATCAGATGTTTTTAAGTGACAACCAAACTAATTGGAACTGAAACAATTCTAAGGCTATTACATGCTGGATGCTTGGATACTGCCTTAGAAACTAGATTACACATAAAACAGACCAGTGCTGACATAGATTGAAAATTTCTTCGATGAGACTAAGATTGTCTTCCACTGAGCTGGGTTAAGGCCAGAACTAAAGTCTACACGTGATAATTCCCAGGGTGCCTTCATCAAAATACATCTTGCTCAATGCTAATATGCTGATGTTTAGCAGATATATTTACCATGCTCACCATCTTAGTTTAGTGTGTTAGCATGATAACAGTTGCTCATTAGCACTAAACAAAAAGTAGAGCTAAAGCTCATGGGAATGTCTTTAGTTTTGCAGGTATTTTGTCATAAACCAAAGTATTGGAGAAATTATATGTTTTACCTGATGATGGTGCTAGATGGAAAACTGTTAAGGGATCACCAGAATTGGTAGAATTCTTCCTGATAGACACAAATGTCTGAATAATGAGAATTCTTCCAATAATAATAATAACAACTTCTTGGTGGCACCAGAGGAAAGTCTTGGGGAGACGAAAGTCATTAGGATACATCAACTGGGAACTGTGGATTTCAGTAGAAACATTTTATGTGGATGTGAGAATCCTTCACTTGATGAGGGAAAACTTTGACCTGCTGGTTGTGCTAGATATAAAGTCAGATCACCAATGTTATAAGGATTCACACTCTGGGCACCTTGGATATCTGTACCAAATTAATGGCAATCCATTCAATAGCCATCGATTCATTTCACTAAAACTCAAAAGAGTCAACCTCCTTTTGACGCCGGAGGAAAGGTTAAAGGATCTCCAAAGTCATTAGGATTCTTCCTCAAGGCACCATGCATGTACAGAATTTCATAAAAATCCATCTAAAAGTTGTTGAGAGATTTCAATCTGCGCCAAAGTGGTGGGCTGACGAATATTGCAATCTATAGAGCTGTACCTGTCTAAAAATGACTACTACTTAGGTACAGGAATACACAGAGTGCTTTCGTAATGCACATTCACCAATAACATTTAACCTGTTGGAAACTGCCACCTTTTTCCAGGAAAAAAACGCCTAAAATGACTTGCCTAAAATGAATCAGGAATAACTCCTCAACCATTTGGCCTAGATGCATAATTCTGGTCTCCTTTGAAAGGTCAGAAGCTAAGTAATATAAATTGTAAATTAACATATTTATTTTACCATTGCAGGCTAAATGGAGATGCAATAAAAAAAATTTCATCCTCGCTTGGTAAAAAAGCTATATTTTAAATGCAATAAACCATCAAAAACCATCATCAAATGGATTATAATGCAAATGAATATCTTTTAATACACCTGGAATGCAACTGTAACAATAATACAACAGTTATCATACAATTCTTAAAAAATATACCAGGTGAATGTTATGTATTTAACAATATTTAAATGTAAACTTTTATTGGAAGTTATCTTTAAAACCCTATTTATGTCCATAAAACCACATTCCAAAAAATTAAGTTTCCAAAGCGCCGCTTCTCCTCTGCAGAAAAAGGTGAGAGAAGGCAGGCACAGCTCCCAGGTATTGCACAGTAACCAAGATGGTGCCCGGAGATATTTTTTAGAAACAAATCAGCTGATTTTGGGCTGAAAGTAAGTCAGTGGTTGGAATTACATATGTAAATTGTTGCATTTGTTGTTACTGTTATCCAGCTAATCTGTAATTTTGTAATAATTTGTAAATTTGAGTGATGTGAGCTATAAAGCTGATCTCAGGGGGAGATTAGCTTTGGTTTGAGAGGTTGGACATGAGGATACACTGTAATTAGAGATAACTGGATGCTTATAACTGTGTTTGGATAAAAATGGTTTTGTGTGGTTTTGAGCTTCTAGCTGAGCCTCCTAGCTTCACAGAGGTGTGTAACATGGATCAGGAGATGCTATACCAGTTGTAGACATGAATTTCTCAATCTGCATTTTGCATGAAAATCACATGCTGCCAGGGGCATCAGAGCTCAAGGAACCATCCATCGTGAACAGCTTATCCTGCGTACAGGGTCATGGGGGGCCGCCAGCTTACATCGGGCGAAAGGCGGGGTACACCCTGGACAGGTTGCCAGTCCATCGCAGGGCCACACATAGACAAACAACCACTTATATTCACACCTAAGGAAACATTTAGAGACACCAATTAACCTTCTTGCTGTGATTCGACAGTGCTAACCACTGTACCACCGCGCCGCCCAGCTTCAACAGCGTTTCCATATAGAAATAGAGGGAAAATCCCTTTTTATTAAAAATTGGAGATGAATAAAGAGATTCAAACATTTGAATTTATCTGTCTCAGCATAATGCTTTCTATCCTTTTACAATTTAATGCCACACAGTAGGAACATTTAATTATACATGATGTGGATCATAAAGTGTATGCTGAAATAGACATTTTTCTCAGTTGAATTATCATTATTTTTTTTGTCTTTGCATTTCTCTGCCAGCTGAAAGTTATGTGTATGCCTCAGATTTTCCTTTGAAGAAATATGATTAGCAAATTTATTCCTCATTTAAACTTCACACTGTTAACACTTACTATTACTATCACACGGCTCATACAGTGACAGTTATTTGGAGGTTGACATAAAAGTTGTTTATCGATCTGACGTGGTGGTGGCAGCTGATGAAAACTAGTGCGAAATACATTTTGATGGGTGACTACTAATGTTAGGCTACTTGAAATATGTAATCAATGACTCATTACATATCACTCACAAACAGTGTAATTACATTACAACATAAGTAATTACATTAGTCTTTACTTGACTTTTGTTATCCAAAACCTGTAGCTCTATCACAAATTCTGTATTTAACACATAGGGATTATGGTTTAACAAGGAGCCAGCTCACATTTTGGAGGCCATCACTGCCCTTTTCTTTCTAAACAAATGAGATATAACGTGTTACATAGTGGGCTTAGATGCTGGTAGGTGCATTTTGTTAGCTTTACAGAAAGCCAGGTTAGCTGTTCCCCCCTTTTTTTCAGTCTGCTATGCTAAGGTAGTCGGCTGCTTTCTGTAGCTTCATATACTGTTCACACATGATAGTTTTATCAGTTCTCTATAGAGCTGGTGTATTTGCCTTAAGTATGTTTCCCGAAATATCCAAATATTCCTTTTACACAGATAATTCTGCTGCACACTAAAGTTATAGTGGTATAGCAATAGTGCTAATTTACAGTGCATACTGTATCCAGCATGAAGTGAAAACTGGCCTAAAGGACCATGATCAGAGTAAATTCTGTGGAGTTCTAAGGGTAATATTGGACACTTGTACACGCCACTGGATCTACCTGAAAAGTTGTGATAATGTCACTCAAATATCTAGTTGTCCAGTGTCTGTAGCAAAGCCGTGAAAGTGGATCTAGTGGGGCGAAAGTTAAGATTAAGATTAAGATATACTTTATTAATCCCCGAGGGGAAACTCAGTGTTTTCACTCTGTTATTATTATGTTAGTATTTTACACACAGGCCTGAAAGACACACACATGCACAAACAGGACCCATAGCAACACACGGAGAGATGTCAGAGTGAGGGGGCTGCCACTCAGTGCGGGCCCACACAGCTTCCAAAAGAATGAAAGAATGACAGGAGTGCCTATAGTAAAATTCTGTCAGGGTGTCCAGATATCAGAAATACAAAGAACTACTAGAGTTTAAAAAGTAGGTTTGTACTGTGTTTTCAATTTCTCCTCCCTAGAACAAAGGAGGGAGTGATTCATCTTGAAATAGCTTTGTATGATTTATTAATTCCAATCCAAACACACACGCTTGCTGATTCTGATTATGGTGGATCTTGGATTGGAGATTTCCAGGCTCTATTTGGCTTGCGATAGGATTATTTTGCAGTTTATTAATTCAGTGTCAGTTTTCAGGAGCTGGTCCTAAACAAGGTTTGCATGCTTATGCTGACGTTAGGTGAACTCGCTCTCAACTGGCACTATCACACTGAATACACTGAACAGTGTGCCTGCATTTAGCTACGATTACAGCTCGCTGATTTCTCTTAATTAAAAACAAAGCATGGATTAAAAAAATGTTAAGGATAGTTTTACATATAAGTAATTATTATACAGAATGTATGTTCTGCTACTTGTCACAGTAACTGCTGGGGGCAGACATACCAAAATCCTTATTTGTACAGATTTTTTATGTTTTCTGTTCCATTTCCTCCTTTCCACTAGAATAGCTACTCATTTTATTAAGAGATGACTGCGATTTTAGATTTTGTTTGTACTCAAGATGTGCCTCGTTGCTTTCCTGTAAATAGTATTCAAATAAGTCCTTTTATAGGTAGTGTGACAAAACACTCTCTTTCTTGAACAAGGTTTCCCTTCACAGGTGTTTATTAAGCTCTTTCACTTGCTTTTGTGTTGCACTTGTATTTACAAATAGTTAGAGCCTTCATTTTAGTATGGTTCTTGTTTTTCTAGTTTGCTTGTATCTAATATTATCAGAGCAGCATTGCAGAGATTCAACAAACCATCCAACCAACCTCATAATTTGTAAATATACATTCTGAATAGTGGATCTTTTGGTCCTTGTAAAGGAGTCTTTGCAGTATTATATTATTCTAACAAAAACTTAACAGGCATTTGTTTAATGGTTTAAATAAGGAGTGAACAGTAATTTATTAGACATCCCAGCTTTTGTGTGTAAGCACATTTTAATGCCTTTATATCAGTGGTGAAGACAATAAATCCCTTTTTAAGACAGAGAGTAAGCCGGGCAGTCCTGTGGAGAGAGCACTTTGCTCTCACTTCACTTGAGACATGAGGGCGGCTCAGACATGAGAGTGAGAGTAACATTACTACCCAGGAACCAGAGTATGACTTTGTTCCTGACTGTTTTCTCTTGCTGGACTATCAAGCTTTTCATTTGTCAGCAGCCTGACGCCATGTATACAACAGTTCCGCTTGCCAACATACAACATAAAGCTCCTGCTTGTTCAGGAAAAACACAAATTGCTCTGTGGTGCTCTGCTGCTCAGAAGTCTGTGTTTCCTGTCCTAAAGACAATATCTCGATCTACTCATTTTCTCAGAAGCAGCTACCTGATGCTTTAAATAGGACTGATGCTGCACCATGTGTTGGAGCATGCCTGCACCCCTGCATCCCTCAGTGGGACAGCAGCACTGAGGTCAGCAGGGGCAACATGAATCACAAATCCCTGTCTGATTTTCAAATTGTCAGGACATTGATTTACATGGGTGATTAGAGGAAAGAAATCCTCTGGCAGCTAGCATGAAGATGGGAGTATGGTGGGAGTGTAATCACACAGCAGATTGCTCTTGAGAAGAAGGTCAGAGCCCACTCTTATTGTGATTAAAACCTTTTTATTATGTGGGCTGTGATTTTGCTCAACCAGTGGAGCCATATAACAGAGGAGTCTGTACTGCAAACTTGTTCTTTTAAATTGGAGGGCAAAACTGCACATCACATGCTTGATTGTAATTATGATTAAGGTTTTTGTTGATTTGATAAGCAGACATGCCAGTTGTCTGTACATCTAAACATGATTGATAACATGTCTTCCTTGTGTTGGAACATTTGCAGAGCATGTAAAACTGATAATTTCAGAATTTCCTAATAGTTGGGTGACATATGTGAGGGATTTGTAAGGCAGATCTGGAGACAGGGCTGGGTATCATTTACATTTTTTCATAATATGGCTGATATGATGTTTGAGTGTAACCAGAACAGTATTGATTGCTAAACATCACTTATTTCAATTCCTTTTTTTTTTTTTTTTTTAAATATACAACTGTTTTTCTTCAAAAACTTGTTTTAGTTGATCAAAAGAAGCAATAGTTCTCATTTGTAAAATGTTGCATAAAAACATGTAGACATACAGTAGAAGAGCCTTAAATAAATTCTATGGGTTCAGTCAGAAACTATTTGAGCAGTCAGTAGTTTTGAGACATGGTGTGGACCCATTTCGTTCAGGTAGCAAAAAGGTGTTGAGGTTCAATCAAGGTTGGATTAGCAACTGGGCAAATCAGGCAGCCACCCTGGGCACCAGACAGCCAGGGGCCTCAAAAGTCTGACTTTTCTTGCATTTCAATGGGTTTTGGTCATGGGCGTCACAGTGGTCCGGTGTATAGCGCTGTGGCCTCACAGCAAGAATGTCGCTGGTTGAAACTGTGGTTGCCCCGGCCTTCCTGTGTGGAGTTTGCATGTTCTCCAGTGTCTGCGTGGGTTCTCTCCAGGTGCTCCGGCTTCCTCCCACTGTCTAAACACATGCGGCCTAGGTTGATAGGTGACGCTAATATTGTCCGTAGGTGTGCCTGGTTGTTTGTCTAGATGTGGCCCTGCGATGGATTGCCTTTCTGCCTTTTTCCCGATGTCAGCTGGGATTGGCTCAAGCCCCCAGCGACCCTGTACACAGGATAAGCAGTTGACGATGGTGGATGGGTTTTGGTCATTCGATTAACTGCAATGAAAATCTTATGAAATTTACACCACTAAATATTTCACAAAGGCTTTGGCTCAGAGTTGACGAAACATTTAACACAAAATTGTATACTCTTAATTTTGGCCTCAGAATCTCTCATAAAACAAAAAATGAAAACATTTTTAGAGTTTTTCACTGCTTAAAATGGCTTTCGCTCACTACTAGCTCCTAGTTTAGGACAGAATGTCTATATAAAAAGTGCTAAGTGAGTGATTACAGTTTTTCTCAGTTGCTTTGGTACATTTCTCAGATCAGAATTGAAATTCTCAAAACTAATTGTTCAACCTCCACATCATCAGTTAAAATACTTTATTCATATCCTTTGCCTACGGACCATAAACAAAGTAAGAATAGACAACAACAATATCACAATACCAATAAATACACAGTGAGCAGTAATATATATATATATATTTAAAACAAATGTTGTTTTCCCCTGAGAATGGAATAATTAATTTTCTCGTGATCAAGAGATAACGGACCGTAGCTGAATACAGGGGCTGGCAGGTGCGTTTTGTTAGGATAATTTCAAAGCAATTACCAGTGTCACTGGTAGTGTTAGTTAGTTAGTTTGATTCCGGTTCTTGTTGACTTTCTTTTTCTTCTTTTGTGTGTTATTTATTATCCTCGTCAGCAAAAATTGTTGTGAAGAGATTGAGGGGAATCACACATTTCCCAACGGCTATTTCAAAGGTTCCAAAAGCCGTCAGGAAATGTGTAACGTTACATGGATTCCCCTGAATGAGAAGGAATTTCCTCTGCCTGGGAATGATGGGGAAATGAAAAGTCCATACGTTGATGGATGTGGACCAAACACCGGAACGAGTCCAGCACGTGCTTTACAGTAATGTGAGCATGTGATACAGTCTTTTCATAAGAACTTTGTTGAAGAGGATTATGAAAAATATAAAAAAGATTGAATACACAACTTTAAGACCATAAGTCCTGTGCTCTACCAAGTGAGCTAACCAATGATACAGTTTTTCTCAGTCGCTTTGGTGCATTTCTCAGATCAGAATTGAAATTCTCAAAACTAATTGTTCAACCTCCGCATCATCTTGTCACTTGTGCACATCATAAAAGTACTTTCTCATTGTTTTAAACAAATTGCAAATGACTTGACACACTGATGCAAATGATTATGTACAATTGTCTGCTGTTTCCTACATTATCAATTGCTTA
>NC_060170.1:30299705-30329868 GCF_021292245.1 Micropterus dolomieu
GTCCGTAGGTGTGCCTGGTTGTTTGTCTAGATGTGGCCCTGCGATGGATTGCCTTTCTGCCTTTTTCCCGATGTCAGCTGGGATTGGCTCAAGCCCCCCGCGACCCTGTACACAGGATAAGCAGTTGACGATGGTGGATGGGTTTTGGTCATTCGATTAACTGCAATGAAAATCTTATGAAATTTACACCACTAAATATTTCACAAAGGCTTTGGCTCAGAGTTGACGAAACATTTAACACAAAATTGTATACTCTTAATTTTGGCCTCAGAATCTCTCATAAAACAAAAAATGAAAACATTTTTAGAGTTTTTCACTGCTTAAAATGGCTTTCGCTCACTACTAGCTCCTAGTTTAGGACAGAATGTCTATATAAAAAGTGCCAAGTGAGTGATTACAGTTTTTCTCAGTTGCTTTGGTACATTTCTCAGATCAGAATTGAAATTCTCAAAACTAATTGTTCAACCTCCGCATCATCTTGTCACTTGTGCACATCATAAAAGCACTTTCTCATTGTTTTAAACAAATTGCAAATGACTTGACACACTGATGCAAATGATTATGTACAATTGTCTGCTGTTTCCTACATTATCAATTGCTTATGTCCTGCTGATCACAATGAATTATACCAGTCTCTGTGGAATAATCTTACCCCCCAAAACATCTAGTCATAAGTTCATTGCATTAGTCACTACATGCAAAATGGTTGAACACGTTGTCAAAAATCAAAGTTAAAATACTTAATCATAAATAATCATATCCTTTGCCTACAAGTATATAGCTAAACGAAATGTTGTTTCTTAAGGACCATAAACAAAGTAAGAATAGACCACAACAACATCGCTATAGCAACACTCATACCAATACTCAATACCAGTAACAGTAACAATACACAGTGAGCAGTAATATATATAGATAGACATTCTATACATGTCTATTAGAATTTTTTTGTAAATGTGTAAACCTGAATTGATGAAGATATCTGTTGTGATGTGGAAGAGAATCTGTGATACGACAGACTGGAACGTCAGCCAAAGGGGTGTATCCCATGCAATAGTCCTGTCTCTTTCTTTTTTGTATTACAATGACATGCTCTGTCAACAAATTACAGTACGAACAGTAAAAGCATAGCTGTGATTCCTGTCCTCTCTCCTGCAATGTAAAACTTTGTACTGGTGAAAGTGATGCATGTCATACAAAAAAAGTGCAGCCTTGTGGATTTTCATTGTTATATTGACAAGATGGCTAAACATTTTGACTTGCTTGTTCATAAATGAGACACAAGGACTTGTCATTCTGATGGCACTGACAAGTTCAATGAAATAAAGATTTGCTTTTGAGAGAAAGACTAAGGATTTTGAGCAAGTTATGGGCTTTTGCAGGTAATCCACTGTGTTGTGCTGTTTGTACTACCTGTTTCGAGAAATGCACTTACTGTTTTGCAAATGTTAAGGATGATTCGAGAAATGCACCAAAGCGAGTGAGAAAAACTGTAAGTTACAAAACGTCATCTTGTGGTGAGCTTGCCCTGACCCAACTCTTCTCTTCTGTCTTTTAGTAGCCGACTGTCGAGTCTTGGAGGGATTGCCGAGATATTCCTCCATCCCCACATACCTGCCTGTCAACTACCAGGTGCTCAATGCTGACTTGGCATTCTTCCTGAAGGAAGCCAACCAGGACTTAATGAGGAACTCTAGCCTGATGTCACGCACTGAGCCCTTCTTCATCTACCAGGCCAGAAGTTTGCCCTCAGTGAACGCTAGCTATGGGCCCCTCTCTTTGGAGCAGCCTGTCCCTTTAGAGCTCCTACAGGCCCCAGGGACATTTCCTGCCTCTTCCCTTTTTACTGTCAACTGGAAGGTGCAGACCTTTATCATGAATACCAGGATTCACTTGGCCAAGCCCAAAGTCCAGGTCCTGTTTTATATCGCAGGCAGGGACTGGGACGACTACAGTGCCATAGATAAACTGCCCTGCGTGCACATGTTTGCTTTCCATGAGACCCAGGAGGTGCGTGGCACTTGCCAACTGAAGGGGGAGCTGGGGCTGTGTGTGGCTGAGCTGGAGCCGTTGGCCAGCTGGTTCAGCCCACCCAGTGTAGTGCCAGGGCGACAGAGGAACCTCGAAGTGTCCGAGGGCACACCAGTGGAGCTTTACTACATGCTGCAGTCCACAGAAGGAGGGGAGTGCCACTCAGAGGAGGCCAGGAAGGACAGCTTCATTCGCTCAAGCCAGGAGGGACTGTTTGGTTCCTATACCTCCACACCACTGAGAAGGATCGGTGGTGTGAGGCTCTACCAGAACCCCACTCCACCACTGCTTGCTGAACACAGGCTGGATAATAACTTTATGGTCATGGTGCCAGCCACACCCATGAGACAGAGGGAAACCATCTCTGCTTTTATCACTGTGTCAGCCTACTCTCCCGTGGAGATGTTTACTCTCAGGTAAGAATGCATTTCTTTTTGTTCTTCTGTGAAGTGTCTGGCTGGAGACTTTCCCTGTCAGTCTCAGACTGTGGAATTCTGCAGTCTATTTTCTTTAGATTTTATTCTTCCTTTCAGGAAGTATCCACACTTAGATTTGTTGTTTTTTAAATATGTCCACAATGAAATTTTCCCCCCACAAACTACTACTAGACATTTTTATTTTTATTTTCTGAAGTCAAACATCTGAATGAGCATGAAATGATGATTTGATTGCACCTCAAAAATACCACCTGTTAACCAAGGTAAATCAAAGTAATCCTTGTCCCGCTGCACTGAGACCGTTAATAAAGTCAGTATTGATTGTGAAGGCGTCTGACAACATAAACGTAAACACAACTGTGTGATTGGCTATATTTAATTCCATCAGAAAGAGAGAGAGTGAGAGTGAGAGGAAAGGTGATTTCTTAAACTGCACATCTTTAGCACAAGTCTACATCTGTGAAGACATAATTTTAGAAAAGTCATCTTTATTATCACATGTAATCAGACAGGTGTGTAACATAATAAGCAATGAGGAACAAAGAACAAAAATCAGCTACCGCACACTGTTGACACAATGATGAATTAGTTCAATAACTACTTTTAATTTTTCAGTCAAGCGACCTTAATCATGCATTTGATGTAAAAAATGACTGCAAGTACACACTCACACAGGACAACAACCCAGCGTACTCAGCGTCAAAAAACCGGACTAATAATTATCTCTATTTTTTATTGGGTTTGTTATTGAAAAATCACATGAATAAGCCTTTAATTAAAGTTAAATTAAAGTAAGAACGTCAATTGACTTGTGTGTGTGATTGTGGGGGGGGGGGGGGGGGGGGGGGGTTATGTGTCAAAACTAGTTCTTTGCTGGGACCAGTTACTAGGCAACAAGACTCCAGGAAGTTGCTTTTCCTGACCGAGAAACAGTCCTCCACTAAGCTCATATTTACACTTTAGTTTAGTTTTGTGGAGATAAACTCAACAAACAAGACATAATTACTTAGTTACTGAGATTCAAAGGTGTTTGTGGGGAAATTTGGTTACCTTTGGACCGAATCAGTGCTCCAGTCTTTGTGCTAAGCTAAGCTAATCAGTTGCTGGCTGCAGCTTCACTACTGATAAACAACAATATTCTTGTGGCCGATGAGTTTTTTCATTATTTGAATCTCCCGTTTGCACACCTGCAGTTCATGCTCATTGTTTCTACAAACATCCTCTTTAGGGCAAAGTTAACAGAGCCAAATGTATAAGAAAGGAAGTATCCAGTCTGTTAATAGCGATGAGGATACTGATGAACATGGTGATATTGATTTATAGTAGCTCTGTGCTGGGCGTCCATCCACTGACAATAATAAAGGGGCTACAATCAGCATCATAGCCGGCACCGCAGTGACACTGACGATCAAAAAGCTGCAATGTGGAAAACCACTCACTTGTAACCCCCTGCGATGTGTTTCACAGCCCGTGATGGAGGAGAAGACATGTGAGACACACACAGATCATCAGTCTTGGCAAGAAGGCAAATAAGTGTATACTCCTCTTTTAACTTTTGTTGAGACTGTGTTGTACTAACTCAAATCTGGCTGTGAGACTATATCCAACAGAATATTGGACTTATATGTACATTATAGTATTATACAGTAGTTTAGTTATTGATGTGCTTTGTAAAAAGTTTTGTTAACTTCATTGTTATTACTAAAGTTATTTTGTTGTTTCTGTCTTTCATAGTGAAATAAAGAAAGAGCAGAGTTATCTCTCGGAAATACTTGATTCAGCGGAGCTGTTGATAGGTCTAATTACAGTGAACAGATGAGACAAAATGATTTAGATAATTAACATGCAATGCAAATGAGGATGTCATTAATTAAAATGCATGTCCATTAGTGTAATGACTGAAGCCGATCTTAATCACGCTGGTTTAGAACATTTATAAACCTTCGGAGATGATGAGAAGAGGGGTCAAGCCAATTTGTAAAGGAAAACAAGCTGAATGCTGAATTTCTGCTTAGGCAAGGTAAAAGCAATTTCAAAATGAAATATATAAAGCTGTACCGCTCTGATTTTCTTTTTCCAGTTGTTTACTAATGAGAATTATTTACCTGGCTAACAAAAAAGATAGAGTCCAAATTGGAGCTAAGGTAAACAAGTTCACAAAAGCTATGAGGTTTTAACAAGCCATACAAACTCTCCAGATACATGTCCTTCCCGTGCTTCATTTAATTACCGTCTACTTGTCCTGCAGTGATAAGACATTGGAAACTTTTTCTTTTTCTTTTTCTTTTTCTAAATTGAGAAACTCTGAAAGATTTCTTTCATCAGTCAAATGAACAGGCCAGGCTGGCCACAGAGGCAATGCCTGTGGTGTTTTTATTTGGCAGCGTAGCTCATGGCAGGCGCAGGTTGGCCATCTGAGAGCGACAGATATGGAAAGGCCTCTGTGTGGTCCTAGGTGATAAGGCTGTCCTCATACATGCATTTGTTAGGACGCTTAATCACCAGAGCGAGAAGACTTTGATCTCTATATTCACAACATCATTATCATCTGTGTACTACACACTTATGTGTCAGCCATTGTTGGCTGTGTAGCCCTGAATGCAGAATGAGCTTAGGATCCTGTGAAATCTGTCAAACAGACCTTCCGCTACTTTAGTTTGAATGTTTGTTAGTTCCCCCGTTTTTGCACATTTAATAACAAAATCCAAGGCCAAGTCCTTCATATGCCACTTGTTAGTTTTAAACCACAATCAGCGTGAGCATGGGTAAACAACACATCAGTATTTCTTTCAACATGTGGAAGAAGAAGCGTACATTTAACAGAAAATGAATGGCCACAGAGTCCTTTCCTCTTCTTCATTTCAGTTTTCACCTTTGTGTCATCCATTATGCTAAAAGGCTCATGCTGTGATAGATGTTATGCAATGAAAGCTAATTTCACATATTTTTAATAGCCAATCATCCGACCAATTTATTGCTTTGTGGATGCCCAGCATGTTATGCCTTGCTGGAGTATTTCTGTCTTGACATGCTACTTTTAATTTGATGGACTCTGATTTCATTTGACTCCATCTGTGTTAATAGGGTATGTCACTCAGAAACGTCTGGAAAGTTTTACTTATTTTACTGCAATTTACTTTGCTAATATTTGGAGGGATTTTCAAGTGGAGCGGTAAATAGTTGCTTCTTTTAGTCGCTATCTTGAGTCATCCTGACATACAAGTACATTTCTATTTCCTGTCCCCTCTTGTTTTGATTGTCCACTGAGAAAGCTGACATGATTTAGAAAACTGCTTGAGTGATTATGTAAAAAGACTATTGTGTTCATAATGTATTTTTTGTTTTTGTTTTTACATTTTTAAAGATACATTACCATCCTCTCCATGGCATGCCAAGGTGTGGGGATCCAGTTTAGAGGACACCCGTGTTCAAAAATATGCCCTTGATACTATGAGGCTCTTTGGGATAGCACTGTGCATAATTCACCAAATAATCTTATTTAAATTTTAAGCTATCACTCATTTCAGTCTGTGCTGAATGTCTGAAAACACACATTATCCTGTTATCTTAAGTTGTGATTGCCCACTAAATGAATCTGTCCTTGAGCAGGCTGATGATTGTGACTGTGTTTGTGAAAATTGTACAGCCATGTGAGGTTCAGTTTGTAGTAGCAAAATTCAAAAACCAACACTAATGTTTATGTAGAGAAACAAGAGAGAGAAGGAACTACTTCAGAAAATAACACATTGTTATTTCAAATCATTCCATGTTTTCTCTCTGTAGAGAGAACATTATCAGAATACTACGGTACTTTATTTGCATACAACCCACCATATCCACATCAACATCACTAACAACTGTTTTCATTGTAGAATGCAAGTGAGAAACAACAATGATGTGGTTAGTCTTCACAAAATATCCATGCCAGTGTGTTAAATATTTGACAATTACTTCAAAAGGGGTGCAACATTTTTAATTGATAATAATAATTATAAAAACTGCATGGTATAAAAGCAAATGATGAGCCATAATTTTATGAATCTTATAAGCGAAATGTAGGAATACCACTGAATTCATGGCACTGAAATATTTTATTTTGAAAACCATGTTGCTCATTTTATGTAGTTTGAATTCCCCCCACCAAATTTTTACTTTTTGTGTTTCAAATTCAGATGTCCAATATTCAAAGGTTGCTCTGGTTCAGTGAGTCAAAAAAATAGCGAGTCGCTAAAATGTGAAAATTAGAATTAATTGCTAAAATTAAAGCAAGACACTGAAATTCAAGATGAAAAATTTAAACTTGAACATCAGGACCAGGATGGGCTACTCGTTCCACTTAAGGCAGATTGGCTTATGTGACTGACTTATTTTTATTTTTTTAACACACACACACACACACACACACACATGCTTACTATTTTATTTATTTATTTTATTTTAATATATTTTTAATTTTTTTTAACACAAACAGTTGATTGATGTAGTTTGTATGATGCTTTGGCAATATTGTTGTTACCCATTCATGCCAATAAAGCTAATTTAAATTGAATTGAATTGACTGACAAGGCATAACCCAAGGCTGGCCCGTGGCAAAGGTGACATATCAGTGTTTCCCAAAGCCCAAAATGATGTATTCAGACGTCTACCTTTGTATAGGCCGTCCTTTACAAACTAACTTGATGATGATAGACAAGACACATCAGGAGCTAGGTGGCTTACCTAACCCTGTCTCCTACAAATTCTATTTGTATAACATAGCAAGTACATTTTGAGAGAAATGTTTTGCTGCCTAAATTTTGTTTTCTTTTAATCAAAATAATGTTTTCAAAGAACTTATGTATCTGCAGTTGCAAATTCATCATACAGAAATTATCTATAAAATCTTACCTCATGAAGTCTTTCATTTGTTTTTCTGCAGTATCTGCTCTTACAATCATAGTTCACAGCAACTAAAGCGTGATTACATTTGTTAAAAATAATGATATGCCATTACACATCAACCAGTTAATTACATACATTAAATTACACGTTACACATCCAGCAGTAATTTCATTACAGTTGAATTATAATCCATAACATTTTATAATGGTTTCAAAATGGCTTGTCAATGTTAAAGGACATCATCAAAGTATAAATGATTGTGAACAAAGATGGATTAAGGGAGATTAGCTCTTTGATGGCATTGTATTCCTTTGCTGTATTCCTGCTTTGATATGTCCCTGCTTTGTTGTGCTACATGAGAAACGGTATCACATCATAGTCTACTGTAGAGATGTTTTATCATGAACACGATTAACTGTTTGTGATGTCTTCAAAGAATAAAGACATTTCTGCACACCAGCAGATTGTGCACTGTTACAGTGGAGTCGAATTATGGAAAATACATTGAAAAGACACTTAGGCTTTAAGGCCATTACATTTAACATGCAAATAATGTATAAGACATTATCATAATGTTTTCTGCGAGCAATTTTTATTGTTATATGTCGTTGATAATTCATTATTATCCCTCAGTATTAGATGGTTCATATGCAAATTATTGTAAAGGATATTTCCTCCTGCAGTCTCTAGTGCTATAAAGAAAAAACACAGAGCACAAAAGGAAACTGCTCGATTTTCTGTCTTGGTGCAGTGCTACCATAAAGCATGAGTCACTGTACAGTGAGGGTCATTACATGTGCATTGTCCTCCCTGGCTCTGCTCAGCCATCACTGGAACAATAGTTTAGTCGATTTAAGTAACATTTCATGAGAGCAGATATTCTCCCTATATTGTCTGTCTCATGTCTCTGACCGATAAACTGGAGTGCTAAAATTATTGGCTGATATGAAATAATTGCTGATAAATTGGTATTAACGGTTTATAAATGACGATTAAAAAAGAAACCGAGAGACGAGTGATGGATACTTCAATCATGTTATGAGTGTTGTCGTTGCATAGTTTGTCCACCAGAAGGAACTATGCAACTCCCCTGTTGGCAACACAAGAGTCTGGAACACTACAAATCCACCACAAAACACAGAAACACACAAAATGGCTGAACACGTGAAAAAACAAGGTTAAATAAAGACAAACAAGTATACAGCTGAACAAAGTGTTCTTTAGTACAGACAATGGTGCATAGACAAAATAAGAATGTGTGTGCGTGCGCGTGTGTGTGTGTGTGTGCGTATACATACATACATACATAGAGAGAGAGAGAGAAAGAGCGATCGTCTAGATCATAAATGTCTCCTTACTGTAATTGATGAAGATATCCGGTGTGATGTGGATAAGAATCTCTGACCCTCAGCCTAAGGAGTGTTTCCCATGTTTACATTTATAATTTTGGAATTTCTTCCGTTGGGCAATGCAGTGCTGTAAAACAGTCCTTTCTTTTTCTTTTCTGCATCACAATGATATGGTCTGTCAACAAATTACAGTACAAACAGTAAAAATTTAACTGGGAATCCTGTCCAATCCCGTGCAATGTATAACTTTATACTTTTTAAATTGATATGCCATATTGAAAAAGTGCAGCCTTGTGCAATTTGAATCATTCTCATCAAAACCTTGGCCAAAGTTTACATCAGAAAAGAGTTAAAGACTACACTGTTATATTGATAACATGCCTAAACATTTTGACTATTTTGTTCATGTTCATAAACAATGACAAGAACTTGTCATTCTGATGGCACTGACATGTTCATTGACATAAAGATTTGCTTTAGAGTGATAGACTAAGGATTTTGAGCAAGTTACAGCCTTTTGCAGTTAATCCACTGTGTGCTGTTTGTTCGATATGTTTCGAGAATTGCACTTACTGTTTTGCAAATGTTAGAGATATGTTGAGAAATGTACCAAAGCGAGTGAGAAAAACTGTAATGCGGATAATCTTTGTTTATGATTCTGAAAAGAAGGAAAAAGAGAATATCGGCTGACTTATTGGAATATTGGATTTTAAAATCCTCAAATATCAAATTTGGTATTGGTCTTTAAAATCCTGCCAGACAAAAAGTTCACATTGCACTCCTGTAGGACATTGTAGGACACATTGAATGAAAAAAGATGCCGCAGAACCAGTTATATCGTCTTGAAGAAGTTCATAATGTACGATGCTGAACTTGAATTATGTTATAGGTTAACTGTCTGACACTCCACTGTAGTTCTGCTTTCTGTTTATGATGCAGAGTAAAGTTTAGGAATGAGAGTGTATTGGCTAGTGAAAAATGTATTATTTTAACTAATTACTTGAGATCCACCTGTTCTGCGTTTTGTCAAAACTGACACAAATCTATCAAGTAAGATTGAAATCAAACATTAATCATGGGTGCGAAAAGATAAAATATCTAAAAAGTCAGACTATCCTTCCTTCAGCCTAAAGAAAATTTTAAATTAGCCCCCCTAATCATTTTCGTCCCATAAGAAAAAACTTTGATGCATACACAGTAGAATCAATATAAAAATATGGAATTTTCTGATCAAGCTATTGTAGAAAAGCTACAGATTTACCTATGTGCAATGAACAAATTAATTTAACCTAAACTGATAGATAGTGCTTTGACTTCAGAGTGTTAGATCTCACAAGTAGAAATTCTTACGAGTCTAAAAAAAATCTTTGTTTGATCTTGCTCCCATGGGTGTTATTTGTCTTGCCTTTAAAAGGCGCTGAAATGGGAAAGATTGGAATACAATTGGTTGCAATGACACAAAATTCTGTGTTGTCACAAGTGCGGAGATAATAACTGTTATCGCTATGGTTGTCCTTTCATCTACGTTTTGTATGCATGTATTTGTGTGCGGTTGAAGGATGGGGAAGCTGCGCTACCATGCGTGTATGTATTCTCTGTGGATTTTGGTGTGGCAGATGCAGGTGTTGTGTGTCCAGTACATGACAGTGTGGTTTAGCTGATGCAACCAGAAACACTGCTGGTCTTCTGCATGCAGTTTTTTTTAATTGTTTGCCTCCTGTTGAGAACATTCTACCAAACATGTGTTTGTAAATAGATTTCAATAAAACTGTCAGACTTCTGCAATCACATTGTGTATGCATGTGTGTCTGTGACATGTCTGGGCACTGTGCTTTGCTCACACTGTGAATACCAAAAGTACTGTATGAGCGGCTGTGATGGAATTAATTTGCCTCGTCTTTAAAAGCCAGCGCATCAGTGAACAAATTATCTACCATTACGCTTCATTATGTGTGCTGATGGACAACAGTGACTAATATATGTAAGTGGCATGACCTAAAATATCTGCAGGGGTGGTATAAAATAGAATAGAAGAGAATTATTTTCCGGAAAAGGGTTAAAGACCTTATTTTCTGTGGTAAAAGTTATTATTCCGCAGATCTATATACACTTTCAAACATGGTATGAGTTGAATAATTGTTTTGTAAGATATAATTTGTACCCCGCCTTTTGTGTCAGCTGGGATTGGCTCCAGCCCACAGACTGTGTAAGATTACCCGTAGGTTTGTGGACTGCTGTTTTGAAGCCTTGAGTTTGGCCGATAGGGCGCTGCAATATTGATTTTTTGCAATCAGTGGCACTCGACATGACCATATGACGGTGGCGCTATTGGTCGTGTGTGGAGCTAGCCAGCTTGCTTAGCTAGGTGCATTTGTAATTCACGTCATTGTCATTTTAACTGTCATTTTAACAGGGCTGATAATTTTGTGTAGAGAACAACAGGCTTAAAACTTAATGTACTCTCCAGAGAAAGGATAAGCAGATGATGATGGATGGATGGATATTGTGCTTCCTTAGTCTATATATACATTGATGATATATTTCAAATACAACTTTTAAAAGGGATAGTAAGTGATTATAATCCAGTACAGTTCTTGTTAAATTCAGCGAATATTTCCTGCAAACTCTGTAAATGGAAAACAAAGAAAGTGGTGTGGACTTTGCTACACAACGTTGTTCCAGCCAATCAGCAACAGGTGGTGTTAGTGCTTGTGCACAGGAGTGATGAGGGTGGGTGTGTGGGGGTGGGGGGAGCAGTGTGAGAGAGAGTTCTATACACTGGCACATTTGAACATGCTGGATTCCACAAATCCACGAAGAAGGAGAGATGGCCAAGAAACAGCCGAGGAGAAGGTCTGAAGAGTAGAAACAGAGAAGAAATTACCAGGCAAGGGCAAAGGTGTTTCAGTGCTGGATAGATTTGATGTGTTGGTTTGGCAGTTGAAAATAAATATCAACAATTCTTCTGCAGAATGACTTACTATCCCTGCTGTCATCATCCCTTCTCTGGATAGGCCTACTGGCCGTGATGTGATTTCTTTGTAGAATGACCACACCATAAGGAAATCTAGAGTTCAGCCAAAGCTAATATGAGGCTTTAGCAGTCAGAGTTGGCCAAATCTAATGGGTATTAGAAAGGTATACTCTCTTTAGTGCGATGCTCTGTCTTTGTGTTTTCCTAGATAGTGTCCCCTTGCTGAGATGAGGGATATGTCCTGGTAGTCACACGTACAACAGGTACAGGTTTGTTACCAAGCATCAGCAATAAAACCTACACCTGTTTGCTAGAATGAATTTGTCTCTCTGAAGACTCATATTCACTTCATGTTGATTTCAGAATGCATTTTTCCATGGAGCAAAGACTGTGGTTTTTGTCCTCCATTTTTTTTAATGAAAATACTTCATACCGACATAGAGGGGAGCATTGATGATTACAGCAATGCATGACTCTTTCAATGTACATCTGGCATGTGAGTTTTAGATAGGATTAAAAACATCCAAACCTCTCCTTTCATGTTTAAAACCAGAGACAATAGTGGAAAAATGCTCATCACTTATCAGAGTTCAAACTCATGTCTTCAAATTGCTTGTTATTTGTCAAAAAACTAAAATATTCAATTTACACTGATATAAAACAGAAAAGCAATTCTCACAGAAAAGCTGGGATGAAAAAATAATTGTTTTTGCCTGATAATTGGCAAAAATTATTAACTTGTTATTGAACTAGTTGCTGATTAATTTTTCCGTCAAAGATTCAAGGTTAATTTATTTGTCATTTTACAGTTGTGTAATGAAATGCAAGTTGTAGTTCCCTTTATAATAATGATTAACTTTAATATAATACTGATAATTGATGAATCAACAAATAGTTTATACAGAATTCCTCAAACTATCCTTCCGCTTATGAACTAAAGTGGCTTACAAGGGACAATAGTTATTCACATGACATGACAATTCAGTGTAAGGAATATGTTGGGAACATGTGCCCCCCCTGATTTTTAATTATTCTAACACATTTCGCTAATTTGCACATCAATAGAATAATTTAATCTTCTAAATCTACACTCTTCAAACACACACTCAGGCCTATCGTCAGAAGTCAGCTTTAAGCATGTTGTTTCAGATCCAAGCTTGTAGCTGCCTACCACTAATGCCTTGAGACAGATGTCCCAATAAAACTAATAATTCATAGAAAAAATGCTCAGGTTGAGAAATGGACAACAAAAAATGGCAGCTAGCTCAAGCCAAGTAGGGTAACCCAGCACATAAGACCACAACACACAGATCAACTCAGTGGTCACATATTCATATCCGATTCATTATAGTGAAATCTCATTTGAAAGCCATTATCATTGGCTATAAACAGGCTCTGAATCAGCAGCCACTGGCATGGGGTGCTTCTGCAGGGGAGAATATATGATGAAAGACTAAGGAAATGCCTTGTCATTTATTGGCAGGCACTGAAGCCATAAGCCATTTTCCTAAAACAGCCTCTCCATTTGAAAGTGGGAGAAAAAAGCACTCCGGGGACCAGATGTAGATGATTAAGACTAAACCTATCTCAGAGAGCGTCTTCAAACACGCATTAAATAAATCTTGTCAGATGTCTCCTAGTCGTTATGAATAATATCTTTGTAGTTTGTTTATATTTAGTTTGTGTGAGGTTACAGTGTGATTTGGCAACCTGCAATGCGTGTGCATTTCCAAAACAAACTGTCTTCTATGCTGTTAAAGTGGCTAATAGTGTCAGCTGCAGATGCTTTCTGGGGCCCTCTTGGAAGCAATAATACACATTCTTAAATAAAACAACAAAAACAAAGCGCAACACTGAGAGCTGTCTTGTTTTTTGTGGTAAGGAGTCTTCCCATGTTTTCATTAAGGCAGCACGATGGGTGCTCAAGGTGTCAAACATCAATGTCTCTTATGCTGAGCTTGCTGATTTAAATTTGTCCCATTATGTTTGTTGCATTTTTATTAGCCTGTAGAGTGTGCAGCCTTGCCAGTGGCTAACTAAGGTCCTGTTAACAAAAACTGCATACACAGAGACATTGCTGTAATAGAGCAGAGTGGAGCTCCATCAGCACACAGTTCCATGGGGGGCTCTATCATCCGCCTAGGCTCCTTCTAGTCACCCTCTAAGTGAAAATACAGTATTATACACCCAGGAATTAGCTTTCATATATAATTAGGCAGCAACACAGATATACTTTTTGCTTACTCGATAGGAACCAATGTCTGCATTCATAATTATGACATTATAAATGTGTCTCAGAAGCACAGAAAAATAATCCAGTTCTTTGTGTGGTATTGTTAAACATCACATGATGCAACTACTTTCACATTACAATCAACAATGCTAATGTATTTTTCTCCCACCACTTCAATACACTATAAAACTTGTTCAGCAACAATTCACAAACATGTATTGTGAAGAAATACTAATGTAAAGACAGTAAATGCATAAGGGTTTTTAAGGGTTGTTATTTGCAGGAAAAAACGAGAATTGCCCGTGTGTTTCGAAAGGAAGGGCAAAACAGAAAGTGACTGGGTTGGGGGTTCCACAGACCAACATGCCAATCATCAAAAGTGGGTATCAACCTTGTACAGTCGTTTAAGAGCTAAACACATTACACGTGAATTGTATTTTTTTCTGAGTAAGCAGTTAGCGTTAAATGTATGGAATTATATTTGTGCTTCAATTCTGAGCATGCAATAGGACATATTAACCACCGGAAACTATATGCACATAATTTACAATACTGTGCAAAAGTTGTAGGCAGGTAAAAAGTGCTGTGCTTGGAAAAATCTTAATGGATTAAATTTTTTAATTAACAAAATACAAAGTGAGTGAACAAAAAAATCTAAATCATATCAATATTTGGTGTGACCATCCTTTGCCTTCAACACAGCATCAATTTCTCTAGGTACACTTGCACAGTCAAGTCAGGATTTTGTAGGCAGGTGTATGATTAACCCACTGCACCAAACAGGTGCTGCTGATTATCACTTTAATATGTAGGTTAAAAACAATCATTAATGGAAACAGAAACAGCTGTGTGGGACGACTGAAACTGGGAAAGGAACAGCCAAACTCTGCTTACATGGTGAGACTGCTGAAGACAGTTTACTATCAAAGTCATGGACAATGACGAGATTGGGCACAGTGACAAGACACAAAGTACTGCATCAACAAGGTGTGTCGCATGTAGGAATTTCATAGCAGACAGGGGTTTCCATACGTGCTGTCCAAGCTCAAAGAAATGGGCAACGTTGAGTAGGGCTGAACATCCATCTATCCATCCATCGTCAACCGCTCATCTTGCATACAGGGTCGCGGGGGGCTGGAGCCAATCCCAGCTGACATCGGGCGAAAGGCGGGGTACACCCTGGACAGGTTGCCAGTCCATCGCAGGGCCACACAGAGACAAAAAACCACTTAGGGCTGAACAATTAATAAAAATATTATCGAAATCGCAATATTGGCCGACTGCAATTTTCAAATGGCAAGGGGGTGCGATATATGAGTCATTCCACAAAACCGGTACGATTTGGACTTTCACCTATTCAAATTTCAAATTTCATCAAAATGTTTTACTTTTGCTTTACTAAAGCCCAAAATTTGTGACAGCAACCTTATAATTTTTAAGTAAAGATTTCAGAAATAGTTCCACCAATATGAAATTACTTTTTCATAAACTTAAATTTAAAAAAATAAATAAAAATGTAGGGGTGACGGGGTTGAGATTGGTAACGGGGTTGAAGGGACACATCCAGCTTAACATATTATAGTTGTTGTTTTTTTTTACTGAAATACACTGTATGTATATAATTGTGTAACCATTTAAGGGCAAAAGATTAAATTGCAGTTAGGTTTTACAGTTGGGTTAACCAACTGCAATCTTTCTATTCATTTCAGGAATGGGAGGACATTTTGGCTAGTTTTCTCTTCTTCAAAGGGCTGTTTGAGGGTTCAGGCTAGAGTAAATGTTAGAATTTGGTTTAGGTTCAGTTTAGGATTGGGGTTAGGCATTTAGTTGTGATGGTTAAGGTTAGGGATAGGTCAATGAATATTCTCACAAAGATAGAAGTGTGTGTGAATGTGTGTGTACAAGGTAGATTTATTTGTCATTTTACATTTATAATGAGATGAAGTTTGTAGTTCCCTTTGTGCTATTCACATAAAACAAACATTATGGGTGGAAGGGTGGATATTAGCCAAGTTTTCTTGAGAAATACAGCCAATTCTGAGCTTGTGAAAATCTTGGCAGAACACACAGCTTTTACATGGACATTATTACATTTAACATGTGCATGTGGCATAAGACTGTTAATCAAATGCAATAATGCATTAAAATAATTGGATAACTTCCCAAATAAAGTGTTAAAACACAATCCAACACAAACGTTATGTTTCTATCCAAAAAGTAACGGGTTTGTGATTTTTTCCTTAAGATGGCCCCTGCTCTAAATATGGTAAATAATTGGAGAGCACATAGTATGCAGGAGATCATCATATATACTGTATATATATTGTTAAAATAAGAAAGATCATTTTTACAAGTACAAGTCATACATTTTAAAAAAAAAAAAAACATTAGCAGCCAAAAAGCACATATAGATGTTTATGTAAATGAAAAAATGTATGGACTTTTTTATAATTCTGTTAGTCATATTCTAAGTACACTTTCATAGAAGATCATGAGGGACATGACAAAATAGGTGGTGTCAACTGAAAAAACAAGAGAGAATATTTGATATAAAGATTATGTAATGTTTTATACTTCATTAAATTGGATAAAAAGCTTTTAAAAGTAGATATTAGTGACCCAATAGATGAAATACACTGAAAATGGTCAGAGGGACTCAAATCATATCGATTTCGTGGAATGACTCATTTGTCAAAGATTAAATGTGTGTCAAAATACCATTTTAAATTAAATATTGTGCTACACAGATGTCCTAGCATACACATCCCAACAGGCTTAAGAAAAGAAGCATTCTTTGTTTGGTACAAATTCTCTCACAAATTGCACCATAATAATTTTGAAATGTTTTTCAATAATAATTAGAGAATAATCATATAAAAAATGATCATGCCCTCTAATAGTAATAGTAATAATGTGATCGGCCACGGAAACTTCCTGTAGCAGATGAAAGTAACATCATGCTTACTTCCCTTCACAATCGGAAGATGTCCAGCAGTGCCATCAGCTCGGAGCTGCAGAAAACAGTGGGACTCTGGTACACCCAACTACTGTTCAGAGAAGTCTGGCCAGAAGCGCCATTCATGGAAGACTTGCTTGGAACATACTTATTGATCATGCAATACCATCAGGGAAGCATCTGATTGGCCCGAAAATGTGTTCTGCAGCACGACAACAAGCCCAAACATACAGCGAAAGTCATTAAAAACTATCTTCAGCGTAATGAAAAACCTGGAAGTGATTGTATGGCCCCCCACAGACCCCTTATCTCAACATCATTGGGTCTGCCTGGGATTACACAAAGTGAGAGAAGCAATTGAGGATGCTTAAATACGTTAGTTATCCAACATGTTTGGGCCCACCTACCTGCCTTCAAAAACTAGAAGAATTGATGCTATTTTGAAGACAAAGGGTGGTCCCAGCAGATATTGATTTATTATATTAGATAGATTATATATTAGATTTTTCTTCTGTTCATTCCCTTTGCATTTTGTTAATTTATTAATATATTAACATGTCTATTTGCATTCCACATCTGCCTAAAACATTTGCACAGTGCTGTTGATTCTATAGAGAAGTTATGTAAAGAATAATTTAATTTTATACATCTATTTGCATACACAATAATAACCTCTCTCAGGTAGCTTCACTAACTTACCCTGTGCTTTCAAAAAACTTTTTCTGTGCTCAAAATGTCCCATTGTCTGCTCACAATCAAGATACAAATATAACTCCGCAGACAGGTAAAAAAAATAAAGAGAAAGAGAAAAAAAGGTGCAAAATTTTATCCTGGATTCGAGCAGCTGTCTCAAAGTTGTCTAAACTACCAATCATCCAGAATTGACTTAAAGATTATTTATCTTTCTGTTTGATCCACCGATTACATTTGCAACCGCCCTGACCTACTATTACAGGTAGATTAACATGCTAATTGAATGTTGACGAACATTAAATGCATTTATTGAACCTCACAATCAAATACCCTGTTGGAAGGCTAATAGAGGCCAAGCTCTCACCACTGATGAATATTATGACAAGAACAGTGCCTCAGAGATCAGAGAATATGTTTCCTGCTCTCTACATTATACATGCAGTGGTAATTATATCTTTGTAGAATGACTGAATTAAATTACAATAATTCTATGTGTTATTCAGCGCTTATTAAAGGGTCAGTTTATTCAATCCCCAGTCTTTTACTTACTCTTTCTTTTGCCCCTCTCATTTTTATTCCCTTTTAAGCATAAACCTGATCAAAGCATTTACTTATAATTAAGCTACACCCCATTAGCTTGTAGTTTCATGATTAATTTAGGGTCAGTATATTATGGATTCTTCCAGGCTTATAATAACAGTTGTCCATCCCAAAGTCCTGATTTATATTTAGATATACAATTCAAATGTAATTTATTATCATCTCTTATTAAAATGAATAAATTATAATTTTGATTTAGTTTAATACCCTAATCCAGGGTCATATGCACAATCTGCGGCAGATGTAGGGAAGAGAGGCTAACCTCGTGATGCTCTTAGTAATACAGTATGTCAGCAACTACACTTAAACCTATTACTATTTAGACTATTTGGCCCAGTTTGATTGTGTCTTCCATTAGAACCTGAATGATGCCTCAGCTTATTAGTAGTCCGGAAGTACAGAGATATGATTTAATACTGTTTCTTGGAGGGAATACAGTAAGGCTAAAATGAATTATTATTCATTCTCATGGACTTTAATGTGCCCTTAAAACTCTGTAATTGGCACTGTAAACTGCTTGCATTATATCTTCCATGTCACCTGTAGCCACTTATTCACTGACAGTGGCTAATTATCTCAGTTAGTTGCATTTTTGCTGTTTTGGGTAGTAAATAAAAAAGTAGTCAGCAGTGATTCACCAGGGATCCTTCACTACTGCGTTTTTCTGACATCCAGATAAGAATAGAAATAAGAGGATTATCTTTCCACCACACATAAGTGTAATCAAATTTATCAGATGCTTAGTAGATTAAAAATTGGAAGACATAGGACTTCATTTTTGTATGCTGAATGCTTCTTCTTGTTCTTTTTTTTACTTTTTACTTTAGATACCTAATCTCCAAATACACCCCATGACAATCTGTCTTAAAGAAATGGTTTGTCATTTTAGGAAATATGCGTATTTGCTTCCTTGCCAAGAGTTAGATGAGAAGATTGATACAACTCTTATGTCTGTAATGTAAATATGTTGCGAGAGCACTTGTAAGCACATGGTCAGCTCTGACCAGCATCTCTAAAACTTAACTTAACTAGTTTTTTGTCTCATTCATTTAATCTATACAAAAAAGCTTAGGTACTACTCATTGGGGTGTTACAGGTGTTTATGTCAGACTATTTCTTGGCTGGGCCCAGTGAATTCAGCAGTGGAATTCCTGGAATCTCGCTTTGTTTTTTTCATGGGTAAAATGAATGAGACATAATGTGTTAGTGAGGCTTAGAGGCGCCGGAGGACAGATTCAGTTATCATTGGACAGAGGCAGGCTAGCTCTTTACCCCTGTTTCAGTTCTTTATGGTAATCTAAACAGTTTAGCTGTATTTGCTGTACAGAAATGTACATGTGTAGTATCAATCTTCTCATCTAACTCTCATCAAGAAAGCAAATAAGTGTATTTTACAAACATTTTAACAAAGAAAGATATTGTAGATTGCCTCTAGCTCAATCACCCTTAAAATCTTATATTACATGCACACAATTTTGTATTGTAATCCATGCTTTAGTCATCAAGCTACGATTGAGCAATTTGTGCATCTTAATACCAAAGTGCAATATGGTTAAAATTGTTTGGCAATCCAAAGTCGTAAATAATACAAATATTCAAATACTTAGACACTCTCAACCCCCCGGCTTAAAAAGACAAATTTATTGACAATGTGATCACAATATGACAATATGATCTTCAGGATGGATTTCTTTGGCCTACAGGTTGTCTTGCCAATCTGATACTTTACACATTATCTCTGTCCTGATTCTGATGACCTCTGTCCAAAATCCTGTTGGAAACCACTTCAAATGTAGGATTTACTCAGTTCTTCCTTTGCATCAACTAGTGTATATCTGTCTGGCTGCATCCAGGGATCAGGATGGTGAAACATGTACCTAGCAACAACTTTGCTATCCACAGATAGAGATACAGTCCCCCAGCGCAGCTCCGCCCCGTCAGACCCGCATCAAATTAAATCAGTGGTTTCAGGCAGAGCGCCATTGTACCGCCATACAGTAGGAAGATTTTTCCCTTTTCCAGTCTTGGACAGCTGCTGCGCAGTGGACATAATGATCATATCACTGCTACCATCATGTAGGCGGTATCGCAGCATCAGGACCCGTATCAGCCGACTACACGATAGTTTCTACCCTCAAGCAATCACACTCTTAAACTCGTTATTGTCCCACTACATATCAGCACTGCACTTTTCATTTCACTGACTTATTTCATACACATATTGGCAACTGGCAACTGGAAACTTGACTGTCAAGGCAACTTGACTGTCAAGGCAACATTTTATACTTATTACACTGATTACATGAGGGGGGGTTACAGTACAGTGTATTTTTTATTATTTTATTTATTACAACTTTTAATGTTTAATGTATGTCTCTTGGACTGTGTATCTTTTTATCGTAATTGTAACTGCCCTACTGCTAGGACACTGTTGCTAGAACTTCACCAACTACTTGTGTATGAGTGACAATAAAGGTATTTGATTTGATTCAACTAATTATCATGAATGCATGATACTCCCATGAAGCCCCATGGCCAAATACCTAACAGCAGTTTCTACAAGTATAGATGTAACACCAGTAATTTGTCCTGAAAGAGTACACACACACGTTAATTAGGATGCAGGGAAGCCTATGTATTAACATGCAATTCAAACCTTTTAAATAAAAACTAATGCCAATGCATTTAATCTGTAAATCCAAACATGTTGGATGTTTTTTCTGTTTCTATAGCTACCAATTCATCTCTCTGTCACCGTTGAAATGTGTCTTTGTTCTCAGTGCTATTCTTTCTCCTGTGACTGACTGATCAATTCTGTGTTGTTTTCATGTATTCATGCATTCAGAACTTAGGAAAGAGACTACTGCTTTCCAGTGCTGCAGTCAATACTTTGCCTACTTTATGGAATAAACAAATTAGTAATTTAAGCAACCTTGACAGAAACAAAATGGATTGTACAACAGAAATAACAGAAGTAAAAGAAACTCTCACTATTAACCATAATGGTGTAATGCAGTAGGAAGTATTTAGATCCTTTTCTTAAGTAAAAATAGCAAATGCACCCTGAAATAAATGCTTCTTTAAAAATAAAAGTCCTGCATTGAAAAGTGCATTATATCTTATAAAGCCAGCTCATTATACGTTTTGTATATAAAACCTTTGTAGAGTTTGTAAAGTATGTATTAATAGCTGTCAAATAAATGTAGGGGAGTAAGAAGAGTAATAGTAGAAATACAAAGTTGCATGAGAGAGCGATGATTGTGTGACTGTAACACACAGAAATGTGTGTAGGTGCAAAAACAACGGACAAGTCAGTGTGCATATCTTTCTGAGGCTGTGATGTGTATGCAATTAATAATAATGATGCCACCCTCGTTTGGGACAGCAGCTGCTAATGCCTTCCCACCCATCCTTTGGCAAACCAACCCCTCTCCATTTCAAATGACTGAAATGTCGATGAAAAATTGCTATATCACTATTTAATCATCTGTTTATCTGTAAATCATCTGTTGAATCACTCAAAAGGGGCATTGCAACCAGTGGGTGACAACAACAGAGTGAAAGTCGTAAAGATTAGACCTTGGGGTGTCTCAATTTCTTAACATATGCTTGTTGGCAACTGGTTCTGACTGGAAGACAAGATTGTGAAGAAGAGCCAGACACAGCTAGGCTAGGCTAGTGGAATAGTTGTTGTCAAGCTGACATCAGACTGTATTTGATATGTGGAGTCTGCTTCATGGCAGATCCAGTACACATCTTTTGCATACTTCCTGATGATTATTTGTTCCAAACTTCAGGACTGAGGAAAACAAAGTATTTTATCTTGTATTATTCAAAACACATTTAGAAAGTCAACTTTGTATGGTATTGTGCTAAATACACTATGTTGACAATGCAAGCGGGTGCACAGTGCTATGTGCCTTTTACTTTTAAAATTCAAATAGCTGCCAACTATGATACAGGAAGAAAAAAATTTCTTGACACAGTTAGGATTCATATAATTACTACAATATAAAAGGTGTGTAGGGGAATGGCATTAAGTAAAAACTCATGGATTTAAGCACATTGTGAAATTAATATATGAATAAATTAAACAATATTGTTCTTCTAGGATTCATACCATATCCAGCTTTTATGGGTGCTATGTATTTTCAGGGTTTTATCACAGTACTCTATGTGCTAACACATTATGGATTTACATTATTCATTACACAGCACTCCAATACAGTCCATCCTCCCCTGTATGGTTGTATTGATGGAACTAAACACACAAGACCTTCTCCTTGTTGGGGCTGTGTACGTCTATAAATTTTACTTGTCTCAGTGTCTATATGTTTAATTTTATTTACCTATGTTTAATCACCTTTTGTAAAAAAAAAACAACAAATGTCTTTTTTCCTTTCAAACATAGGTCTCCACATAGGTGTCTATAATGGAAAGCTCCATGCTGACTCTATTAAAACGCAACAGGGCTGCTGGTGATAGAGCACTTGATAAAGGAACTCTACACATCATTTTCCTTCCTCAAAACAGTGGCAGCGCAGCTGGAGAACAGTGGTGACTTGAGAAATAATGTCATCAAGGAAGAAGAGCGCTTACACAGGCTTCTTCTGTGAATAAAATGACAAAATTGTTTATTTTCACAGCTTGTCGGGGTGGGGGGGTAGGAGAGTCATGCCCAGACTTTGGTAACCCCACAAATAAGCACCCTTCAATCTCCCCTGAAAATGTTCTCACAAAGTACATAATTTATTAGATTAGCTGGATTTTCAACCTTCCAGTGCATTGCAAAAAAAAATCAAGGGTTCAAACATGAACCCAACATATTATATAGATTGTCAGTGCATGTATGGAGTAATGTGCCTGTCTGAAAGGGCCTACAGAAAGTATCATGCTGGCTTTTTGTCTCTAGTTGCAACATGCTGTGTCCTTGTATTGTGTCCATATTGAGAACATATGCAAAGTGAAATGCACATTTTCTTAATGACTTTGTGTGAAACTCATTGAAGGGTGTGTGTGTGTGTGTGTGTGTGTGTGTGTGTGTGTGTGTGTGTGTGTGTGTGTGTGTTGGTTATATATTTTATTTCCATTTCTCTTATGTCAAGCATGCTATATTGATGAACCATTTCAACATTCAGTCCGTATGGAAATGGATCAGAGCTCGGCATCATCAAAATGAAAGCTCTCTAATTTACATTTCATCCTGTTCTTCCTGAAATAATTCTTGAAAGAAACTGTTACAACCCTGTTCTTGTAAAAAGGATATGGAGATAGAACGTGAATTGACTAAAAGATTAGATTATATACCAGGAACTTACGGTGAGATAATGTAATATTTGGCTTGCACTCACAGTATGGCGTTTGGCCTTCTTGTTCCAATAACCGATTTGATGGAGATTTTGTATCTCACCTTGATTGGCTCATATCTTCATTATGCTAACATGCACTCTGACTACAAATCAAACAAGATTATTCTCCTTGTTTTTCAGTCCATTGGAGGTACATTCTGCTCAATATTTCCAGCTTGTCTCACTCTCACACCAACACCTGGGGATTTGACCACTCCGATGCCGAACTCTGGCATTTTACATGCTCTTCGAAATCTGGTTATGTTATTCAACTGTCTGGCATTTTCAAAGGTTACAACCTTTACTTGTTCATTTGGTGCCTTTTGATGTCAATGTTTCTGTGTTCAACATGAGTTTTTCAGGGGCAGGTGTCAGAGGTCTGGGCTTTGATAGGGCTGCTGAAGGGGCCGATTGGCACCAACAATCAATTCTCAGCAGGGCCTCTGTGATCTTTTCTTCCTGTCACTCTCTCCTTGATCTCCCAAGCCTAATCAATAAACCTACAGTTAACCCAAGAGGCTGCAGAATTACAGTTCCAGCTGATCTGTGAAGAGATGTGTAGGTGCACAGCAAGGACTCTCTGACAAGGCCGTCGGCACCAAAGCAAGCGAAAACAGCATACTGAAACAGTTGACCCCAAGATTCTCACTGTCAAGTTAAAAATTCAAAATCAGTCTTTTATTTCACTGCGGTTTGGCTTTTTATAATGCACTCTACAGTGTGTACCTTTCCTGCAGAGAGCAGTCCTGTCCTCTGCAGAACATATTTGCCATAGACATTGAGAATATGACAGCTTCCCCTGTAGTATTAGGCACTATCTGACAGTGGGGAAGGAGAAGCGGAGCAAAGTGGTTGGTCTGAGTGGCTAAAGACTGAAAGAGGTGAACCATGGTGGCCTCTTTCTCTCGTGTGAAAGGAGCCTGTGGGCCCGTCCTGCAGCAGGAAGGTTAGGGATTCATCATTGACCAGAAAATTCAAGTGTGTGTGTGTGTGTGTGTGTGTGTGTGTGTGTGAGATCAGGGTGGCTGGCCCAGCGCTGGGCTAAATGGAAGACTAATGGGTAGCGGGAACAAGCCTGACGGGCTCTGAGGAGCCCTGTTCGCTCTCCCTCTACCTGTCATCCATCACATTTCCAGCTGATACTGGGAGATAGCTGTCCCACACTGGTGGGAGGGGTGGCCAAGGGAGCAGGCAGGAGGGAGGGGGGCAGGGATGTGGCTACTGCATGCCTTTAGGAGCAATCAGTGTGTAGCAGTTATTCTCATCCAAAGATTGTGGCAGAGAGGAGCCTGACTGACTAAAAGTGCTCTAACGAGACAAAGTTGACAATCAGTTCTTTACAACAAGTATTCAAAGTACATCTTCTGAGATAATTAAATTTTAAAAATAAGTGCACGTATTTCATTATGAACACACAAAGAGATGAAAGAGGCTAAAATGACTGACAGTACCAGAGAATGCAAAGATTGGCTTAGGATCATGATTAACGTTGAAGCTTACGTAAGTAAATTAGAGCATTTTGTCTCATTGTGAGTATGAAAGACATTATGGTATTCATAAAACAGAGTGAAGGTTCAGCTGTTTTTCTTCCAATGTGGTGGCTTTGGAGAAACCTTTTCACATAATCACTGGCTCTGCTTTTTCTCTATGGGACAGAGGACACAAGGGGAAGTTCTTACACACACACACACACACACACACACACACACACACACATACACGCGCACACAACAAAAGCCAGTGAAATGGCTTTTGAAAGTCCTTTTATATCAGGTCAGATTAGAGTTCTTTTAAAACAGATGTCACCTTGAGGGCAAAGAAAGAGATTATGGATTTTTTTTTTTGATCACCTCTCTACTAGGTGTCCTTTACTATAGCATAGCATCAAAACTCCCTAGGCAAAATGGTTCTTCGAAAGCATTCTGTTGCCTACTATAGGGGTACATTAGGTGTCCAATAGGCTTGTGCTGATATGAAATTTTATAGTAGAATTTTTTTTTAGAACAATTTCAATTGGCTGATGCAACATTCTGCTCGTGCCTTTATCAAAAATAAAGCCTGGATATACTTCAGAGTAAATCCTCTCATTGAGGAACACATTCAGTTATTTCTTTGTCTATGTCTCTGCTGACAAATGGATGTATTCCCTCCTGCCATAATAAATGTGTATTCATGGGCATGCTGCTTTTTCAAGTACTGCATGCAGCATAAAAGGGGCCTGAAAAGCCTGTATATTATAATGTATTTCAGGTTAACAGTCCTGTACTAGATAGATAGATCAGTAAACTTTACTTTAGCTCCCCATTTAGCATTCATAAGCATTATACACATTTTATAAATGTTTATATATATATATATATATATATATATATATATATAATTTTAGTGTCTAGTAATAACAAAACAAATGTTCTACACAATCAACTAAAATAGCATTATAAACATAGACTGAACATTTGAGCCAGGCTCAGATATATGAAGAAGTGTATCTGTTTTGATATTTTGAAACTACTGCAAAGTGTTGGTCACAGCTATTATAGTGACAAATAAATGCAGTCCTTCTTACTAAATCTCATAGAACACTGAAGGAAAGGTTTAAGTGTAAGTTTTCATAACCAATATAAAATTGATTTTCACCAATGGCGCACTCATCAAACCAGAGCAAATACATTTCAAAGACTGTCGGGAGGGAACATATTGTTCAACTACAAAAACATTTTCTCATTCATGAACGTACCCCAGATTTTAACTTTCTCTCATGTCTGACCCGCTGAAGGTGGAAGACAAAAATGAATGCCTTTTCACTTCTACAGTTCCTCAGCAGGGTAGTGGTGAGTGGTAGGCGCAGGCTTTGTGCCTGTATTGGTTAGTTTAGGCAGTATTTGCGTGTGTTCTAAAATTGGCCCAGGTGTTTTTTTTGTGTGTTGGTCAATAGTGGCAGAATGTGTCTTTGGTACTCTGTCGTCAATCCATTAATTATAAACATGATGTTTTTGTATATTAGCCAGGTGAGGTTACAGTGACCTTTACCTAATAGGTATTTTTATCTTCTAAAATTATAATATGTGCTTACTGATTATCACTCTTTTTGGCCTGTAATCAAGCTTAGTGTGGATGAACAGATCCAGCTGCTTCTTCATCTAGTCAGAAAACATTTTTCAGATTTGAAAGGTGGCATGACGTGTGTCAAAAGTCTGCAACTAGGAAATAAAAACAATGTGTGCCTACTGAAAGTAATTGGACTCACAGGTTAATTATTTGTCTCACTGTTACCTTGAAAAGTCTACTCAAGGATAAATCATCAAAATGAAACAATTTAAATTTTGGCAGTCTGAATGAAATGCTGATTAAAACTGCACACCACAATATTTAACCTTTTGTATCTTTTGTGAAGGGTCATTGAAAGTACCTTCAGCATGCCAAGCACTTTTAGCTTAATGCACCAGCAAGAATGATTCAGGATTTAGGAAAAAGAAAGAAAATGTTGCCCACCTAAATTCTAAAAGCCATAATATGTGGTTGGCCCTATATTTAACCATTTGTTCTCAGGCAGCGTTTTTTCTGTAGTCTTAGTCCTTTACAACACTTAAAGGAAGTTAAGACGCGACAGTTTTGCGCAGTGGGTGTAAAAATATCAACATGTTAAAATGTTGTTTTTTTAATTAATTAAAACTTCTGTAATATTTTTTCTTCATACGATTTCGACTGCCCACAGGTTTTGACCAGCGTTAGACTCTCCTTCACATATTCTCTCCATCACATCTTCCTAGTTTTCAGTGCGTCATCTTGTATGGCAGTAGCTCTTGACACTTTTGTGTACTGTAGCTGTTAAAATGCAAATTTCACAGGATTCAGCTCTCCTGTTCTGTTGGCAATTTACTGTGTGGCGTCCCCATCTCCTTGCTGCTGAGCAGAGGACAAGGTGTCAGCTATATCCATCCTCCTGAGCCTTGGTAACATGCCACAATATCTTTTTGCACAAACCGCAGCACTCCTCTCTCACTGCGAAGCGTGCAGACCAATATGGTTACAAGCAGCTCGCTATTGGGTCTCTAATGTTTGACGCCCTGACATTGTTTGCACGTACGTGTTTAAAGCTGATGGCAGCCCAGGGAAAACCTTGAGCTGTGCTGTTTCCTTGCTGCAGACAGATATCAGAGTTGGATATCATGTGTAAAAATTGTAGCATGGTGGAAGATTTTAAACCCCATATTACATTTGGGAACAATATTCAAACAAAACAAGTCTCTAAAAGGCATGCAGTTGATAGTGTATTCATGTCACACTCTTTTGTAATGCTACATGAACATTATGCAAGGCACCTTGCCACCTTTAGATATCAGACAAGAAGGACAGATCGCTGTCTTGCAACTATAAAGTTTGTAATGTGGATCTGCTGTGTTTATTAGATTTGTGTCAAACAGAGACATGTTTGCTTATTGCAAATGTGCTGATATAATCAAATCTGTTCCCAAGAGAAAAGTCTCTTCTGTGGCCTTTGGTGCTTTGTGTTATTTGCAGACATTTGCCATTGTACCAAGAAGTACAGAAAAAATCCCCAACAATACCTCTCGTTCCTTGTAGAGTTCACTGTTACCACTGTAAAGAATGTCATCACAGCAGCAACAACATTGGCACTTTGTAAACAAGTGGCATTAATTGTCACAGTCTAATTAACTGACAGTGTACACAGAGTAAACATCCATAGCTACGGTGAAATGAAGCATACTGCAAATAATTTGCACTTAGCAGTGAATGGCAACAGTGTGTGTGGACGTGGGTGTCTGTTCTTGAGTGTGTAGCTGCAATGGTTTGGCTCAAGGTTGCTTACAGACAACCAAGGGCGTAGGTTTTGTTTCAACACTGGAGGGGACACGTATTAAGTGAGGCGTCTAGGGGTCCATCACCAGAAAATGTTGAGCGTTAAACACTTCATTTGCTGCATTCTGGTGATTTTTTCCTGCCTTTTCAGCATCAATTTATGATGGAAATATCTTCATTTATGTAAAGGGTACACAAAATTCAGGCAGTTAACAATTCAAATATAAAAATGTAATGGATAGAGCCCGACTGATATGGTATTTTTAAGACCATTGCCATTTTTAATATTCTTTTAATATCCGATATTCTTTTTTCCTCTTCTTTTCAGAAACACAACATGAGGTGAGGTCTCATAACATAATGTTTGTTATGTTATGAGACCTCAATAAGATAACAGAATGCTGGACAAAAGTACAAGAAAATATAAAGTTTTGATAAATAAGTCAAATGTCAAACTCAAAAAAAAATCGATTATTATCTAGAGAGTACTACTACTACATTAAAGGACTAGTGAAGCTGTTGAGGACCTCCAGGCATGTTTGGAATGTACTGACTGGGATGTTTTCAAGAAGGCTACCAACAATCTAGATGAGTTTACAGAGGCTGTGACGTCCTGCATCAGCTTCTGTGAGGACAGCTGCATTCCAACACGGACCAGGGTGAGTTATAACAATGACAAACTCTGGTTCACAGCTAAACTCAGACAGCTAAGGTTGAAAAAGGAGGAAGCATTTAGGAGTGGTGACAGGGCCGGGTGCAGGGCGTTAAAGTACAGGTTTAGCAAGGAGGTGCGAGAAGCTAAACGACTGTACGCAGAGAGACTAAAGAACCAGTTCTCTGCAAACGACGCCACTTCTGTCTGGAGGGGGTTCAGACAGATCACAAACTGTAAACCCAAAGTCCCCCACTTGATAAACGATTCCCGCCTGGCAAATGAGCTGAACCAGTTCTACTGCCACTTTGAGAGTCAATTGTACACCAGCCCCTGTGACTCCTCTGCTCAGCTTCAGCCTCAGTCCACCACATCTTTACCTCCCTCCTCAGAGCTGGCCAGCTCCACCCCCTCCCCTCCTCTCTCCATCACAGAGAGGGAAGTCAACGGTCTTTTCAGGAGGCAGAAACCTCGCAAAGCAGCTGGGCCTGACTCTGTCTCCCCATCCACCATTTTTAACACCTCACTGGAGAGATGCCATGTGCCAGCCTGCTTCAAAGCCTCCACCATCATCCCTGTCCTCAAGAAACCAAGGACCACTGGAATAGACGACTACAGACCTCTGACCTCTGTGGTTATGAAGTCCTTTGAACGCCTTGTGTTGTCCCACCTAAAATTTATCACAGACCCTCCTCCTGGACCCCCTGCAGTTCGCCTACAGAGCCAACAGGTTTGTAGATGATGCAGTAAACATGGCCCTTCACTACATCCTCCAGCACCTGGCCTCCCCAGGAACCTACGCCAGGATCCTGTTTGTGGATTTCAGCTCTGCTTTCACACCATCATCCTGGCCCTGCTGCAGGACAAGCTCTCCCAGCTGAGCGTGCCTGACTCCACCTGCAGGTGGATCACAGACTTCCTGACGGACAGGAAGCAGCATGTGAAGCTGGGAAAACATGTCTCTGACTCCAGGACCATCAGCACCGGTTCCTCTCAAGGCTGCGTTCTTTCCCCCCTTCTCTTCTCCCTGTACACCAACAGCTGCACCTCCAGTCACCAGTCTGTCAAGCTCCTGAAGTTTGCAGACGACACCACCCTCATTGGGCTCATCTCAGGTGGGGACGAGTCCGCCTACAGGTGGGAGATCGACCATCTGGTGACCTGGTGCAGCCAGAACAGTCTGGAGCT
>NC_060170.1:30329888-30346905 GCF_021292245.1 Micropterus dolomieu
TGGAGATGGTTGTGAACTTCAGAAAGAGCCCAGCCCCAACACCATCCTGTCCCCAGTCACCACTGTGGATTCCTTCCGCTTCCTGGGCACCATCATCTCCCAGGACCTCAAGTGGGAGCTGAACATCACCTCCCTCACCAAGAAGGCCCAGCAGAGGATGTACTTCCTGCCGCCATCATTGAGTCCATCCTCACCTCCTCCATCACCATCTGGTACGCTGCTGCCACTGCCAGGGACAAGTGAAGGCTGCAGCACATCATTTGCTCTGCAGAGAAGGTGATTGGCTGCAATCTTCCTTCTCTTCTGGACCTGTACTCCTCGAGGACTCTGAGGCGAGCAGGAAAGATTGCAGCTGACTCCTCCCACCCCCAACACAAACTGTTTCAGACTTTCCCCTCTGGCAGGAGGCTGCGGTCCATCAGGACCCAAACCTTTCGCCACAAAAACAGCTTCTTCCCATCTGCAGCTAGCCTCATTAACAAGTCCCGGGTCCCCCACTGACACTTCCCCCTTGCGAACGATACAAATGTCTCTGTACATGTAAATACCGTTTCATCTCGTGTCGGGCTCAGACGTCGCACAGATTTGTTGTTGATTGTTGATCTTTGTTGTTGTATATTTTTATGTTGTCAGTTTATATATTTATATGTACACAATATTCTCTTCCGTTACGTTACTTCTGCATGGCACAGACCCAGAATAATGCACATGTATATATCTGCAACGTTGTTCTTCAATTCCATATTTATATATTTCCACATTTATTTATGTTTACTGTATATATATATATATATATATATATATATATATATATACTACCTGCCTTATACCCTGCTGTACATTAGCCCATGTGATTGCTCTGCTGACATGTTACTATCCCCTTCAGACCATCTGACAGACAGAGAACCTCGCTTGGGATTCTACTGGACAAGTGCGCTGCTCTTCATCGGAGGTGGAAAAACCAAAACTAATTGAAAACACCTCTGATCAGTCATAAATTATGGAGGACTGATCCTGACAAATTCAGAAATAAATACAGAAATAAATAAATGCTCAATAAATAAATAAGCATCCGATTAAATGCACAAAAAAATAAATTCAATAAATAAATGTAGGTAGTAATTAAATTATACAAGGCATAAATGTATCTATTTTAATTAGCTTCTTTACTTATTCACCTTTGTAATAATTACCTTATTTATTTATTGTCCATTATAATCTTCAACTTTATTTATTAATTACTTCTCTTATTTATGTGTGTGTTTTAATATTTTTGTCTGTTTTATTCTTCTGTTGCATTTTCTACCCTAATTATTTCCCCAATGGTATTTATTTCTGCCTGTCCTTTTGACATTTCTCTATGCCTTTCTGCCTCATTATGCAAACAAGGAGGGGCTGTGTCTCAAGGGGTGAACTTCTCACCTATTGGTGGATCAGTCAGATGGGAGAGCTCTAGGCCTGCTCTACCTGTACACGTCAATAAGCTTGCTCCCCACACAGTCAGATGGCTTCCTTCAGTGCGCTGAGGTGTCTAGCAACTGTATTTGAAGACAATACTACCAGCCATGTCTTCCTTCCCTTTTTGTGTGGACGCTCTGACAGAGTGTTTTCAGTTTGCTGCATACATGGACACAGAACTGCGATATACGGAGAAGCACACAGTCAGCTAGCTGCAGCTAAATCTGGAGTGCACTCGTATTCAATTCTGTATGGTAAATTCAGTTTTAACGGAGTAGAGCGAGCTGACTGGCAGAGTTAGAGACTTTTTTCTGTCTGTTTCTCTCTTTACAAAGACACATGTTGCAGTCTGAGAGTCTTATCTGAAGAGGGCAATGAAGTCTCAATAGTACACGATGCGAGCACAACACGCAACATAATTTATACAGTATGATATACAGTATGAAAATAAGATTAATTGGATTATACTCACAGGAAGTATAAAACCTGTTACATGTGTCTATTAAAAGTAAAATAACACAAAAATGTCAGGGAAATTACTTTACTTAGATTTAAGTACTGCAGTTGTACACTGAAATACCTTCCTACCTTTCTGATAGGAAGTCTTCTTGAGGTGGTATAAAACATTTATCCTTAAATTCTGATTTGAGTATTGGACTGCTATGACCACATGAATTAAAAAATGAAACATTTCACTGCCCAAGTCAGCTATAACAAGGCTTGTTCATTAGGCTACATGCTGTACAGTATTTGTGGACAGATTTTGTCCCAGGATTTATTATGCATTTCTTCTTCTTCATTGCATGATTTAGAATAAGTTGAGAAATGGGTCTGTTCTAAGTTCATCCTGCACTGCAGCAGCTAATAAAACCCATTTAATCCCAAAAATGATTTTCTTTTAGTCAGGCTGGATAATGTCACATATGTGTATGAAGGTGGATCAAACACAGCTAATCTGAAATGTCAAAACAGAGAGGAGCCTAGTAGGCCTATTTATTTTCATTCATTACACGAGATGAATAAGCTATGCAGACAGTTGTAAAAAAATCTTTAATGTTCTCCACTTGTTATAGTTACACAGTAATATTAGGGATGTGGGCTGTATTAAAAGTATCCACTGTTCTCCAGTGCTCTATACTCACACAGTAACGATGAGATGCTGTTCTCCCATTCTTCCTCTGTATCTAAACATAAACAACAATGCATGTGAGGGGGAATATTAAAGGAATTCATTTTATTATTTTGGGATTATTTTCTTTGTTGCTCTCCTTCTCCTCCTCCTTCTTCTTCTTCTTTTCCTCTGACGAATATGGTTATGTTCTCCGCATGCCTTCTGTGTAAGACATAGAAGTACAGTAACAAAGGTTACGATATGCTAACCCTAGTTCTATAAGCACAGGCGGAGCCCTCTACTGGACTCTATGGGTACTACCTCCTCCAATCACACATACGCACTTGCCCACTGAAATTTTATCGTGCACATAGCCGACCAATAGGACGTCACTACCGATACGTGCTTGGTGTGTAAATAGCACGTGTCCCTACTGCCTCAGCATCTGACCGCCCCTTCAGCAGAAGGCGTCAGAGCGGCAGGGCTCATAAGTAAAGGGCTCCGCCTGTGCTTATAGAACTAGGGTTAGCATATCGTAACCTTCGTTCTATCTCACACCAGCTCTGCCCTCTACTGGACTCTATGGGTACAGTGGGTGGAGCCCGATTACTGTCCGCCCTAGCCGCGACAAGCCAAAGTCCACCACACTGACCCGGTCGGCCATAGGCCGGCCAAAGCCCCGACCACCACATCACCTAGTTATAGCAAGATGTGGTAGAGATAGAGACTGCCCGCCGCTTGGATGGTCTGTGCGACCTCAGCGGATAGACCAGCCTGAGTCTGCCTCTCCACAATTTTAGGAGCAAAACCTGGAGAGGCAGGTCCAACACCAGCATTGTGCCTCACCCTTTGACAGAGCCCCCAGACCATAGGTACAAGCCAAGGCTCTGTCACTGTAGGCTGTGTCACGAACAACCGTTCCCACCTCATCTAACTGGAGGGATGAGATGGGGTGGGGGGGACGCAAACAGGAGCCCTTCTGGCAATGGCGCATGTATAACGCGTCCATCCCCAAGGGTGGGCTGTCCTGTGGCTGAATTTAGAACCACAGCGGGCAGTGGGTGTTGGCAAACAGATTCACCTCCACTCTCCCGAAGCGAGCTCAGATCTGCTGAACCACATAGTTGTGCAGTCTCCACCTGCTCGGTTGGGGGCCAGCCCTCGACATGAGGTCAGCCACCGCCGTTCCCCAAGCCTGGGACATGAAGGGCTTTCAGAGACAGCAGATGTTCTGATGCCCACGTCTATAGGTTCCCTGCCAGCGCCAACAGAGCCGTGGATTGGACTTCGCCCTGTCTGTTGATGTACGCGCTGTAGGAAACGTACCACCACACTAGAAATACAACCTGGAGTGGATTGTGGATGTGTGGTGTTTGGCCCCCTCGGCTCTCCTCAGGGAGCCATAACACTACCTGTACTCCGCTGACAGGTCCCTCCTCATCCAGTGAGAGACTCATCTATGAAGACTGACACGGATGAAAACAACCTTCCGACCAGCACCCGCGCTGCCAGACAGTGAGAGACCCCCAGAATTGCAGGTCCTCCTGCTCTAGAGTTGAAAGCGGGGGGGTCACCATGCATCACCTTTGCTTCTTGAGGTCCAGATGCAGGCTGGGAAACCAACATTGTAGCCGTCGCATGTGCAGCAAGCCCAGAGAGACCACCTGATGGACTACTGCCCTGAGGCCCAACAGCAGCATCACTGATAGTGGACCACCAAGTGACGGGGGGCTAGCGTGTAGTTGACAGGGAGCCTAATGTATTTGTAGGCTACCCCTTGACAGGAGAAGCCTAGAAATTCCTTGGTTACTGTGTCACCTTGACATGAAATAGGCATCTTTCAGGTCGATGGCGGTGAACCAGTTGCCGGGCTGCACTGGCTCCAGCATTTTCTTGATCATCATCATGTGGAAACGCCCTCTTGTCTATTATGCTGGTTCAGGTGGTGGAGATCCAGAATGGCTCAGAAGCCTCTTGTCTTTTTGGGGACCAAAAAGGACATGGTGCAAGACCTCTGTGCATGTCATGCGCAGAGATGCCCTAAGACTGGATGAAGTTGCTGGATCTCTGCGGCCAGGAAGTCCACTTCTTCTTGAGAGGATAGACTGGTGTCCTTGAACGCACCACAGCTTGCTGTCCACTGATGACTCAACATGCAACAGTGTCACCGTGAGTGCGTCGTCAGTGGAGCAGTCAATATCTACACAACTGCCGAGTGAAGCCGAATCAGGACAGGGCATCCTCCTCTCCACTGCAGTGAGCTGCTGCTGGGAGAATGAGCCGCTGTTCACTGTGAAAAAGTGCCACGGGCCGCACCGCTGGAAGAGACGTGTTGGGTGCGTCTCTCTGGCTATATCTGACCTAGATTGCCGTTAGCTTGACTCATGCCGTCGCAGCTAGTCAGCTGAACGCTGCGCTGGTTCGGTTGAGCATATGTTGACAATGTGGTTATGTGTTTTAGGAACACACACTGTCAGTGAGCTAGCAGTGTTCCCACTGCTAGTCGTGAGTGCACGGGGGGAACGCAGAGTTAGCTCGCATTGCTGCATTGTGTCACCATCATGGCAGCAGCCCTTCATTCAGCTGCCAGGCTGAAGCCCAGGTCCCACTACCGTCTCACTCGGATGCCACCAGGAGAGCGACGTGGGACGTGGGCTTCAGTCCCACTGTCTCTCTCGAGCTTAGCAAGGGGAGCACTGTAGGCCGTAGGTTGGATCAGTAGCTTAGCATCGGTGAACGTGCAGTTTTGTGGAGAAGTTTTCGAAAGGTTGAATTGGAGTTGGAAAAGGCCGACCGGGCCTTGAACGCACCACAGCCAGTGTGCCTGTGGTTGACACGTCACATCAGCCTCAAGCTCACAGCTTCCATGTGAAGGAGCGGCAGGGTGGACAGCCTCGCCTGCTGCAACAGGCGCTACGAGCCGCTCGTGGAGGAAACGAAACCAACCGAAGCAGCGAGCAATGTCTTTTGTCCCGCTATACCGAGAGAGACCTGACTTTGGCTGTCTCCCTCCAGCTATAGCGGACTAGCCTAGCTGCGCTGTGACCGCTTGGCGAAAGAGATGTCGGCAGGACAGCGTGTCTGTTTATGTAACACGCTTTCACCGCCGGTGAGCTAGCAACGCGCCCGTGCAAGTCCTCGTGGGTAAGCTGGGAATGCAGAGCTACAGTACACTGCTGCATTGCCCAGTTTTCACGATATGAACAGCTTGTTTCTTGGCTGTCATGTCATGGAAGCGGACCATTATGGCCCCATGGACTCGGCGGTCAGGCTAGCGAAGTGGACGCCCGGGCCTCACCCACCCTCTCACTCGGTTCTGACCGGGAGAGCGCCGTGGGCTGCGGGGTGCCCAGTTAGCTTAGCGTCGGTGAGCACAGCGGCGCGTTCAACACAGCTAGCTCAGTGGGATGGGGTTGGTGGTGGGGAATTAACACTTTTAAGAATGTAATGTGTTTCTAATAAACAGTTTAACATTCACAAAAATCACCACAGTGTACACACAAGCACCACATGTTAGAACAGTGGCTTCATCAACACAAGGCCTCAGGGCAAACCCTTAGCCTCACCCCAGGAGTTAACATTCTCGCTCTTTGATGAGAAAAGTTAACTTAGCTCTTTGAGGAATGTAATTAACATGTTTTACTCAAAAACGGTTTCCACATTCTAAAAAGCCTTAACATAGTTTTACACAAGCAGCACATGTAAAACAATGGCGTATTGAACACCAGACAGGGGATGTGGTAGCGTCAGCAGGCCTCTATCCCTCCATAACAGTCACTTGCCAGTTGCTCCCTTCCCCAGCCACAGGTCGGCTGGCAGGGGGGGACCTGGACTCGTCCGGGCAGGACATGGGTCACCTCGCCTGGGTGCAAAGATAATATTCTAGAAGTGGCGACTCCATCCGTGGAGGTGGTGAATTCAGTGAGCAGTTCGCCGTTTGCTGAAGAAAAAAGGACGCTGAGGCAGTAGGAACACTGCTATTTATACGCCACGCACGTATTGTTAGGCTACGTGCACGATAAAATTTCAGTGGGCAAGTGCATGCGTATGATTGGAGGAGGTAGTACCCATAGAGTCCAGTAGAGGGCAGAGCCTGTGTGAGATAGAACTAGCCTTCAGTAAATCATTTTGACTGGTTAAGTGCAGTAAAGTTAACTTTAAATTGACTCCACCACCACACATAAAACACAGCTTAACAGCAATCACATTTAACAGGAGCATGAAATTCTTCTTAATGGTAACTGTCAAGATTAGTTTATTTCTTAGTCACCACCACTAGCTAAAGAGCTTTAGCCTATATGATATTAACACTACATAAATTAGCCTAGCGGCTAACGGACTTTTACTCTCCTCATAGCTTAACAAATTACATGTATTATTCATAATATTTCTTACTCACCGCTGGTTAAGTCACTGCATCTCCCGACACAACACCACGGTTGAATTTTCATCCTGAATGGTGTTTTTGTTGGAACAGCAGCTGATAACAGCAGAGGAATGAGCTGCTCCGTGTTGGAGCATTTACGGTAAATACTCGAATAGGAGTGCACCCCAGATTTAGCTGCGGTTAACTAACCATGTGGCTCTCAGAAACAACAGCTCACTTTCCTGCAGTTCTGTGTCCGTATAAGTCGCTAATTGAAAACTCTGTAGGTCAGAGTGTCCACATGAAAAGAAGGAAGACATGGCTGGTAGTATTGTCTTCAAACAGAGTTGCTAAACACCTCCTCAGCGCACTGAAGGAAGCCATCTGACTGTGTGGGGAGCAAGCTCGTTGATGTGTGCAGGTAGAGTAGGCCTAGAGCTCTCCCATCTGACTGATCCACCAATAGGTGAGAAGTTCACCCCTTGAGACACAGCCCCTCCTCATTTGCATAATGAGGCAGAAAGGCATAGAGAAATGTAAAAAGGACAGGCAGAAATAAATACCATTGGGGAAATAAATAGGGTAGAAAATGCAACAGAAAAATAAAACAGACAAAAATATTAAAACACACATATAAATAAATACATTTAAAAAATAAGTAATTAATAAATGAAGATGAAGATTATAATGGACAACAAATAAATAATAAAAAATAAAAGGCAAATAAGTAAAGATGCTCATTAAAATAGATATATACATTTATGTTTAATTACTACCTACTTTTATTTTTTTACTTTATTATTTTGTGCATTTAATCGGATGCTAATTTATTTATTGAGCATTTATTTATTTATGTATTTATTTCTGAATTTCTCAGCATCAGTCCTCCGTAATAAATCTCACCATACATCCACCTAAATGTTATCTTCACCACCTCCGATAAAGTGCAGCTTACAGCCGCTTCAGTGGGAAGCATCCTGGAGCATTGGGACAGTCAGACAAAGCAATGGTGTCTCTGAGCGAGGGGGATGCAGAGACAGCAGCAACAGTGGCGGCACAGAGCTAATGGTTAGATGAAAGACTCCACACCACACTCTAAATTGTTTACAACTCTAAATAATTGTAGACTGCCAGGAAATACTAAAACATGCACAAATGACTTGAAGCTATGATTTTCATAACATTATGACTTAATTCTCGAAATCTGAGATTACTATTATTTCTTTTTAACAGTGGCCCTAATTCCTCTTGCTAATTTGCGACTGACTGTTAACTGCTCGTGTACCACATGCATTAGATTCTTATGGACAACAGTGATTATATTTAAATTTTTTGATCAGAATCATTTTTAGGGACAATTTAGTAGTCACGGCAGGGATATGTAATTACCTAATTCTATACCCTTCTAGGCAACTAGTCCAAATGACAATTGAATGTCGAAGAGAAAGAGGTGAGGAGGAATAATTAGGAGGGAGTGGATAAATAAAGAAAAACAAAGAAGCAGACAGAAGAAAATGCACACTCAACAATACAAAAAAGGATTCCTCTCCCCATTGCTTTCCTTTGTCTCCTCAGCCCTATCAGGACACAGAGTCATCAGAGACATGGTCATAAATCAACCTCATTATTAACACGCTCCCGTCACTGAAATAACTAGCCATGAAATGAGCATCAGTTAATATGCATCCTTAATCCATATAGAACATGACATCCACTTACTAATAGACATTACTGACAGCCACGTGCATTAACTGATGAGGGAAATGCTGTTCCCTGAGATGTAAGCTACTTGTGTGGAGCTGTCCGTAACAATAAAGTCAGATGTGTTAGCAGTAGGTTTGGTATCTTTGGAGCTGGAAATCTGTTCTCATGTTTGTGTTTATGTGCAGGTGTATATTGATGGTGAGGGCGTAGGTTACCTTGTTTTGTTGTTCAGCTCCACCTTACTGTCCTCTGTCACGTCATACATACATAGTGTATAGACCCTGTCTGTATTGTTGCACCACTAACAGCATGGATTATTCATGAAGTATATTTTAGTCCGTATTACTACTGGGCAACGATTACAATTTTTAATAGCATTATTTTCTGCAATTAATCGTGATTAATTGCATAGTTATGTGCAAAGTTGAATATTGAATTCTAAAGTAGTGTATTGTGCACTTTTAATTTAAATGTACTGTTATACACAAAAAAGTGCAATAACATGTGGTTTCTTAACACTTTAAACAAATAAGGTGCTTTTTACCAGCAGTTTTCCCTTTACACAGTAGCAATAAAATATTTCTTGTAAATCTCAACTTGAACATTAATCAAAAGTAATCAAAAGTAATCAAATCAAATGTAAAATCAAAGCAAAGTTACCATCAGAGTCCAGAGCCACGATCATAAAAGGCACCTTCTGAGCAACAGGTTAACATATATAAATCTGTTTTCTTGTTTTTTCTTTCTAAACAGGTATCAGCAGAAAGATTTTTCTTTTATCAGCATAAGCAGTCTATGTTCAGTAGCAAATGTCCCTGTTAGAGGGACACGCCTGACCACTGCCGAAGTTTAATTGTCTTGAACTTTTTGTACGCGACGTGCTGCAAAAATCATTGGAAGTGACACTGATCCTCACTGTTTGAGTGTTTCCAGAATCTATTACAGTTAAGGCTACTAAATAGGACACCAACCGGAGCAAAATCATATGGCAGAGTATCCCAGCAAAACTAGATGAAGGCCTATCAGGTAAAGTTTTGTAACGTTACCCTGTAATCTTAACATAAGTTAAATAGGCTACAGCTGTGTAGCGCACAGAAGCCGTTGCCATTGTTACCATCTATAGAGCGCCTGCCGCGGAGCGCTTGTCTCCCTTTCTGTTAATATGAGCATAGGGCAACCCCGCGGGACCAAGCGACTACGTTGCGATTTTAAGAACGTGCCTAAGACCGACATCTTCCTCAATACTAATCAGAATACAGTGGCTATCCAATTCGCTGTGGCATTTGACCACTTGTCTTGCTTTTGTTTATCTACTTCTTCCACACTCTGCATCCAGCGTAGTCTGCCAAAGTCTCCCTCCACTGCTTGTTTGGGTGGGTGATTTGCAGGCTGATCAACATCCCACCCCTCCTGTGACCCATAGTTTGACTGTATGTGTATTCAGAGCCAGTGAGCAACGGACTTTCAAAATAATAGCCTAATAATAAAAACTGTGTTAAAGTGTGATAAAATAATTATCGGTGTTAAATTAATTAATGCGTTAACATGATAATAGCTTGTTAACGTGCTAAGCCCCAGTCAGTATACAAATAAACTTCATGTCTGGTCATGAGAGGAAAAAATAGCAGACCATCATGGCTGTATTGTTGCCATAAAAGCACCAGGAAAAGAAATCATATTTCTCCTGTTTTAGCTTCTTTGCATTGGCTTCCAGTAAAATCCAGAATAGAATTTAAAATCATCTCTTAATGGTCAGGCACCATCTTATCTTAAAGAGCTCATAGTACCTTACTACCCCACCAGAGCACTGCGCTCCAAGACTGCAGGGTTACTTGTGGTTCCTAGAGTCTCCAAAAGTAGACTAGGAGCCAAAGTGTTCAGCTATCAAGCTCCTCTCCTGTGGAACCAGGTTCCTTAAAAGGAAGTTTTTCCTTGCCTCTGTCGCCTAGTGCTTGCTCTTGGTGGGAACTGTTGGGCTTCTGTAAATAGCATCATAGAGTACGGTCTAGACCTGCTCTTTTATGAAAAGCGCTGTGAGATAACTGTTGTTGTGATTTGGCGCTATATAAATAAAATTGAATTGAATTGAATAAACAGTTAACCTTATATTTAAAATGCTACTACTACAGTAGCTATAGAACAGTCTTCAAGTATCTTAAACCTGCCCTTGATTTAACCTTCCTTGTGTAACTATGACTTGGATGACTGAGAACCTTAATAGACAGGCTGTATACAGTTACACAGTCTTAAGGCCCTGTCACCCCAGCCTTTAAAACAGAAATGTTTTGTGGCAAAAATCTTTCATTTCAGTGGAATCAATGCATTAAAATACTTTTAAACCTTTTTACCTTTTATTTAACTTCGGGTAACTTTACACCGTTTTGCTGACCTCTGAGGGAATGAAGAGCATGTTTTATATAATATGGGTATAATATTATGGTGTGTATGATGCCAGCACGTTTATAGGCTACAGATTAGGTTTATACCCAATCCAAACACAATGCAAGCCACACTACCTCCAGATGTGCTCAGACAGATCTGATCACATTCCAACACAGTCACCTTTTCCACCATGGGAACAGTCAGACCCTATTAGCCTATATTATATAAAATAATATTTTTAAAGTGGCCCCTGTGCAACTGATATTATTCTGGTCACTGTTGCCACTGTTGTGTATGTTATGTTTATTTGGGGAAACGGTCATTACGTAACATGCTCATGTCGCTAATGTTGGGCTGTGCGCACTTTTAAATTTTGTTGGTGGCTGTCATGCACCTATCTTCTGCACCTATATTTTGCTGTGCACACACAGTTTGTGTGATTATGCAATTATTTGTGAGGACAATCTGCATGTTGCTTAATAAATTAACTGTTTGTTTTAGTGATAACTCTTACTCCGTCTGTGCCGTTGCGTCGGCTGGACTATTGTTAGCGTCATATTTTTTTTCAGAGCTGGAATTGTCATAGGTAACTTTTGCAGTACTATAGGAGAGAACAGATTAAGTTGGGCTGGTAGTTTTTTATTTTCCCGATCGCATCTCATGAGTCACATATACAAGCTTTGGAAAAGCCATGTCTATTGTACACAAAACGGCAATTTTGCGTGTCTGTGAAACGCTGCAGTTTGCAATAGTGTTGCAACACAAAGAAGGCTAACCCTACCTGCTAGCACATTGGCCGTGAGGCTGACATGCATATATTTACTGACTTAGGTTTAGGCACTAACTAATGCCATGGTTGAGGTTAGGGAAGTTGCCTCGGAAGGGCTGTCAACCCCTTAAACAAAAACATTGCTAGCTAGCTAGCTAGTTAGCAATTGGAAATGCTAGTAGAGCTTTCGGTCACCCCGGGGCGTCACATACACACACGGCCTGGATGCGTCTCATACACACGTACCTGGGGGCGTCCACTATACACGCAAAATTGCTGTTTTGCGTACAATAGACACGGCTTTTCCAAAGCGTGTATATGTGACGCCTGAGCATGAGAACAGGCTGGTTGGAAAAGGTCAGCCTCTGCTTTTTACTTTCAATACTTTGCAATATGAGCTACCTATTTGGTTATTTATGGTGGAGGGAGGGTCATCCCTTTTTTTCCCAGTCAATCACAGAAAACCTAAGGACTATTTGTAGCTCCAGGGACCAGGGAGGGTCTAGATAATAAAACAAAAACAAAGTCACACCCTGCCCCCAACAGTCCCTAAGCAAGTGTTGATTTAGACGTAAAAATCTGATGCTTATGCACATGCAGGTGAAACACAGATGCAAACTCATGTGAATCCATATGGAGCTTTTCTCTCTTCTCTTTACAATCGCACATCACTATCAGTGTGTGTGTTTGTGTGAAAAAGGTGTGTTTGAATGAGAAACCTGAAGGACACTGGTCCCTGGTGGGATGGGAAAGAGCCCTGTGCCTTAGAAGCTCTGGGGCTGCTGCTCTGACAGGTGAGTCTAACAGCTGTCCTAAGCTCTCTGACCACATATACAGGACAAGGACACAACATCCGCTGCCCACTTCAATACAGTGTCACCTGTCAATCACACGTGAGTAATGCATTGTGAAGTGCACAAACCTAGGGCGGCCAGTAATCAACTCTGCATGAGAACCCAACCCTTTAGGTCACACAATAGGGGTCAGCACACCACACTGTAATCCTGGCATTAGCTAAGAATTGTCTTCCATGGGAAGCAGTGTGATTAAAAGGTTTCCAGGCAGCAGTGGTGGAGTAATCACTTCTTATTCTAAAAGGTCATCCTGTTGTTTGGGATGCAGAAAAATATCCAACATTTTACATTTAGCTGACACTTTTATCCAAAGCAACTTACAATTGCTATACATGTCAGAGGTCGCACGCCTCTGGAGCAACAAGGGGCCAAGTGTCTTGCTCAGAGACACAATGGTAGATGGGTCACAGTGGGGGATTGAACCAGGGTCTCTCACACCAAAGGCAGGCGTCTTATCCATTGCAGCACACCACCACATTTTCAGCTAAAGATACAATTTAGAAGTCAGATTTGAAAAGCTCAGTGTTCCTTGTGTCATGTTGGCCCAACTTTTTATAAGCAGCTGGCACAAATGACATTTTGTTATGTTAGATAATATTAGTCTTTATGATGTTGCTGATGTAGCTGTGATGCTGTTAGTAATGCATTCAGAGACTTCTCCATCACATGATCAAAATCCTCAGATGAAGACCATGAAACGCAATTCAAATCCTCTGAAAAGGCTCGTAAATGGACTGGAATACAGTTAAAGCTGCACTAATCAATATTTCTATATAAACCAACCCTCTGAGAATTATTAAGGGACTACAGTCCCACAGTTTCCCTCTTTCTTGGCTAGTTTTAGCTAATTGTTTTGGTTTTATGTCCCATAACTACTGTTTTTGTTCAGCCTCATGGCTCTCATTAGTGTAATTTCCAGCTGCAGCAGGCAGCTGTTTTTATCAAAAAGCTGCTGTTACAGGAACCCCCTGTATGCTATCTGGCAGGCAGTGAACAGCAGAAAGAAAAAGTTAGCAACCAGCTTTTTTTAAAATATTCAAAGGTCAAAAATATAGTTGCACACTTAATTATCATTACTCATATATCTTTTAAGTTGTACAGATGGATGGATGGATGGATGGATAGATAGATAGATAGATAGATAGATAGATAGATAGATAGATAGATAGATAGATCACCACATAAACAAGCACCAGTTAGATGACAGAGTTTCGGCAATTTGGGTGCCAATTTTGCAGATATATATTGAGTCTTTAATAGACTTAAGTGCTGTCTCTGTGTGCTACATTAGGCTGTTAGTGGCTCTCTGTGGTTTTGCATGATTTGAAAAGTTGTGTCGTTACATTAGCGGCCGGTGTCTCCTTCTAATCCCATTTGCCTTGTGGTTACAAACAAGGTGCCAGCAGAGCTACTCAGCTGAAGGAACAGGGAATCCATGCTTTATACGAAGCAGCCCTAATTCAATTGACATTACTGGCTGGCTTTAATGGATTTTACCTGGTGAGCCTGCAAATTGAATATTTTAAGGCATATCAACTCCTTCGGAGTAATTGAAGTGAAAAGGTACAATTTTCATTTTGCGAGCATTTGGTAACGAGACGGTGACATACAGGAGATTCTAATCTATTTCTTAGAGTCAAGTTGATTCGTCTTTGCCGAAAGCACTGGCTCTTGCCTGTGGGGTGGGCTTTTATCTCCCTCAAGCTATTTGATGTTCTTAACCACTGCTTTTTGTTACTGGAACACAGACTCAAGCCCTCTCCTGCACTCACATGCACCACATACACATTAACTACATCCTTTTGTACACCTCAGCCCTCCCGGCTGCAGTCTTGTCTTTCTGTGAGAAGTCAAGCTCTTTGCTGTGTCATCTCATTGAGCTTCTGAGGTTGTTATTGTTTTATCTCTCAGTGTGTTGATCTCTGTGCAAAGTGGGCGGTCGTCCTTCCCTTTTTTCTCTCTATAAAAGGTCAGTGAGCTGCGAATGAAGTTGTGTCGATCAGATGTGTGCCATAGACTGACAGCTAATTTTCATCAAAGCAGCTTTGGGCAAGGGGGGCTGAAACATGGGGTGCCCGGAGGCCTCTTTCCTCTCTGAGGATTCTCCACTACTTATCAGGCTTACTGAGTCACTGTGTGGAGATATGGCCCTGCAGTCTGCTCAGTCACCCTGCTCTTTCATTTCGTCGTACAACCTGTGTTGTATAAAGATAAATACATTTCCTTGATCCTTGAGATCTAGAGTCTACATGCTCTATCAAAAGTTGCAATTCACTTGTAGAGAGAGAGAGGGGAAACCAAAAAATCGTCAGCAACACAGTGCTGTAACATTTTTCATTTCTAGAGCAGCCTCGTCTGATGATCTGCACACGCCAGCTTTGTTCCTCTCTGTTCGTTTTTTGCCTTCTTTCGTTTCCTCCTCCCCTTTGCCAGTATTCTAAACATGGTTTGCATTGATTTATTCTCTTCCACCAATTAAAAGCAATTTTGTGAGCATCAGAGTAAGCCATGCCGGGAGCCGTTTACTGCGGCAGGCTGTTCATTACCTCATTGTGTGTGTGTGTGTGTGTGTGTGTGTGTGTGTGTGCGTGCGTGAGCCCTGCTTGTACCCCGCTTGTCTCTGTGTGAACTCCTGGGTGCGTCTGTTATGCTTATTTCACTCTCTGAATTGTCTGCATAAGCATGAGCGTTTGCGTGTGTGTGTGTAAATGTGTGCCTTTCCATTCATGTTTAGGTACACATGAGCAGATGGCTGCGTGTGTGTATCAGAGATCCCCCGCACGTATAGAGCATTAGTTCTCTGTTTGCCGGCTAAATCCTCATGTTGTTGAAGCGGTGTCAGTTGCCTCTGCCATGACACAAAGCTTATCTTTTACCAACTCCCGTACCCCCCTTGGGAAGAGGAGACAAGGGGGGCGGGGCATGAGATGAGGGGATGAGTGAAAGAAGACAGGAAGGTACTGGCTCGTGTAAATAACCCTGGGCTTTGGGGGAAGGTTGAAAAGCCAACGCCATAATGAATACTGAGTGTTATCCCTGAAAGATCCAGTTCACTCTGCACCCACCCTGTCCTCTCCAAACTGACAGAGCTCTGTGCCATAATGGCAGTCTTCACATCATTGTGGACCGCCATCCACCCTGTTGATGGAGACCTGCGGTACTCATATTGCAATATTATATTACAGGTGGAAGACTAAACGTCTTTTTGGCTTCAGTTGGGTACCATTTTTTAAACTAAAATGCCAACTACTGTAACTTCTGGCAAAACTTGGTGACTGAAACAGAATTTTCTCCCAACCTTTGTTCTCTATCTCGATTGTCAACATAAAGTATTATTATTAAAAAACAAAAACATTGTTGTTTTTCATAATGCTTTTGTTGTAAATTTTTCTATTCACTGCTCTGTTGCAGTTGGAGGCAATTTGGCTATTTTTTCCGCCAGAATGCAGCAAAAGTCTGTATATGAGTCTGAACAATACTTCCTAACTTTACATAGCTATGCATGCATATTGAATGTAAATAAAGAAGTATGCACATCTGTTTTCAAACTCACTTTAATCACATGAGGCAGCCATGGTAACCTAAAGCATTTAGATGACTTAGTTACATTTTTGGATGAGACAAGCATAGAAACTGGAGGCATGATTTTTTAATGCCTTTTAGGGCTGCAGGATATGGTAAAAAAAATCACATTGTGATTATTTAGACAGATATTACTATTTGTGATATGATTAACAATAAGTGGTAATGAAAATTTCTGCACCACAATTTTCATTTTCAAACTATTAAAATCATGATGATGTGACTTGTGTTGGGGTCTGTACCAAATATAATGTTTTCTTACATCTGGAGAACAACATTTGTAGGCAGGCACTGCATCTCTGCAGTACTACAGTACTTCATTATAATGCTGTTTTGTCACACATTTTACCTTCATCTAAAAAGGTGCTGCTTCTGCGATTTGGATATTGCTCTTAGCCAATTGCTATTTCAAAACTATTTCGGTTAATTGTGCAGCCTTAATGCCTTTTGAGTGCTACCACCTTTCCCTTAGCACTGACATGGAGAAGGTACTCCTGTGATACAGCTGTGTGTAGGGGTATTTGTGCATGCAGATCAATATGAAACAATTTGGTCCTCGTCAAAATCAACCTATTGATTTAGGATCTTTACTTTTTATGTAATGCACCCTTGGACCAGTACACCACAGGAAACCAGAGATGAGAAATCAATGTGTGAGCAGCAGAGCCCTTCAATATAGTTTCCCATTTACTAACCATTTCCTCTGGGCACACAACTATTTATTCCCATAATTTTCTCTAAACTGGAAATGAAATGAAAAGGAGCAAAAACGAGGGGGGGGGGGGGGGGGA
>NC_060170.1:30346925-30353005 GCF_021292245.1 Micropterus dolomieu
GGGGGGGGGGGGGGGGGGGGGGGGGGAACCAAGTATGCAGGTTAATCTCTCTTGCCAAAGGCAACATTGTGACATTATCTCTTCGTCACAGCTTAACAGATGCCTGCTCCTATGGGTTTTTTCTGTGTTTGGTTAGTCTGTTTACATGCATGTGCAAGCCATACATGCATGAGTACATATGCACATGTGTACATTTGAATCTGTGTGTGTGTACCTGCACATTTTCCTGTGCTTTTCCTTTTGGTGTGAGTTTTGAGAGGGTTTGCTGTTGTGCTCAAAATGAAAGGCATCATGTTTACCTACATACACACGTTCATCTACAGATTAGCCACCGGCTGCCTGCCTGCCCCCATGCAGGAAAAAGTAGAAATGCATACTTTACAGCAGCCTTTGTTGAGCCCCACTACCTGCTCATTCTAAATCAGCTCCTCTCAACTGCACTTTAATATCCTCCAACAAGGGATGATGCTGCAATTCACAGGCTAGAAGAACTATTTCACAAGCCCTCAAACTAACTGCAGTCAGTCATGTAGCATTAATAAAGAGACATTCTTGAATTTGTTGAATTAAATTTGAGCCTGGTTTGATGGAAAACCCTTTTATCAGATGAAACAGGAGAGGGAAAGCTGTGCAAATATTTTATAAGTCTTAGAATATCTCACATCCGACTATTATTGACTGTTTCTATTTCTCTCTGTCTCTTTTTCCCCTCTTGCTGCGCTCTTGAATGTTGTGAAAATCCAATTAGGTGGACACATTCTGCGAGAACACCAGAAAACTGCACTCCATGATAGCAATCATATGAATTCTTCAAATGGGATTTTCAATGCTCCCCTCTCGTTGCTCGCACCATGTCTACACTAAAGATAGAGTAATTGGCAAACAGATCTCCATACAAAATGTTTTTCCCCTCCCTTTTATGGCCACTCACCATAACAATGGGTACTTCTGTAATCTCTGCTGTGTGATTCACAAATGTAAAGCCAATTAAATGTGTCTCCTGGCATGTGGGCAAAATGACTGTTACTGTAGGTAGAGCAAGTAACCAGCTTCCCTCTTGTAACAAGTAAAATATGGCTGTCTATATGCTGCAATAAATGCAAAAATTTACACATACAAGGAATCCTAAATGCTTTTTTATCATTCATGTTGACATTATGTTGCTTTAAATGAGGTAGCAATTGAATTATTCACTCTAAGAGAAAAGGCTGATGTGTGGCAGAGTATGGATAATATGTTTACCTGACCATACTGATAGCCAGCAGACAGTGAAGGTCTGTCTCAGACACATGCTTATATTACAGTTTTCATAAAGAGACTCAAAAGTGTTGTGTCACTACATCACATTTGAATCACTCTGTTGTTGTCCTAGTTGATGATGATTTAAACTCTGTGCATTTACAAATGGTGCTTATCTTAGTCTCTTGTAACCTATAGCATTGAAGGGTCTGTTTCCCAGCTCTGCTGAATGACTGAGATGGGCAGCCCAACACATTGATTTAAGTAACTGCAGAGTGCACAGTCACGCTCTGTGCCTGCACACACACAGACTCAGTCACTCAGCCTCTTCCCTAACTTGCCTTTCTCATTTTCTTTCTTACTGTCTGTCTACCTAAACTCCTACCCACATATGGTCTTACCTCTAGTATTTGTTTTCATACTTGTATTAAAAAGAAATGCTATAGCAGCTTGTCAAGGCTGTATACACCACAGCAGTGTTTTGAACTAAATACTAACATGCTCACAATGACAGTGTTAACATGTGGACGCTAACCTGGTATAATTTTTTACTATGTTCACCATCTTAGCACATTATTGTGCTAACATATGCAAAGTAGCACTGAAGAATGATGTTATTAGTTTTCTTGGCTGGCTCATCCATCACAGTTCTGCATCAGGTAATTTTTTTCCCTTTGCACAACCTTTGGGATATGATCCGCCTCCATTCGAGGCACATGGCCCAGCCATCACAGTCACTGCTGCCTTATTTCATTGCTGATGTTCTTGCGTTTAATTTTTCTGTATAATTCCAAAGTTGTCGGCTTGAATGGTTTTGATGCAACATTGCCTTCTCAGGCATCGAATGTGAAATGCTTCTATCAAGCTGGTTTCTTGCCAACATTCAGAACCACACAGTAGGAGAGAGTTGTTATACTTTCAGTTGTAAGTTGTAATACTTGGATTTACAGACATTGCAGAGTTGGATAATCTCAACCTGGGCTTTCCCCATTCTTGCCTTGATGTCTTTCTTTGTCTCTCTGTCCATGTTAATAAGGCTGCTTTAATAAGTGAGGTCCTCCACAAACTCAAGGAAAAACCAGGGGGTAACCATCACCAAGTCATTTGGAGACATGAACGTCAGTACAAAATTGCCATGCCAATTTATCTTGTAGATGTTGAGATATTGATGAAAGCTTTGACCTTCTGGTTTTAGATGAAACGTCAGGTGTCATTAGGATCCAACCTCCTTGCATAACGGAAATCTGTACCTTCTGTACCATGACCAAAGTGGTGGACCAACAGACCAACATCCTTAGAGCCAGACAAGCACATTTAATTTTAAAAACATTAAAAAATTGTTTCCAGGATCTATTGTACATTAGTACAATACAAGTACATAATACTGTTTTGATTTGTCGCTTCAGAGTGCAGGCGTTTGGCCTGATTTATTTTTGGTTTTCCACTGTGTGTGTGTGTGTGTGTGTGTGTGTGTATGTGTGTGTTCATTCCAGTGTCTGGTCTTGCAGCAGTTATGGTCTATGAAGCAGCAGACTTGTAGATGAGCGCAGTGCTTTACACTGTTCCATTTGCCATTAACCACAAACCATCACAAAATTCTGTCCTCCTTCTGCATCTCTGCTATTCCCCCATACAGCAGCTTCTCTCTTTTCCCTGTTCCCCACCACGCTGTTGCATTCCCTGCACGCTGTTTATGTAGGCGGGATGGCACAATAAAACAGGAAACACTTCCTCAGGAAGCTGCTGATTGTGGATGCATATGGTCCTCAGACGAGTCAGTGTAGAGAAATGGTCAGAATAGGTCATCCCAACAGAGCCAGATGGAAGCAGGCCACACAGGTAACTGGAGTGCAGCCCAGGTCGTCCAGCCTCAACCTTTTAAAATTTATTTCTTTCACTGCCCCGCTGAGAAGTCGCTTCCCTACTTATCTCATCACTATTTATTAAGGGGGCCCTTGAGTCCAAGCATACAATCAGGTCTGAGGGAGGATGGACGGTAGAATAGAGCGACAGTCAGAGTTGAGAGAGAAAAAGAATGAGAGGATAGAATATACAGTAGTCGCAGCATGATTGTCTTTATCCAAAAAAGGGTCATGATGACATAAAATGGCATAAGTATGTGGAGTAGACCTCTGTGTGCTCTCTGATTGTCTCTGTACCACTTCTCTTTGTACAGCTCAGTTTGGCTCAGACTTACTACGGTGCCAATGAAGGTTCTTTTATGATTGCTGACAGTTTTGCGGAGTTTCGTCTTGTGTAACTTTAAACTGACAGCTAAACTTGCCTTTTTACACTGTGCTCCTTCTTTCCTCTGTGGGCTGTTGTGTCTTTTCTTCCCCTCCAGCTGTGTAATACTTGGCATTCAGAATGTTCAGTCCTGATTGTTGCTCTGCAGCTTCACAGGAGAGACCAGGTGCATTGAAACAAAGTGTTCCCTCCTCCTCCATTTTTGGGGGAGTGTCAGCTTGTCAAACTTTGAGGAGAGTTCTACACAATTTTTGTCTGGCTTCCTCTTGATTTCACTCTTTATTTGAGATCTAGACGCCCACACACCTAAATGATACAGTTTAGTTTTATTAAATGTGTACACAAGACAGCAAGATTAAGGGAAAAAAATATAAAAGATACATTTGTCATTTTGCCAGATGGTCTATTTCAGGGGTGGGCCGAGGCCGTGCATCTGCTTTAGTTTTAGAAAATAATGATCCCTATCGAGGGAGGACCCAGATTTTTAAAGCAGTGAAGACTGTTTTATTCTTAATCAGATTCCGTTTGTTGCCACTTGAAATTCTTGCACATTTTCCCCAAATCAAACTAAACTGGCAAACACGGCAGCCTACCATAGCAGAAGAACCAATAACACGCTAAGATACTGACAAAGCGATGGCATTAACCAATCAGATTTAGCTGCATTGATCACCGCTGTTGACACAACGAAAATGGCATGGAAGCAGCGCCGCTCAGCCGTAGAGTGTATGCAGTGAACGCTGTGAGGGTAAGTATTAATGTTGTTGGAAAATGCTCGTAATGCAACTTGTTTTATTACATAGCTGTGTGTTTTTCAAACTTACAGCAACCTTACCGTGTAACGTTAAAGGTAGTGTTAGCTAACGCTGCGCTTGCTAGCTAGCATCATGTACCCATCGGTTGATAGTGACCTGCATCTATTTCTTATTAGCTAGTTTTGTCTAAGTAATATAACGTTAATCGCCTTAAATCAGTATGTATATATCCCTGAAACTATTGATGGCATCATGGGGAGGTGCTGTGTCAAATTAGTTATCACAGAAAGTAGAAGAAGGTAGGTTTAATTGTCACATTACAAATGTCAAAATAAACTATATTACATGGAGCAGTACTGAGGATGAATTTGAGTTAGAGGACACTATGCACCACAGAAGCAGAAGTTATACTATTGCTATAGCTATTTGTTTCTGTCATGTTATTTCTATTATCCTAAATCTCAGAGCATCCGGTTTATTTAATATATTAAAGTTTGGTGTCAACTACAAAGTGTGTTAACTGAGTAGATCACCTGAGATGAAAAGGAGCCTACAGCCTGGGTCTCTTCTGTTATTAATGGATGTACAGTATATTAATGTTACTGAGCACTTCATTGGACTTAAGTAGTAATGTCAATGTGTGAGGGGATTGATTATGTTGTGCTTCTCTTTGTCTCAACAGTGTCCACTGCAGCAAGATGTGCACAAGCCTCACTCCGGTTACAGGAAAAGGTGGGTCAAAACACAGTGATGTGATTTATCAAATTGATCACTAATCAATAGGGATGGGTATTGCTACTCCATACCTTTATGGTATCGACCAAAACAGTCCAGTAGTGAGTAGTATCGAAATGTCTCCAGTCAAACCAGTACTTCATTCGATCTGTTTGATCAACAGATCACCGAAAAAAATCACTATTTGTATGGTTTTGCTTGCAGCCAAACACGCAAGTAATACACCGAAGTCCATGTGTGATTTTAACAGCTCACCTTTGGCTGCAGTCTCAGGCATGTTTGTCACTGTTGCAATTTTATCACCACAAGCTAGGCTTTCCGTTGGTTTCATCACTTGTCACTGATCGATCACTGCATTCCATCATATCAATTAAAGCTGCAAGCAGCGTTGGGCTGGCCCTCGCACGTGTAGCGCGTCAGTGTGTGAGGCGGTTGTGTTGCATATTCTGGATCTCTCCGACGCTGCATGAAGTTGTTGGATGTGGAGCAACATAGCACTTGCCGCTATGAATATAAATCGGTATTGGCGTGTAGATGTCTTCGGGGTGGGAGAGTTATCAAGCACGTAAAGTTTGGTGCAGATGTGAGCATATACACTGAAGTTACAACAACTTCCTGTGTCATGGCGAAGAGTTGATCTTTGACGCCACGCCACGGACACGCCCATCGACAAAAACTCACAGATAGCACAACTTTTCATCATCAATGCCTTTAGAAGGCACAGTAGAAATTTAAAGTCGATCGGATTAAATCCCTAAGAGGAGTTTGTTAAAGTACAGAGTGTGTAAATCATCCAAAAATGCTGACTTCCTGTTGAGTTTAGTATATGGGTTCTTGCCAGCAGGTGGCGCTATGACTGTGTGTGAATGTCGGCATGTACATGTGTTCAGGGCGGGACTCTCATCCTACATGTAAAGTTTGGTGCAGATGTGAGCATGCACACTGAAGTTATAATAACTTCCTGTTTCATGGCGAATCATCGATGCCACGGACACGCCCATTGACGAAAACTCACAGATAGCACAACTTTTCATCGTCAATGCCTTTAGAAGGCACAGCAGAAATCTGAAGTAGGTCTGACTAAATCCCTAGGAGGAGGTTGTG
>NC_060170.1:30353025-30437803 GCF_021292245.1 Micropterus dolomieu
AGTTTGGTGCAGATGTGAGCATATACACTGAAGTTACAACAACTTCCTGTGTCATGGCGAAGAGTTGATCTTTGACGCCACGCCACGGACACGCCCATCGACAAAAACTCACAGATAGCACAACTTTTCATCATCAATGCCTTTAGAAGGCACAGTAGAAATTTAAAGTCGATCGGATTAAATCCCTAAGAGGAGTTTGTTAAAGTACAGAGTGTGTAAATCATCCAAAAATGCTGACTTCCTGTTGAGTTTAGTATATGGGTTCTTGAGGCTTTTTTGTGCGTCTGGACATGATACATGCCCCCAGAAATTTTTGTACATGTAGGTCAAACGTGCGGCGGGGGCTGCTTCGTTAAAAGTCACTTCCTGTTGCCAGCAGGTGGCGCTATGACTGTGTGTGAATGTCGGCATGTACATGTGTTCAGGGCGGGACTCTCATCCTACATGTAAAGTTTGGTGCAGATGTGAGCATGCACACTGAAGTTATAATAACTTCCTGTTTCATGGCGAATCATCGATGCCACGGACACGCCCATTGACGAAAACTCACAGATAGCACAACTTTTCATCGTCAATGCCTTTAGAAGGCACAGCAGAAATCTGAAGTAGGTCTGACTAAATCCCTAGGAGGAGTTTGTGTGTGTAAATCATCCAACAATGACCATAAAATTCAAAATTGCCGACTTCCTGTTGCGTTTAGGATATGTGTTGTTGAGGCTTTTTTGTGCGTCTTGACATGATACATGTCCCCAGAAAATTTCGTGCGTGTAGGTTGAAGGTGGACGAGGGGCTAATTTTTTCTGGCGCTAGCGAGTCATTTTGCCACGTCCATGTGCGAAACCCATAAAATACGAAATTTTTCACCACTTCTGACGTGTGCAAAATTTGGTGAGTTTTCGAGTATGTTTAGGCCCCCAAAATTGAGCTTACTTTGCAGAAAAAACGCTTTTGTGGCGCAGCAGCGATCAGCTGATTTTACTCGCAGAGGCACCGGCTGCAGCTGCGACTGATATCGGATGTTGCCTGTGTGATCAGCTGGATGTGCAGAGTCTCTTTTCCTCTTTTTTGCTTCTGAAGACTCTTTAGTGTAGTTTAGTGACTTGTTTAGCCGACTCCTTACTTGTTTTTTACTTCTCACTGTCGTCTTTTCTTAGAGGAGGTTTGCGACTCACCACTAAAGGAAAAAACACTCATGGAGATCTTTCAATTCAGTTTATTAATCAAAAGTTAACAAAATAATTCTCCGTTGTTCAACAAACACAAGAAAAATTTACTTAAATTCGTTTTCCACAATACATGAGGGCAATAAACTGTTTCACTTCTCCTCTCTCAGTCAAATACAAAAAAACTCTGATTCAATTTCCCAACATGATATAAAGCAGTTATTTGAAAAAAAAAGAAATAGAAATAGATCTCCATCCATCCATCCATCCATCCATCGTCAACCGCTTATCCTGCGTACAGGGTCGCGGGGGGGCTGGAGCCAATCCCAGCTCACATCGGGCGAAAGGCGGGGTACACCCTGGACAGGTCGCCAGTCCATCGCAGGGCCAGAAATAAATCTCCTTGTCCATAACAACAATAAAATAATTTTAGGCTACCAATTAACTACTATGGCATAAACAGTTGGCATTTCACACGAGGTATTGAATGAAGTACTCTATTGGTATTGCTATCACTTTAAGGGTACTGGTATCGTAAAATTTTAAACGATACCCAACCCTACCAATCAATGCTTTAAATTCTCTTTCACTGGAGAACGATGCAAGAGTACAGCTGGGGTTTTATATCGCTAATCTGAGGAGAACGAAATGGAATTGTTTAGTCGTAACAGTGTTTACACACAATAAACTTTGGTTCTCAAAATGTAATGTGTGAAATATTGTGACTCCTAATTTCCATTCTTTGTTTCCTCAACAGATTCAAAGTTGAAGATTCAAAGTTCAAGATCCACCTTCACACTCATATGCATTGAATGTTTGATACCAACCTCCTTTTACATCTCTTTTTGAATTAAACTTCCTTCTCTCTTCTTTCCTGGGCTCATTTTATCTTTGTGATGTTAGTGAAATGGCTCTAGCTGTCCCTGGGATAGCCAGTGTGAGCTGATATAGCGGGAGGTTTTTAAGTTTTCAAGTTGCATCTTCACACTGCCTATTCAGCTGCGAGACCCTCTAGTTTTAAGATATTTTCGTAAAAACACAGAATGAAAACCCTCTCTTATCCTGTGTCTGTAAAAGGAATGATGGGTTCAGTTTTCTTTACATGCACACAGCACCCTATTTGTTTTATAGATGTGACGCTAGCAAACCTGGATGAGTACAGGAGCAGTCTAATGATTGGCATGATTTTGTGACGTTGTTCATCATATTAATATTGACGAGTGAAGTTTCCTAACAATACAATGGAACGGAAATTTGTGATATCAGATTTATTATGTAAAAGATCACAAAGCTTTTAAGGGACAATGTTATGAAAACTAAGGATGACTTTGAAGACTACTTCTAAAATACACAATAGACATGTTTGTGTTTTATTAATCAGAATCGGCTTTACTGCCAAGTAGAGCTGTATGTGTAAGTAAATCTTACACATACAAGGAATTTGCTCTGGTGACTTGGTGGATAACAAACATAAACCTATATAATGACAAGATACAAACTCTAAAAGACTGTGTTTATATGGTTATTTACATGAGCATCAGATTTGTATGTGTAAACATTTACAGTTTAAGGTGAATAACAAAGTAGGATGATAGTTAACTTGTGGTAAATTTATCCTCTAGCTGTTTTTGCAGTTTGTACGAATATTTGATTATAAAATCACCAGATCCAAGATATGACGACAGGAAAGTACTATGAACCTACACAAACAAGGCTGGTTATAATATGTGATAACAACATAAATCTATTTTTATTTTAGCTTTGCTGACAGTAAAATCTTCAATAATATAAACTACACGTGTTAGTGTGAGTTGACTCGTTGATTTAATAATAACTTATCCATTAACATATTTAACATGCAGTTAGCCTGCTTCGGCGCGTTATTTATTTCCAGTTTTTCGACCTGTCTGGCACATTTCCATGCACGCTATTGGATGATAGCTTTTTTTATTGCTGTATCTTTCCAAGATATAGTCAAACGCTGTTCCTGGGTCACTTGTAATACATAGTTACGGCCACTATACCTATATAGGTTAAAAGCAGAAGTACAATTTTTCCCTTTCCACAACCTAAAATAAATCCAGAAAAATTTAGGCTGTGTATTGTTCCTAATGTAATGTTTGTTAGCTAATGCTAGCTAACTTACTACTGAATGTAACTATATATAGCCCTACTGCTTTTGCTTTTTCATTATTGAAATAGTTAACGAAGACCTACCCAGCTGCACAGGAACATTGTTAATCCTTAATTTTGTTGTCCTTTGTCTCAATCGTCAGATGATGCGGTTGTTTGCTTTTACTCTGTGATCAGTAGGTTTTAGCGTCTATCATTATTTGAGTCAGTTTGACAGCATGAATATAACCTTCAAATGCACAATGCCAACCGCTTCTTTCTGAGATAACTTTTTCCCAAAAAGTAGACAATATTTCTCCAGGGAGTGCAGTAATAGACATTGGCAGAGCCATGCTAAAAGTCCGACAGGTCCAGTAGTTTGTCGGACTTAGCAACAGTAACTTAGGGTGGCGTGGCTTAGCGAAGGGTCAATTTGGTTAGTGAGTACTTGGTCAGGTGTAGGCAACAAAACTACTTGATTAGGTTTAGGAAAAGGGGTTTTTGGGTTAAAAAATAATTTGGTTACTTAACTGAGTTAACTTACGCAACTTATGTGACCTACGTAACTTAAATAAAAACATTCAATATTCACTTTTTGTTTCACACAGGAAACGAACATAGGTTTCCTGGTTGAAAGTCTGGTTTCTGGCCTACTGTCCACCCCAACCACCTCCTTACTCTGACTTTTCTGCTGAATATCATGCACCTACCTTTACCGTTCAAAAGTGACGCTACAGGGCTTTCCCCAGTGCGTTGAACTTTGACGTTAAGGGGCTCCCCAGTGCATTACAAACTAACGCCAACAAGTCTTGACCATGTGTCCATATGTGTTGACTTGGGAGTGAGAATAGGTGCTCAACAGTGATTAGATAGAAGCCCATTAAATTTTTATACAGAAATACATGGTTTGCAGGGGATGAATGCTGCAGACTTTTGGTGATACCCTTAATTTTCCTCTAGTGCCATCAGCAGGTCAAGGTTATTACTATCTCAACATCTACTCAATGGAGTGGTCCCACATTTTATACAGACAATCATGGTCCCCAGACAATAAATCATAATGACTTTGGTGATCGCCTGACTAGCGCTGCCATGAGGTTTTGTGTGAGATGTCTCAACGACTGTTGGATTGGATTGCCATGGAATTTGGTGCATACGTGTCCCTCTCTGGATAAATCGTAACAACTTTGGTGATTGTCTGTCTTTTCATTTAGCTCCATCATCAGGTCAATTTGTCCATTAATTTGGTTTTTGATGAAATACCTGCCAAACTAATGACCTTTCCATCAGTCTCAGTTGTACTTGCAGATGTTAGCATGCTAACATATTAACTGTGATTGAGCATGCACACGTTATCATTATAGCTCAAAGCACCACTGTGCCACAGAGCTGTTAGCATGTGCTGTAGACTTTTAGTCTTGTTAAATCATTCTTGGAGTTTAAATGTACTCCGGTAAACATTAGTTTTAATAAGCATGATTGCTTAGTTGGCCATAGGAATTGTGTTTAAAGGCATATTCCCTGGCCGAGGTTACAACATGGCTCTAATAGTCACTGTTTTTGATGACTGCTATTTAACCTGCAGGAGGCAACTACACTGACTGGTTACAAGGCCAAATTGACTATTATGTCAATAAAGGACGCTTCCTCTGTGAGTTTGGATATGGTCTGTGGAGTAATGACTGGTTCCCCTCTGTGTTTCGACTGTGTTTAAAACCTCGCTGGGAACCATGGATAGAAATCCTGATCACTGAAGTGTAAAGAAACTAGATACAAGACCCTGCTGCACCCGTTGGGACCCGAAGAGGACTGTGCATGAGCTCTTTGTGTTACAGTTGTACGCTCACTGCCAGTAAGTTCCTCCTCAGCACTTCCTTTCACTCTGGCTTAGACAGTGGGTCTTCCATTTAGTTGGGGAAAAATCCACCCTTAGATTGATGATGTAAGCTTTTATTTTGTGATGTTTTGTGTATTTCAGGATTTGCAGTAGGTCAAGATTTGTAAGAATTTACTTTTTGGTGTAGCTACCTCTCCTCCACCTGTCTCTACTAACGTTGACAGGCTGAGGTCATTCCCAGCTTTTCCACTATGTTTAAGTTTAGTAAGCAGGCTCTTGTTGCTATCAGGCAGGAGGATGAATGGGAATATAAATAAAGCCTTCTAGCCAACTAGGTGTGGGTGAACACTGGGTACTTGTGGTTGCAAATGTATACAGTAATTTATGGTGACAAGTTAGTTGAATATTTCTTTAATATATATATATATATATATATATATATATATATATATATATATATATATATTTAATTGAATTTTTTTTTATTTCTTCTTTTTTTATCGTTAAAACAACCAGTGGAAGTAATGGGGGAAAACTAAACAACAAAACTGTGGACCCTACATTTCCCATAATGCAACAACATCTTTTCATTAGACTCCACCTACCCAGACGCCTTTTAACGCCTCCATGCTAAGTTTGTGTGTCCAGCCTGCCTATAAAATATTTGTAGTCTCAGTTTACCCCAATGACATCACCAGGGTTATTTTTCAACTATTTCAGTAGTCTACTTTTTAAATGAGTCAAACCACCAGTTTATTTACACACTGTAGCAATGATTTCACCTTCTTTTGTTTGCTCTGTTGTCTAATGCTGAATTCAGATTACACAATGTCAGCTCAATAATGGCCCAACCTGATAGACGTGGGGCAAAAATAACCATTGGGTGTGACAATTGCTCAGTTTTTGCAAGTAGTAGTAGTCATAGAGAAAGACAGTCAGTGCAGACAAAATCTATCAATGTCTGTTAGATCTCCATTCACACACACACACACACAACAAAAAGGGAAGCAGCTGGCAAAAATACATACAACATTGTGGAAAGACTGCAACACATAAACATGGTTACACACATATACATTAGGAGAACACACACACAAAAACACCTACATATCCACACACATTCAGAGTGTCCCTTAGGTGTAGTGTTTATCGTTATTCCTATAAAGAGGGGAAGCATACCAGCTGTCATATTACACATTTTCACTTCACACATAGTCCCCTTCACAACCTGATAAGACATCAAAGAAAGAAAGCCTGACTGGAGGGGGCAGATGTATTCATTGGCATACAGACAGGCAATCGCATAGTGAATGTTAAAGTGCAGCAACAAATTCAAGATGAAAGCAAAGTCCTATCTTTGGCCTCATCTGCCAACCTGGTATGGATTGGAAAGTGGTTGGGTCTTTCTTTCTAATTGAATCTTCTCTTCAATCCTGGAACTTAACTGTCACCCTCAGACAAAACCACACATGTTCCATGCTGTGTTAGTCTAAATCTATTTTATGTCAACACTTTCTCCCCTCAGAGCCATCTCTGTACGGTGACTATACTGTACTGTGTAATATGGTTTACCTTTAAGGGAGGTTTTCATTTACATATTTTCTCCTTTGTAGTACACAGAGCCAAGGACGTTTATGCTGTCATTTTGCCGCAGTCAAAGAAACCTTTTCATAATATCCTTTTCAGACTGAGAGAGTCAATCTATTACTGAGGGAGGTAAAGGAGGAAGAGTAGTGGCATAATGGGATGGTCACATGTCACTCTGGCAGCACATTCACCATGGATGTCAGAGAGAGTTATTTTTTTGATTGGTTAATTCTGATACTCTCTATTTGGATTCAGAACCAATGAGCTTTAGGCATACACACACAATCACCTATCCGACTGCTTAGGATGTATAAACTGAACACTGAAACAGCAGGTGTTTGTTGTGTTTTGATTGACTAGTGGAACACATAAGATAACACACGTGTTTAAAACAGTGTCCTGTTGGGAAAGAAAAACAGTGTAATCAAAACCAAGATAACAGCTGGGTCAGAAGATAAGACGTGATGGTGCAGTGAACCATCCAGATAATGTATTGCTAGACAGAATGAAAAGAAATCATTGTCTGTCTGTGCTCAGCTGCCATGCATGGATCAGCCGGATATATCCAATGATTCTCTGGAATGAGGATCTTCTTGGTAACAGAGGAGAATCCTTCAGCCTTATACCTAAACATGTCTTTTCTTTCTCCACAGGGTGAAGTTGAAGGAAGGAGTGACGTTTCTTGGGGCTCGTCCCAGCAACCCCACTCAATGGATAGTTAGCCAGGATGTGAGGAGTGAAGGCCACCGAGTGGTGACTCTCCACTGCCGCAGGAAGGAGTCCAGCTACGATCAGCAAAGGTCAGCAGATGAATTTTTACATCATACACCAACATTTGCCTGGCCCATTGCTGCTGCTGCAAATCACTTTGATAAGAGCAGTGAGAGTAAATCAAAACATTAAAGTTTTGAGCCGTAAAACCAAAACAATAGAAAGATGCTAAAAGTCTTCCCAGAGATGAACGGAACTGCAGAATAAGATGATAATACTCTGTGGGCTCATCAATACTGGTGACCCCTTTCACATTACACCTAGTAATGTCTTCCATTTAATCAAAAAAAGGTTCATCGTTAATATAAAAATATTAATTATTGCAGCTTTCATTTATGTATTTGCAGTATATTCGTCAGTTCCTTATTGATTTTAGTCTCCTACTGCCCACTATTTTCACATTTATTCGACAAAGCAGAAGTGATTGTTTTGTTATTGAAAAATGTATGCTTTTTTAATATAAACTTTACAGTTTATGGGGGAAAAAAAGGAAAAAAAAGCCCACACTAAGATTTGAATACATTTTACAGCTGCTACAAATTCTCATTTTCTCAATTTTCTGGTACCCGACTATTGCCTTGAGTAGTGGTTCAATCTCTTTAAAACTTTTTTACAGTCTGTTACATTACCACCATTCAAGCTGATCGTTCATATTTTGCAAAACACACAGGCACTGAAACATACAGTGTTATTGGTGCTCTAAGTTATGTTCCCTCTACTGAAATGGTACATTTGACTTGACATAAAGGCCATGGGATATGGGCCATGTTGAGACCACTGTGGGGGGGTGCAAAGTTAATAGACCTTCTTCTCACGTCCCCCTTTCTCTCTTTTTATTTGCATAGTTTTTTTCTGCTGCCATACCCTCAGAGTTGTTTTGGTCATTTCCTATCTGTATTCATGTCCTTAAACTAATCTGGCAGATAGGCAAGTGATTGCCAACACTGGGTAAAAAGGTTGCTGTGTTAATTAAGTTCTGATTGAAGGCTTTTGTGCGTTCCTTCTCGGATCAGAAAGTAGTTTTAATAGATCTAACTTTCTAGTGACAGGTGTCATTTTAAGGATTAGAGGCTGATTTAGGGTTTGGGAAAGATCCACTTTGGCTTTCGTGCCGCAAATTCTAAACCACTCACTTAAGAAAACAGGACATTTGACATTGCAAATGCAACTTTATAATGAAAGCTGTAGAGGGGTTATTTAAGTGTAGTGTCTATGAAACATATAGAATATCAATCTGTTTGTCCACTGATTTGTTAAGACATGCTGCTATTAGTGGATCACTATGAGGAAAGATTATAGAGTGACTACAATGCTACAGCACGTACATTAAAGATAACTGTGCCTTCCTTTGAACGGCTATGGCTGTAAAATAAGAAGCAGCTAATTAGGACTTTCTTTAATACAGTAGATTGCTGTGTGATACTGCACAGTTACATTCAGACCAGCAGCTAGGTTGTGATGCGCCAGATGCTGATGACTACATTCAGATCTCAGTGGCATATTATTAGGTGGGTGTAAAATGTTCACTTCTCATACAACATCTCAACATACAGTACAACTTTATTTGACTTTACCAACAGTCGGTTTCAAACATGAGCTGCTCCAGGAGCTCAGAGTCGCCTCCGCACTGAAACTTATTTTCAGACCTTCCATTCACTCGTATAATAACTTTTGACAGCTCAGTCTTATAAATAGAAAGGTTTTGGCTGCCTGCAAATATACAGGGATGCAAAATATGCTGTTGGTAATCATTTTGTTTGTGTCTGCCTCATCCTCATTGCTCTTTTTATTGACTTAAAAATAACGGCCAGAATATCTGTAGCTACTGTAGTGACTGAATAAGACTCACATCAGGAGCAAAAACTTTAAGCTGAAAATGATTTCTTACATAAGATAATTTGAGTACATAAGATTTGATATGTCTGATTTTAGATTTGGTTTTATATAATTTGAGTAAGAAGCCTGAATACTAAAAGCCATTTGGTTCTCTTTGGCCGCTGGTGGAAATGCAGTAAACATGAACATGTTTAAAGGTGTTTTTTGTGGAGTAACATATTGTTTTAAAATTCTAAAACACTAATTGCTAACTTGAATATGTGAGGGGGCTGGCCACATTTGTCCAAGTTGAATTATTGGCCTTTAACTATAACGTTCCCATGGATGTTATATATCATGTCTGTGCATGGCAGTAAGTGGAGCTGCAGCATCTTGAACAACATAAAAAGGAGCTTTCAGCAAACTGCAGCAGTGAGCAGCAACACTTGGCAGCTGGCTCCTCCTTCCCTCTGGAGCCATTCTCCCGCTTTATGCAGGTTATTTTCTTACGACCTCACCTTCTCCCCCCCAATACACACATACACTCAGACACAGATGCTCCTTTACTGTAGTAAAATCATGTTTTATTGATTTACTAAGTGAAGGAGCCAGAGACAAGAGTGAGCGTATTTAGTCTAATCCCTGCTGTTTGGACCATGTACGATGGACTGCTCCTTAATCCCCAAGGCTGTCAAAGCCACTTCACAGAGAAGACCACAGACGCCCCGTCATGGCTATACAATACACAATGCTCCAGTTTTTCTTTCGTCTTGTCCTCCCCGCTCCCAGTCATATCAATAAAGCTTTCTTTTAGAAGCGGATTAGACATAGCTATCTCATCTGTCATTCAGCCTGCTTTCTTCTTTTTTGCTGCTTCCTTGATGATAGGAGCATGATGAGGTGTGTGAATGCTGTAGGTGCATCTTAATTTTTGTTTTTTTAACAACACGATGAACAAGATTATCCAATTATCCACATCTGAGATCTGCACTAGTTTTCAAACATTGGTTAAAGAGCCCCTCTTCCTACAAATCTTTTAAGAAAATTTGTGCACATAGCTGGGAAGGGTACAGTTTATTATTTAGCAGATCACACCATCACCAGTCATGCACAGCTAGAGACGCTTTAAACATCGGGATGCTGCCAAGGAAACACGTTGCTTGTATGGAAAGCAGAAGGAATTGTGAAACTAAACAAAAGCACATTTAAAAGGGTGAATTACTGATTGTGAGCAACCGCCATGTGTTTTCATACACCATCACTGGTGATAAGAGACGCTGATAAGTTTAGACTGCTTACACCTGCAGTATATAATACGTTTTTGCAACTTTTTTTGCTCAGGTGCAATCTGGGGTAACATTTAGAGACTAAAATGATGCTGACATTGTTTTTAAACATTTAATAAATATAATGTAAATATGAGCTTAAATATATTTATCAAATCACAGCACTGGAATGTTTTTCATTTGTAACATCTCTCCCACACTACTACAATGGAGTTGGCTAGAAAGTGTTTTTGACAGCTAAACGTAATTAATTTATTAGATTGCATTTTCTGAAAAAATGTGTGTATATATATACACACACATTTAAATATCATACATATCATATCATATTTACATATAGTTCTATGGCATGTTGTTCAGGAAATTATTTGTGGAAAAATGTCATGGAAAACGTTATAGAACATAACATCAATAAAAATATAATATTGAATCCAAATCTGAGAATATTGAATGAAACAGACTGGTGACACCACACTGGCACCATTTTTGGTTTAGATATGCAATGCTAGCTTATCACACAGTAGTTAAGCGTATAGTACTAATTTACAAATGTTAACTGACTATAGAACTATGTATTGGCAGTAGCTACAGTAGTACATGACCCAGATGATTTTTTACATTGTCTACAATATTAGTTTGTGGCAACCAAAGCATGATAAAAGTCTTAAAGGTTATGTATGATCATATTAAGGCACTTGGTTAAAGATGGGGAAAGATAGTCAATTTAATTGATAGTTTTCAATATTTAACCAAAACCATTATGTTTCCATAACTTAATCCAAAGTATTTGTGTAGTTTAAACCTATCCACATGCAGGATGCAGCATGCAGCATGTACACTCCGGTCTCCGGAGTTATATGCTTAACCACTCCACTCTGTGGACAAGAAAAATGTTTTCAGGGAACATTATCTCCACAGTAATTGTGTTTCCTCCAAAACATATTACACTGAACCATAGTATAAACAGTAGGAGAAAGGGTTGCAATGGGAAATATGACAGCCACAATCTCACAATCTGATAATGAAATAAATACTATTCTGACCATGGTTTATATCTATTCCATATTCTCAGACTTTCCTTCAATATTTTCAAGTTTTCCATTAATTAAAAAATATTTATATATATATATATTATACTTTTTAGATTAGAATTTCAGCTGGTACTTTATGTGCATGGTTTGCACATAAAGTAAATATCTGTGTATGGAAGGGTCAGAGTGACCCAGCTGCCCAAGATGAGCAGCTGTTAGTAAGTCAGCTAATGACACCAGCAAACACATATGTGCTAACTGCTCTCATGATTGCAGTGAGATTGGATTTTCATCTTGACATACACACATACACACGCTTGGACTGAAAATTGGAATCGGAGCTCAGACTGTCAGCTGTGGTACAAATGGATCGTTGGCACAACCACTGGACCTTGGATTGTAGACTGGACTAAGTGTCAGTGAATAATGTCTGTGGGGCTGTTAATTTAGGCCTGTGTGTATGTGTGCCATGATGGGCTCTCACTGCAAGCATGAGAGCACAGTGTTGCCGATGGGTCAGGTGTACTCTATGTGCAGGTTCAGTCAGTCACTTGAAGCTGCTCACCCTGGCCAGCTGAGCCATCTCTTTCTTCTCGTTTACAGCTGATGCTCCAACCACACCCGACTCGCTGTAAATACCCATTTAAATAATAAATAAAATAGACATTGCTATTTTTCACTTGCAAACTCCTTTGGCTTGCTTATACTAAACTTTTATATTGACATATATGCTTCACAGCTAAACATAATATACATATATGTCAGTTTTCATCAAACAATATGAATTTTTCATCACACAAAACATTCTTTTCAGAGTTATGACATATTTTCAATCGGTTTCTCATCCCTACAGACATTTGAATTTTCCTATGGTAATGCAAACCTGCACACTTTCCCAGACTGGCGGCATTCAGCCTAATCAAAGCAATACTGTGTTGACAGTTTTTCATCAAGGTGCTGTAAAGACGCGTATACTGAAAATAACAGAGCTGAACTCCACCAAACAGCTGATGTCAGTTCTTTTTTTAAATTTACTGAAAGAAATCTATTGAGCATTCAATAATGACTTATTAGCTGTCCAGGAGCTCGTCATGAGATGTTAAATTAAAAACCAGATCTGCTCCATGTTGTACTGCATACGCACAGTGCAACATGTAAGAGTTTTAGTTTAAAACATTAAAAAATGTTATCAACAATATGTGAAGAAGTTCTGACGTTATGCCAAAGAGGTGTGTTGTGTTGCAGAGATATCTACTAAAGAACCAGCTAGCCTAGGCCTTCCTGTCTTGTTATACCACTTGTACCTCAAGAGGCGATAGTCTGATAGTATAGCTCAGGCTGTAGTTTCAGATGGGAGATGTGTGCGAGCAACAAGTTTGCCAAGTTACAGAAGCTCTCTTATTTTTTTCAGTCTAATAAATAAACAAAATAAATGCACAAAATGTCAGGTAAGGAAATATTCTTACACCCATTTTTCTTCTCAGAAAAATAAATTGGCTGAGCTAAAGTCACAGATAATAAGAACCTATGACTTTGATGGACAATCATGGGCATAAAGGACCCCCAGACCTTTACATTTCAATGTAAGTCAGCCTCTTCTTTTTTAAAATTTCCTTTCTTATACAGTGTCAAGCATTTCCATCTCACCTATGATGACCCTGTCTGTTGTTTTGTTTTTGTTAAAAATAATAAAATTAACGTATACCTTGTTTCTCTCTCTTTCACCAAACTTATTTGACACAAAAACTCAACAGACACAAAATAAAACTAACGGGCTTAGCGAACAGTTCCTGTTAATTTCTATTTGGTTGTATGCTGTTTGTTTTATGTCATATACATACTTAATGAACAATTGAGAGTTCATGAGTATATAGTTTTCCTTCTATACACCTGCACGATGACAGATGACACTCTGTGCATTTGCAGCCCCATAGTATACTACATGCAGATTATTTTACCTTCCATCATATTTTGAAGTGAACATGTCACCCTTCCTTTGACAGGTTGAGATTTTCAGTGATGGTGCTACAGTACATCAAAGAATTCAAAATGAGTCCCTATAGAAAGGGACAAAAGTGCTACGTGGAGTACACATGATACTGGCTGAAGTGCACTCTGGTAGATTGAAAAGTTCACTTTGTCACCATTAAAAGCGAGCCAATTCAAAACAAAAGCAGTCCTGCTTCCTCAGCATGTCATAAGCCATAAGTGGCGGCCCTCAGTAAAAGTGCCATGTCTGGGCCTTGGTAGTTCATTAAGACTGTCTGGGTGCAGATGGATCTCCCTTGTGAGCCACCACTTCATTAATCCCCTGCACCACACCCAGCAAGAGGGACAGCAGGCAGTCCACTCATTACCAGCAACTCCACAAAAGAGCCAGTCCAAGTGGGGAGGACATATATATTTTAATATCTTTTTTAATTACCCAAACTTCAAACAGCCTCGTCATGGCCTGTTCTACATTGTCTGAATCAAATCTGCATAGAATTCAGATTAATGTAATTAAATTCAACGTGCATTAATTTTGCTATAAAGATACATGGGTTTTCCTCTAAAGCAGGCTTGTAAATCTCATCAATGTGAATGGTTAGGATCCCAGAGGGAAAGAAATCATGCAGCTATGTAATAACGGGTGAGATTTGGCAGCGACCTCACAATTTATCTCAATTTCAAAGTCTAGAGAACCTTTAAGGACATAATTATTTATAGATTGTGACATTTATGTCAAAATTGCAATGAAACAAAGGACCCAAGATAGCTTTTTCAGTCCTCAAGGCCCCTCAACAAATTTAATCATATTCAAACGTGGATGTATCATTCTTCCTTTGATATCTTAGGGTCTCTGAAAATTTGTGCCTGTGCACTTTGCTCCAGAGAGGTGAAAAAGTCTGGTTACAGTAAGCACGACAAGGTGACCTAAGGTGAACAAAGAACAACAGTCAGTTCTTTTCAGGACTGCACATGAACAGTTCAGGGCTATTTCTCTGATTTCAAACTTGATTTGAAATTAGGTGCGAAGCCCTCTTGATTTTTTTCCATGGACCAAGTTTTTTGAAGGTGCAGCAGCCCTGAGAATGAGCCACACGCAGGCTTTAATACTGCATAATGCTGAATAAATCAAGGCTGAAATGAAACGGCCCAATTACATTAGGGGCAAACAGGAATGTTAACTTGACAGTCTTAATGCTAACACCCTTAATAATGAATCAGCCCTTTTCCCACTGGTCTCCATTTACCATAAACACTCTCACTGGAGCCTCATTGTCAGTATTTACCAATACAAACTGTCTACACGGTTCTACTTTCTTGTTCATTGCTTAATAATGGAAATACTGTGCGATCGGTGCTTGTGTATGACAGCACAGCCGTGTCACAGCTTTTTTACTTAGCTCTTTTTTGATCAAGATGGAGTGAACACTGAGGGTGTTATTAGGTCCCATATTGAAGGTTGATGAGAAAGGAACATTCAAATTGTATTTAATAGAACAGATGTGGTTTGGTTTCCTTTATCAGGACCGGAGCAGAGATGTGGTATATTCTGCGTCTCACCAGGACATCCAGCTGATTACAGCAGTCAGCCCAGATTACATCTGGCTGTTCAGGCTGCCCCTCTGTTCCATTGCCAAGGAAACAATGTGGGGAAATGGTGTCTTAGTGAGTCTCATTGCACTTTTTCCCAGTTCAGTCAAGATCCAATCTGTACTGTATGTATCTACGCCAAGTGACCATGATGTTGTGAAGGTAACCACTGTCAAAGTGTAAAACTTATTCATATATCACATTGGCTTTACATGGTGACCTAAATGGCTTGTCAGTGATAAAGGGAGCAGTTTGATTGCATAGTAGCTCAGATTCCGTCAATTCACGCCATGGCGGATGCTATCCATGAGACTTTGTTTTTGGCCGGCACAATGTGGTAGATGGTGTATGTGCCGAGGAGAGACAGATTGAGGTTTCGCATGTGTCCCAGAGTTCATGTGTTTCAGATTTAAAAGGTTTATGAGTGTATACCCTGCTCTTAGAGGTTAATCCCCCTGAGGATTAGATTGTGGCCACCAGTGTTTGGAGTGTTGCATTACCAGAGTTTTTTGTTTTGTTTTGTTTTTTGGCAGGTACTTACAGTGCAATTCTGTTTTTTAAAAATACTTAACATAACAAGTAAAAGTATTTTGTAGTTCAATACATAAATTTGTTTTAATTCTCCAGTTTTCTTGTAGGCTACGGCAGTTTTAGATTTAATTGCTGACCACCATCAGCACAAAACTCTGGACTGTAAAATAAAGTATTCACCTGTAGGTAAATTTATAAAATAGTTACACTATAATTTGGGAACTAAAGTTTTTTTTTCTTTTGGCAGAAGACACAGTAATAATAAGTAATAGTGACTTAGTCTTTTTTATTAACTGTACATGTGCCTGTGATTTTGTTCAAAAAATTTAATTAACAAATGACTAAATAAGTACGTTTTAAACTGATTAGTAAAGAGTACTCTAACTACACAACTGGATGGAACCGACCAATTCCTCTCTGCAATTATCTCTGATCTGCATCTGACTATGAAGGATCAGGATCTTTCGGTTTGGTTTTGAAATGCTTCAGTGTGAAACAAAGGCTACAAATAAGCACAGCATGGATTTATTTTTCATGCTCTCCTCCCACAAATAAATATATGACTGTACTCTCTGCAGAAACATCCTCATGGTTTCTGTGCAGACAGACACACTTTAGACCTGTGGTTAGATCAAAATTGTTGATGTGCTCGCTGCAGGTAGCACTCAGCCAGGGAAGTAAAGTGGTTTGAGATGAAAACATGCAATTGTCCACAGGCATTCTGACAAACATACTAGTTGTTTTCCTTCTAATTACACCTTTGTAGTGTCTATTGAACAAGTACTCAGTATGGATTGCATCGTAATGAGTTTTCCCTCAGCACTGTCTTCTGATGAACCAAAACAGAGCAGTGAGAAAAAGCTCCACTTGTCTTTAATATTGCCATTCAGATTTCTCTCAAAAGCTCCTTCCCCACAGATTTATCTAACTGAACAGGCAAAAGGAATCTTGGCCTGCAGTTGGCTCCAATTAACCTGAGTTTAGCTTGGCCTTCAAGATGATTGGCTTTTATATCGAAGCCTATTCCACTTAAAGAAATGCCTGGTCTGGCACCACGCTGTCTCATTTCTCTAACCTGTACAGTAGAAATATTTAAATGAACCTATTAAAACAGGCCCAGGGCTGTTGAGAAAGGTATAGACGCAGTATTTGGAGAAAAAATACAGGAAGTGGGTGGCACATGCTCAAAGAAACAGATGTTGATGAAGTGGGAAAAAAATAGGTGCCAGTACTCTCCCCCCCCTTAATATCCTCAATATATATATATATATATATATATATATATATATATAACACACTTAATTTCTGCACTAATTTATGATTGAAATGTCTTTATTTATATGAAGGGGAACAAAATTAAGGTGGCAGGTGACAATTCAAAATATAAAAATATAATGGAATATAATGCAGTAATCAGCAGCTTGTTGTTTTGTTTTCTTATTGTGCATCATTTCATTTGTTATTTAACATTTCTTGTTGCAAGCTGTTTTTCGGAACATTTTTAACAAAAGCTTTCAAAAAGTGATGGAGATGTTCTGATTCTGACATGTATTCAGCGTCCCCAGTGTAAATGACACCTATCTGTCAATATTTTTAAATGTCCCAGCCCATCCAGGCTGTGATTGGTCGGTTCACGAAAAGTGACATTGACAAGCTACTTCCTGTACACGGCTGCTTAAAAGGCACTCGAGCTTCTCTTCTCCCTCGCCTCTCTCACAGAGATTAGCGGGCAGGCGACAACTGGGAACAGGTCAGTGTCACATAGCACCCAGAGAACCTGATGGAGACGGCAGAGGAGAGTACCGGCAGCTTGGGAGAAGTGCCAGTATGCAAGAAAAAGTCTCGGTACACCAAAGAGTAAAATGTCGAGGTGCCGGAACTGTATACCGGTGCATACCGGCCCACTTCAAGCACTGAGCACATGCAACATAACTAGGCAGCTCTGCTGAAGTAGATTCAATCAACTACAGCACGCGTGCATGCTGACACTGACAAGCAATCTTCTGCCATGCTCTGTATCATTCCTAACCCAAAAGGTTGAAAGCAGTACAGCTGATAACATGCATGGAAAAGTATAGGATGCCACTGTAGGCAGCCTGGCGCCTGCTTAGCAGGACTTACCAGTCCTGACATGTAATCAGGCAGTGTGTACACCTCAGCGGGCCCCAGTGGTATCAAAAGCTGGGCTCTGAGCGCCTCAACACAGCAGGACCAGTGGACATGTTCACGCCTCCAGATGAGATGCCACACTTTGTACATGTCACCTCTTCCACCTTGAAACCTTAACACGTAAACGCAGATACATGGGTGTACATGCACATTTACACTCACCAATTGATCCGTGTGTGTTGGAGTGATTCCAGGTGATAGTGAGACAGCAGAAGCTCTTGTTGGCCTGTAGAGGTCACACTGAAAAGACATCCACAGAAGCTGCTACTCAGTTAAGTGCTGACTCCACTACCTTCACTGCTATTTGTGCCAAGAGCATATTCCTGATTAACTGTCATAAAAGACTTTGATGCATATCTGCATGTTTTTATAGCTGATGTGTCTGTCGGCAATGGCAAAGCCACAATAACATCGTCATCGTCATGTTGTGCGAGCGGCTCACGCTGATGCAGTCACACGTGTCAGACACTTTTCGTTAGTCTATCATTGTGCAATCTTAGTCAACCCTTAACAGCCTCTGGATCAACCCTCCATCTCTCACAGGCTGTAAGTCAGCGAGCAGCATTGAATCACTGCGCTGAATATGTAAATGGATGCCATTAAAGCTCTCTTTCTTTAATTAGTCTTTAGATTTCATGACTGAGTGCTTCCAATTATGGATCAATGTCTCATTTCTGCACACGGACCTCTGGGTGTGTGGAGGCAGTTTTTCCGTTACAAAATGCTTCTCCTCTCCCTAGACGGCAGTTCACATCACACTCCCTAACTGCTGATCAGTGAGAAATTCTGCTGCTGTAAGCCTACTGATATGTGTATTGTGTGCACTGGTAAGGATTTTTTAAATATATAAACATGATCAGATTTCAAAAAATATGCAGTGTGACTTATGGAATGGCGTGTCTGGATTTGTACCGTTGATGTGTATATAGTGGTAGCAGTATTTTAGGGAATATAGGACGGATGTGTGTGTAATTGCTCTGGAAGCAATTTAGCACTGAGCTCATTAAGTGGTGCATAAGAGGTGGCTAAATTCTGCTTAATACCTAAATGCACTCCTGACTGGGAGTTGAGTGTATACTGGGAGGAGGTGCTGATTTAGCGCTTTGAGACTGTAAAATGCTACTCATGTGTTTCAAAAATGGCCTTTAGGGTTTGGGTTTAGTTCCTAGAGCACGTGATAGCTGCTCAGGGGTTTTATGAATCCAAAATGTTAACTGAGCCTACGGTTAATTGGCCTGTGACTGTCAGAGTGTCCACATGCAGTATTAATGCGTATGTACATTTATGGATTTCAAAGGCATTCACAGATGAGGAAAATTTCTGTTTTTTAAATTTCTCATGCATATTGATTGTGCGTCTTTAGAGTAACTTCAAAATCTGGAACATGAGAGGTTAAATTTTCTACATACTGTGTCAAAAAATGTAAAATTACATTTTATATTCAAGATTAATGCAATAAGTAATCAAAGAATCTGTGATATAATTGCTGTGTTTTCACAGTAAATGAGCAGTCAAATCCTCGTTACATCATTCAAAATGAATGCAAATTGACCATTTGTGATCACTGAGCAGCCTTTGGACAGGCTGCTAATGTACTGGACTAAGTGTTTGATAGATCGAACACAGAATCATAGAGTGATTTGCAAAATCAGTTGATTGGATTGGAGGATTGATTTGAAACTCTCAGCACATTTGGAAGTCAGTCTTTATAGCAGGTATCCATGGAAAGCAATGTACACTAGAAAATAAAAAAACTTTTTTAATATGAAAGTGTAGCCAGTGTGTGGGTGTCACATTCTTTTATTGAGTTTCTCATTTAAAATGGATCACTTAAGGACTCCTATGAAGGCAGGACTTGTGCAGGAGCTGACTCTCTGTAACTACCTCTCACCCCTCTATCTGTGGGACACTGCATTAAGACAGAGGTGCAAGGCAATTATGCCCACACAGCCTCCGCATCAATTCCTCACCAAACGCTGTAATTATCACAAACAAAGCGGTTCTGTTTACACATATGTTTATGTGAACCAGCAGGAGTGTGACTTGTTTATTTAAGCGCGTTCATGCAAACATATGCTTGTGAAAGTATACGTGTGAATATCTGGTGTACATGCATTAGTTAACATGAGTGTTGTATGTTTGCCTACTAGTATCATTATTTATCAGATTTTAAAAGGTCTCTGCTGCAGTGACGTGAGGTTAAATACTCCACTTTTAGATGTGTGCACTACTTTTTCATAAGATGCTGGCACAGATCTCTCTCTGCTGTTACAGCAAATTCAACATCTGGCCCTGCTGTCCTTATTTACCACTGACCTGTTTGTAAAACATGCTTTAATGTTGAGCTGATCCTTTCCCTGACTCTTTCACCCTTTTTTGTGTCCCACAGAGTTGGATCTTAACCTTGCACATTGTACAAGCAGAAGTGGGGGGGGGCTTAAGCCCAGGTTGCAATAGAGTACCATTGATCTGATATTCTGGGCCACTTTGGTCAATGACCCTTGTGTGTTCTCCAGGTTCTGTTGCCATGCCAACGGTGCCAGAGCTGAAAGGACCCAGGTCTTGCAGGTCTTTAATGACTTTTCTATGGAGGACAGGCGCTGCCAGTGTCACAGCACATGCAGGTGCAAGGGCAGGCCCAGACGCTCACATGATGTCACCCGCAGATTAACCAGGGGGAGCCTATAGGCGGGGGACTGATCAGTTTATCTGCACAAACATTTGCATCAACGCCCCAGGGCTCAGTGTCTGCTGCCCCCTGGTGTGTGTGGATGAGTTATCAGCAGCTTTGCTGGCCGTTCCTAGTGGTTAATGTCTGTTATCCAGCCTTGAGGTGAGTGCTTTGATTTGGGGAAAATTGAGTGTAACTGTCAGGACAAGTAGCAATTTATTATATTGCAATTTGCCATTTGGAAAGCTTTGCTATGAATGAGACAGATATAGAGTGCAACTAACTGGGAATTGAAGTCTGATGCATAAAGGTCTGAGGTCACTGGTGATGATAACTACCGTCATTAGGGATCCATTACACCACGGAGCTTACTTCAGCTGATGGACTCTAATGATGTTGCACTGCAGAAAAGCATTCAGTTTTGATTAGACAGTTGTTGGCATGGTGCATTTCATTAACTCCAAGATGAGGTTTTGTTGTCTGGGAATTGATATGCCACGGTTTGAGCCTGGGCTAACAGAATGTGCCCTGTTTCCCTCAAGTCAATCTGGAGCACGTTAAGAAACAAATGTAATAATGGAATATTCCCCTCCTGACACTTTTCTACCTTTTTACATCCAACGTCCTTCCCCTCTTTATCCTCCCCAGACAAATTGACCTTTAACTAGCCTGACTGTCTGGAAATAGAGTGTCTCTACTTTCTTGCCACAGCAGATTATTGGACTGATAAAATGTATTTGTAAAATATTGTTTTTTGACTCTGTGTAGAGCTGACCAACCTGCCAACTAATTGAAGTGGCTGTACTGAGTGATACAAAGTAAAACAATGACAAAAACTCTTCTGTGGCCAATTCAAGACCACATATAGCAGTGAGTAATTCAGAAAGACTGAATTATCCTCTTTTTCATGTACATTTAATCATGTGTGTGACTTTGTATGACTTATGGAGGGAGCGAGACCAGCTCAGGAGAGAGAGAGAGAGCAGTGAGTGAGTGCGTGTGGGAGTTGAATATATTAGCTGATGAATGCTGCAGAACACTGTTAAGCTAATCGGAAATTTGATCCCCTTATTGGGTTTGATGCACACAAGCCAGAAGCCCTTGGTTTGTGCCCATGGTTCATTATAATCGTATAATTAATAGCACTCAGCCCTTTTCTCTGTGTGCACGTTAGAAAGGGGTAAAGAATAAGTGATTGCATTAAAGAGAATCTGATGCTTATTAAAAGTGGGTTTTAATTCAGGCACTGTAGGTTATTTGAAATGTAACAGCCCAATCTGTTTTATGGGCTACTGGAGAACAAGATAAATGGAAATTACAATTCTAGAATATATTTCCTGCTTATTGTGAAGAACAAAGCAGGATGGTGCAGAACACCTTTTTGAAAGTAAGTAAGTGTCTTACTGTATTTAAGCATTATTTTTATCTTTTTGTTAGACTTGTTGGATAGCCGACAGTAGAGACATGACAGGACTTAGTGGAGAGAGAAGGGGAAACGGGATGCAACAAGGGTCCCAAACTGGCAGCATTGGGGTTCATTATCAGCGCCCTAATCCCTTGCCCTTCAGGGTTCCCCATAGAACACTTTTATTACTTAACAATAATCTCCTAAACCTCGTGTAAAACAAACACATTGGATTTTACTGGGTTCATGTGGTCTGTCATGATCACGGGTGGCATTATTAAAATGTAGTACAAATACAACTCAAAGCACTCTAAATACTTCATTAAAAAATTAAGTATAGAAGTATTATCAGCAAAATATACTGGCAAAACCATGGCCCATGTGAGTGTTATATCATTATATATTACATTATTATTATTGATTCATATTTATGATTCATTATGTGGCATTTTGCTATTGGTCAAGGAAGCGTAATACAACTACTTCATCTACTGTTGGGTACCATAGAGTGAACTGTTGGCGGTCGTGTTGTATTGTAGGTAATGTGGGCAACAGGTTCTGACAAGGAAGATGAATGTGCGGAATAAAACAGATGATGATGATATCTCTGGTTTTGCTGTGTCGATTTAGATTTTTTAAGCTGCCTGTAATGAGTTTGAGAATGTTATAGGAGTGCAATGCTAAATTGGTGCAGATCTCTTTTAACAGTTTCATTAGTGTGGAAAGAAGTTGGTTGTAATGGTGTATTTACCTCAAGTTTAACTTACAGGGTAAGATTTCAGAAAATGCACGTCACCCTACTACAACGCTTTCCTCTGTTTTGTGCTCCTGTTCAACATCAGTGGCTACAAGGAGAAGTGGACATGCCCAGGAGATTATTTCATTGCATATCAGTGAGGAATGTACTCGTTATGTTTTTTCATCACACTTCCCAACATAACCTTTTAAAACAGAGAGTTTAGTACTTCCCCCTTATTTTAGTTTTTTACTCTATTTTTGTTCAGCCAGTTTAGAGGTGTGAAAATGAATGTCAGTTGATGCACCATAAATCAAAGGTATTGGTTTAATATATTGGAAGAAATGATGGCAACACGAGGGATGCTCCGGCTCGCTTGATTGTATCACCAGTATTTCACTGCAGTCTTCACGTAGGAAACACTTTGACATGTTTGAAATACGGGAAACCTGCATAAGCAGATGGATCCATATGTACACACACACACACTTGTATGCATATACGCCCACATGCCCAACGCAAACCCATACATTCAGAGGCAGCTGGGTATTAAAGTTTAATCAAATATAAAATTGGCGTCATTTTGAATGTCATGTTGACAAGTTAATGTTGGGCGCTGGTGGCTGTGGGCTCCCGTCAGCAGGCACTTTGTACAGAAGGATCTTTATAGCTTACATCCTGGAGAGGATGGAAAGAGCACTCAGACTGCAGGAACATATTGTTGCTGTCAGGTAAAAGGGGGGGAAAAGGTGTTTCAGATTTTCTTTCTTTTTTCTTTTCTTACTTTGTGTCTAACCTAAAGTGAAATTTTAAATTGACACTTTTTTAACCAAGGCACACTTGAAAGAAAACTTGTAATGCTGTGGATGCGATTCTTTCTTTTCTTCTTTCTGAGTAAAACTGACTTACTGCAAGGGTGTGCAGTTTTGTCACTTTTACACTTTTTTTACCCTCTGATGAGCACCAGCAGAACACAATAAACATGTACTTTTCACTGTTATCTGCCACCTCTGTATTCTTATACAATTTTTTTCTCGTCCACTCTGCTATAAGTCTCTTATGGCCACTAGGTACAATACATCTCTGCATAACCATGAACCTCCAAACCCAACGAGGCAGCTACACCTCGGTGACATTTATCACTATTATTCTCATTCCTGTCTTCCCTTTATCTGACAGTGTTTCAGGAGGAGTTTACACCTTTATTCTTCTCCTGTCACTCTCTCTCATTCTGTTCTGGACAAGGCTGAATTTGAAAGGTCCGCTGGGTATGGGCATCTGAGGGTGCTTTTCCTCCTACGCTCCCTCCCAACTCTGTAACCCCATCTTCCCACCCTTTGACTTTTTTCCTTCTTGTTCCCCCATCTCCCTTCTGTATTTTCACAGAAACATTCTTGGAACATTGTTGGAGTATGATGATACTAATGGACTTACCATACCTGGCTTTGTACTCAAGTTTCCTCTGCCTAACTTGCAGAAGTTAAATATTTGTTCTCTCAGCTCTCTCCCTCCACCCTCAAACTCCTCCCGTGAAATTTGCCCTAATAATAAATATTATAATTAAAATAAGTATCCATGGAAACTCCAGTCCATATGCAGTCTTTATTCTCTTTGCTTTTCAAATCAGTGCAGTTGAGTTTACATTGCTGGCTGCGCTGACATTTGGGCTTTTGAATGACTTCAGGCTCTGAGCGATTTGCTGTGATTGCAGAGCAGCTAATCAGGGGGCCGTGAATATGTGACTTAGGTTTCGGGTCAGGGCTCTTTCAGCAGAGAGATTGTGCTTCATGCTGTGACCATTTGGGTCCTTACTCAGAAATCAGGCCTAAAAATAGGCGCTGTCCTCTGAGGTGGATGCTCGTTGGAAGTGGCCTAGGATCATTCACTTCACTCAAACTGAGAACGAAGATTCTATGAGATCGACTTCACAAGCTATTCATTCTGAAGACCTAGGCTGTTCTGTATGAAATATCTTCTGAATAAAGATTACATCTTCCTATTCATATACTCTTATTTGTTGTCACATTGTCATGTGACCTATCATATTTGTGGAGACGGCTGCGGCTCAGGTGGTAGAGCAGGTCAGAGGGTTAGTGGTTCGATCCCCAGCTCCTCCAGTCTGCATGTCAGAGTCTCCTTGGGCAAGATACTGAGCCCCAAATTGCACCCGATGGCTGTGCCGTCAGTGTGTGAGTGTGTGTGAATGTGATAAGTTCCTTTATGATGAGCAGTTGGTACCTTGCATGGCCTCCTCTGCCATCATTATATAGATGTGTGTGTGAATGGGGTAAATGTGACATGTAATGTAAAGCGCTTTTAGTGCTCGGACGACTAAAAAGGCACCATACAAGTGCAGTCCATTTACCATCTAACTATTTATGTGTTCCTTTTCATCATTCCCTACAGTCCTTTCGATTTACCTTAATTCTATATTTCATTTGACCAATTAAATAGACAAAACATCACTGGGTTGGGGAAGTCATGTCTTTAGTATTTTATGAAGATATGTGGGGGCTTAATCAACACGAGGAGGGTTCTTCTATTTCAATCCAGATTCTTACGTTTGATAGGTTTTGGCCAAAAATATAAATTAAAGGGATTTCATATCATCAGTATTATATTCCTAACATTGTTGAGAATTCTCTGCAATATAAGAAGAAAACAGTTTAACAGAATATATATATATATATATACTAACCGAAATTATAAACGCAACTCTTTTATTTTTGCTCCCATTCATCATGGGTTGAACTCAAAGATCTAAGACTTTCTATATGTACACAAAAGGCCTTTTTCTCTCAAATATTGTTCACAAATCTGTCAAAATCTGTTAGTGAGCACTTCTCCATTGCTGAGATAATCAATCCACCTCACAGGTGTGGCATATCAAGATGCTCAGACAACATGGGTATTGCACAGGTTTGTCTTAGGCTGACCACAATAAAAGGCCACTCAAGAATGTGCATTTCCGTCACACAGCACAATGCCACAGATGTCGCAAGTTTTGAGGGAGAGTGCAGTTGGCATGCTGACTGCAGGAATGTATATTAATATATATATGTATGCTATGTATATTAATACTTATAAAATAATTTCTATATATCTAAATTTGATGCTACAGACCTGGTAACAGTGTAGTAGCAGCATTTGTTGTGAAAATAATAACAGCAGAAGGCAGTTTTGAAAATACATTCACATGTGACACATCACTTTGGTAAGATGTTATTAATCAGACTCATAATCCATACATTAACAGAAACTCAATGTGTTATTTGCGCTGCAGATCTCTTGAACACAAAATCAGCTAGTGCCAAAATGATAAGTCAATAAATGTTTCGACAGAAAATGATTGTGCAAATATTTGGATAATTAATCAGTCATTTAGGTAAATTTTAACATTCCAACAGTTTTCCAGTTACAGCTTCTCAAATGTTTTTTTTCTTTTTTATATCATTGTAAAATTAATATCTTTGGGATTTGAATTGTTGAACGGACAAAACAAAATCTTTGAGGACCTCTGCTTGGAATACAGGAAACTGTGATGGACATTTTCTTTTCTTTTTTCTATTGAAGAAAATAATCATCAGATTAACGGATAATGAAAATAAATGTTAGTTTTAGCTCTAAAATAAAGCTTTTTAAATTGTGTCATGATTGTTGAAATATTTGTTTGCAGTCTCTTAAAGAGAGTGGCTTAGTCTTGGTTGCACCACTACTCGTAGTACTGCAGCAGAGGGTTATAGTGTATTTGTGATTTCTCATAGCTTGTTGACTCAGTTGCATATAAATTTTAATTTACAAAGTGATGTACTACATTGTGCATCTGACAACTGTAGCTTTTGCACGTAGTAGAAGGTTTTGTAGAAATGCAAAAACATGTAGTGAGCATTATATATTACAGTCAAGACAGTTTGTTGTATATTGATGTTTATATTAGATTCTGAGAACTACATCTTGCATGAATGATTAGGTCCACAGTGTTTATCCGTGTGTGTGTGTGCAGGCACAGCTTCATGCACAGATACTAGTGTGCAGTACATACTGTGTATGCACATACATGTATGTATAGCCATTTTTGTGAAGCTGTGTGTGTGTATGTGTAGGTCCTGGCTTCATTGTGCTGACTGGTTTATTGCTGTTCCAGGTGACGGAGCATGAGAACAGCAGAGTTTCAGGGTGCTGTTTTCAAGCACCACTGAAGCCACAAATTTGATTATTTTTTTTCCTCCACAAGTAGTTTAGAGTTTGCATGAGACCCCACTCACACACACACACACACACACACACACACACACGCTGCCTCACGCTGCATCACGCTGCCGTGGACCGAATCTCTGGTTCCCCCAGCCTGCATTATGCATCTTCATCTGCCATTCTGTTTCCATTCAACATCTCTTGTTACAGTGAATCAGCAGCATGAATCAGCAACGTGCTGCTCTGTTGAGGTTTGTTAAGGCCCTTTGTTGTGTGTACTACATCTACATCTTACTCTATGTACCTTATACATAAAACATACAAAAAAGGGCTTCAAGTATTTTTCCACACTTATGACCATATCATTCTGTTGTTCCGATGCTACAATAATACCAAAGGATATCTAGGAAAACGTTGAAAGATGAAGAAATTGGACCTGAAAATGTCACTTCGTTTATCCCACAAAGGCTCTCTGCCTATCTCTCTCTTATTCTAATCCGCATTGGGTGAGGCAGCAGATACAGGGATCCTATCACATCAGGGGGAGATTAAACAAAGAGTGTCACAATGACACAGTGAGTTTGATAATGGGACAACAGAAGCCTTTTCAATTATAGCTCTTTCTCTAAAGAAATCTGCTTAAAAGGAAATTTCACCAATAACTTTGTTTGTTTATTCATTTTGACATTTAAATCTATCTTTCTTTAACCTTCTTGCAGTCTAAATTCAATAGCTCTCCAACATGCTCCATCAAGATAAGATGGAGCTGAATCACCTCTGAAAAGAGCTTTTTAGACTGTGTAATTAGTGAAGACAGAAGCTGAACAATAGAAGTTTAGTTTTGTTGAGAACACATTTTGAAACATGGGGAAGATGTTGAGAAGTTAAACGATTTGTGTAAACCTGAAAGCTACCTGCTAATGCCTGTTATAGATGATGATCGATGGACAGAAAATTAATCAGCAATTACAATTAATTGTTTGAGGCATTTTTCAAGCAGAAATGCCAAACAATCTCTATTCCAGCTTGTCAATTATCAGGGGGTTTGCTGTTTTCTTTGTTATATATCAAACAGTAGTAAACCGAATATCTTAAGATATTGGATGCAAAATCAAGCAATTACTTTGGGCTTTCGTAATTTGTGTCAGGCATTCTTCAGTATTTCCTTACATTTTATATATCAAACGTTAAAGCGGAAATAAGAGTATTTGCTTTCTTGCCAAGAGTTAGATAAGATGATAGTACTCTTGTATCTTTCGGGTAAATATAAAGCTGCCGCCAACATATGGTTACCTTAGCTTAATGGACTGGGGGGGACAGCTCGACGATTAACATATTATTTCTTGTTTGTTTTATCTGTACAAAAACTGAAACCAAGCCAGCTGTTTCCAGTCATTGTATCAAACTGTACCGACCTCACTTATATTTACTGGATAGATATGCGAGTAGTACCAATCTTCTCATCTAACTCTGCAATATAGCAAATACATGTATTTCCCAAAATGTGGAACTATTGTTTTAAAGCTTTTACTACTTGTTACACCATGGTTACTCTCTTTATGCCAAGGTAAGCTAACCAGCTTCTGGCTGTAGCGTTTTATTTACCAAGACGAGAGTTGTATCAGTCTTCTCATCTAACACTCAGCAAGAAAGTGAAGAACTCTCTTCCCCCACAGCACAGTCTGATATATTTCAAAGATTGTGAGTATAGCCAACAAACTAACAAAGAAAGTTATCAGTGAGAATATTGACTGAATATTCACACACAGATTTGTATATTGCATTGTGTGAATTTGTTAGGAAATCATCTGTTTTTATCCACAAGTGCAACATTCAAACAGAGTTTATGGTAATGTTTAAACTAAAGTGCTAACAATACCAGTGGTGTGAAATGCTTCTGTCATTGGCCACCTCTGTTATTTATTTCAACGATTGGCATCACATTGTCATTTTGATGTATGAAAATGTTATATATAGCGTCTACGTTATGGCGCTAAGCTATTCACTTATGTTTCATTGTGTGTCACTGTTTGTCCTACAGATCTGCTGGTGTCATTGTGATTAATGGGCATCGCAAATGTGCCTAAACAGCATCCTCTCAGCCATCTCCCTGCTATTCTCTGTGAGTCAGTTGTCAGCCGTCTCGGGCAGCACCTTGTCAAGTCTGATTTCCTCTCCAGTCCTGTCCCTAAAGCCAGAAGGCCAGCTGCTTCCAACTTTAGGGCCTGTTATCTACAGAGCCCCTCTCTATTGCCTTTGGCTGCCCTCCGGTCGTCTGCCTGGCCTCAGATTTAGTCAAACCACAGCTAGTTTACAGATAATTATCAGACTGAGGCCAGCTGTGTGGCACGCATCCACAGGCCCTTTGTTGCTAATAGAATTAGACCCCATGCTGGAAGTGACAGAGAAATGAACAGTTTCCCCCAGCGAGGCATGTGATTAGTAGACTGGGAGATGGGAGGTTGGCAAAGGATGGCATGCTGGTATATGGTTGAGGTCTGTGACTTAATGTCTGAGTCACATTCACCCTGACACCTATGTTTCTGTCAGGTTTCATTTTAAGTCTTGTGTCAATGAGGGTCAAGTACAGCAGACAATCGAAAACAGACCAGGCTTTCTATGCGAGGTAAAGAGCCCAAAATGTCTGTTTATTGTTCCTTCTTTTGAATCTTTAGAACTTATTGGCTGGCTAGATATACAACCAGCAGCAGCTTTGGTTTTTAAGAGTCATCATAAAAAGTGCTATAAATAGACCATTTTCACTATGAACATTTATTACATATTTATTATAGTCACAGCTTTGTGCATGGGGCACTTTGACGACACACACCTGCACTCATTCTCCATACGCTGCCATAGTTTCCATTCGTTTTCTTGCAAGAATGTCATCAATGGAAGTCAAATATTGGCCTGAGTCTAAGTGTAAGCCTTTGCAAATCTTCACTATTGTCATTGATCTCAACTTTGCACCACACCAGAATTCAATTTCTTCTCTTCGTCCAGATTTTTATATTGCTGTCTTCTTTTCTGATCTTTTGAAGGAGGATATTTCTGTCACAAAAACACAAAATTAAAAGCATGTCTGCCTTCATAAAAATGAAGCAGGACTATTTGTACTCTGCACTGCACATTCTTATAACCTCAATATTCTTTTTCCATTTTTATTGTAGGAAGAAATGTAAAAAAAAAAAAAAACTCATAAAATTCATAAACTGGATCATGCAAGAAGGGAAGTAACTGACATCTCTGAAGCGGGAAAAGCTAAGAACATTTCTGTCTTTTCTTGAGGCCCTTTAACTTTGTGAAGGTGGGAGTTTAGTTACTGTACTTGGTAGTGTATGAACAGTATAACAATTCTTTCTGCTGCACAGTCACTTTCATTCTTTTGCCTGTCTGTCTCATTGCCAGCCTAAAGTGTGTGATGTTTGCCAGAGCAACCTTTCTACAGCAGAAGACTGTCTCTGCTGTAGAAAGTAGGCCATTTGGGCTGATGTCTGACACAGGTCCTGTGTGACGCTCGAAGGTTTATTTCTGGACGTTCAGTGCATCATGTGTTAACTTTGTTTGCCTTATAAGCCTCGTGGCTTTACCGGTCTGCGAGCAGAGATTAGTATCTGTCTGTTTTCCACGGCATTTATGTACGTTCACAATGTCATACTACACCTTCAGTGGCTCTGTACTGTTGGGTTGGAGCACTGTTATGAAATGTGACACAAGTTATTTGGTTGTCATCTTAATTATTTATACACACCTCTGTTGGATAAGAAAATTAGGTTGTGCTCTGCTGCGTAACAAATATTTCATTCTCTCAGAACAAAACTGAATAATTTGAGAATGATGTGGAAATAGTGTCAGACCTATGTGAATAAAACAGCGGATAAAACATTTTCTATTATTTATCGTTTTACTGTTTTAAGTCCCCGATTCATAATTTAGGATGTTATATTTGTTCAGTTGTCTTTCCAAGATGTACCACATACAGTATGTCGTATCTCTCTTTATGGCAACGTTTTTCTGCCTCATGGTTCACCTCATTTTCTATATGTTACATGGGCCCTCCAAGTACCATGTGGATATATTTATCTCTTTCTCTCTCCTCCTCACCATGCTCGAATAACAAGATGCTGTTTTGGGCCGGTGTGCCACAGAGACCATGCATGAAATTTATTGGCCCCAAGTCTCGCCATTTGACACGCAAGACGTGGCTAACAGATCTTGTGCCATTTCCCATCTCCTCCGGCTCCCGTGTAAAGCTGACCTTTCCTGCCTTCAGGCTATATTTAAACTCTGAGCACCAGAGACTTATGGTGCCATGGGAAATTTTATTATCAACGCTCTCCATTTGTCTGACTTAATTCAGGCCTATCGTAGATTGTGCCAAAACATACCGTATATTTACACTCTGCAATGGCAAACAAGGGCACTGGTGACAAACCTGACCATTAACGCCTTAGCAGGGGAGACTCCTAGTGAAGCATTCCTTTGAACAGCTCTGAGGAGCAGCCACGAGATTATAGGTTCTATTTACAGCGCACGTCACCTGTGGAAACGTGTGAGGGGAAAGAAGAAAGGGGCAATATTATTTTTGGAAACAGAGGCTTGGCCAGAGAGTCAAACACAAAGGGACTTGGCATTTTGAAGCATCTCAGTTGGTAAAATGTCATAGATTTCAGCCACAGACACATTCATCAGCCTTTACCGTTTGTCATCATTAGAGCAGGTAGTAGGTTGAATGACCTCACCAACACACAACCACACACACACACACACACACACACACACACACACACAGACACACACACATGTTCAGTCTCTCCCAGCCATCTGCTTAACCATTCACTGAAACTCTCTTTTCTCTGTACTCTGGCAGGTCTGAGATGGGAGTTCAGAGGGTGCTCCAGGTGGATCTGAAAATGGAAAGCTTTCCAGAGCCACTGGGCAGCCGCTGGATGGCCTGGCAGGTGGAGTACCCAGCTAGTCGTGCCGCCACACAAGAGGCTGAAACGGAGATCCCACTGGCGCAGGAAGACCTGGCGGGCATCGTGCCTCTGGCCATGGTGAGTGATGCCTCTTCCAGTTCAGTGCCACCCCTAAGTAGATGGCGGCACACTGATCACTCTAAATGTGAAATACTACGCACTGATAATAAAAACTTTAGTCTTAAATTTTACACTCTCAATCTTTCAATTAACATTTTCATGTATTCTTTGCAGCATGTCTGAGAATTTCTGCACTTTTAACCATGAGTGGTGGCAGCCTGAAGGAGATGAATGTATTAATAATCTGGTCAGATATTTTGTATAGATTTTCAATGAAGTATGTAATGACAAAAAACTATTCTAAACATTTGAATAGCAAGGAGAATATTTCATATCTTGTGGCGTAAATGTTGAGATGTTCCCTGACATTGAAATGCTATTGATAGCAGTGCATTAATATTGGTAAAATACTTACATGGCCTCAAACAATGCCACATGTTCAGTGTATCACTTGCTGCTTAGCAATGATGGAACTAAGTACATTTTCTCAAGTATTGTATAATTCTGAGTTAATTGTACTTTACATGAGTCTTTTCATTTTCTGCTACTTTATACTCCTACTCCACTCCATTTCAGAGAGAGGTATTGTAATTTACACTGCATTACATTAATCAGCAATTGTTACTAATTACTACTTAAGATTTCACATATAAAATATGCCTATATAAACCTGATGTGTTAGGGCTGCTCCACAGTTTTTACAAACAAATGCTACATGCTATCAAGTCAAAGAAAATATCCAAAATAAATAAAACACTCAAAAATAATTATAAATAGCTCCTACAGCACTCAACAGTATATAAAATAATTAGAATTAGTTCTACCATGACCATTTACAAAACAACACACTGCATACAGGCTAATGCATCACTAATAAAACTCCAGTCATGTAATATGTTCACAATAACACTCTCAAAGGATCTGGATACTTTTATCCACCACAGCTGCTTTGATAAAGGAGGCAGACCTGTAATGTAAGTCTGTGCCCTCAGTGTATGTTTAGGAGTGGGGCAGGAAGAGAGCATCTGTAGCTCCCAGCAGGCCTCAGATGGGGTCTAGGCAACCGTCTGGCCTGAGGGTAAGCCTGTAGCTGTGTGTCTCCCTCAGCGAGGCACAGGTACTCTGTTGGGTCGATTAACCAAAGCTCCCCCTATAGAACTTCACACAGAGAGCCTTTCACACGTCTATGCAGCTTTGTTCAGCAATGCTGAGAACCCTGCCTCTGATTTAAATCAAGACCATTCAGGTGAAAAAATGAGCGACATCATTAGTTTTGACTAATGAGGAATATATATACAGTAAAGTCAGTGATGATTACTAAAAACTAAAAATTGCATTAATTTCTACTTCTTATGCTGTGCTTTTGATCTGCATGACACATACCTGACTGTTGTGTCAATGTTATTCTCTAAGTATTGCCCGTGGCTGTGTAGATGATAGATGCGTGTGGGTGGCAGTTCCTGGAGTCAAAGGAAAGTGGTGCATCCTCATTCCATTCTCAGGATAATTGAAGCTCTGTGTTTAATGCTGCAGTATTGTTCGAGTTCCTTTCCTCTCACATCCTTTTCATGTCACTGGTGTATCAACAGCCTGCTTGCCTTGCTCTACAGGAATATATAGTTTGCTCACACACCTTCCACTGACAAAATTTGCAGAGATAAAAATCATGTGCTATTGTCTGCTCAATGAAAAACATTTTATTTGATGCACTCATCAAGCAATTCTAAAACTGTCAGCTTTTTCACTCTGATCGTTCTGCTCATTTTACATAGGCTTTTATGGCTCACTATAAATCATTTAACTTTTTTTTCACAATGGCAAAAATCCATCTCAATTAACCTGATATTACAATTATTTGCTAAACTTGGCTAAATCAATTAGGGACAGGATAATTTAAGCGGGAGCCTCTCAGGAGATAAAGCTGAATAGTGTTCCATGTGTACTAAAACATGATATACTCTGTGTGTGTGTGTGTGTGTGTGTGTGTGTGTGTGTAGTGAGGCAGCTGCAGTCATGTCACAGAGTGTGTGGATACACACTGGTATTGAAAAGGAACAGGTCCACGTATCAGTATATAACTTTGATACTAACATGTCAAACATATTCATCATCTGACGTTCATTGAAAAGAGGTTGATTACAACAATAGTATTACATTTTATTTTGCTTTACCACAAGGCTGCACACTTTTTCTGCACTTTTCTACTTCATTTCCTTCCACGTGCTTCTCCCGCACAGACAACTTCCCAAGGTGCACAGCTTCTCCAACCACCCCATGGTACTTAACACACAACACAAATACTTATGCATGCAGACACAGTCAGAACTCATTAACTCTGTCTGTCTCCCTCTGTCCCCTTTTTCTATCCCCTCTCTCCCTCACTCTTATACATACACACACACACGCACATAGGGCTTTTGCAATCTGCATGCACCAATATGAGAGAAGCACACAAGCGAGAAAGAGGAAGGCTGAATTAGATTACTTGGGATCACTGTGGCATGAAAGGCCCACAGATAGGTTCCTCTCCCTTCCCCCTGCTACACTCCTCGCTAGTAGAAAAGAGGAAGTAAGGTATTGTAAGAACAGTGCCGTCAACCTGCTTACACACACACACACTCACACGCACACACATCACCACATTGCCTCCACCAAAGGGAAAACAATCTCAGTGATTTCAATAGAAAACTGGTTTCTGAGCTCAGAACTGAACTGTAATACAATAGTGAAGATAGCAATGTAGCAGAGACTTGATACATGAAAGGTGGGCTCAGAGAATATATGACACCCAGTAACAATGAGCTTCATTGTTGGTAGGATGTAATGACTTTATCAAAGTTTTAATTAAATAAATGTTGAATTACTTTAAGGGGCTACTCCAATCACGCAATATGGGAATGACATAAGGGAACTACGCAAAGAAGTGGTTAGACCTAATAACTCCAAGATGTCTGCCCACAACAGTACAGATCCAACATCATGTTTTTACAATTTCTGCTGCAGACTGTTGTCTGTAATCATCATCTAGTGTTCTCCAGATGTACAGCAGGGGGGGAAAAGAGTACATGTTGACTGACCATTTTTCCACTACACTGAGGAAGGCTTACGTAAGGAAATCCATCTTTATATATGGGCCTTAAATACAAGTGTTGCAGGCTTTTATGTTTCAAAACTTAAACTATGAGAAACCTGCTTTGTGATGTCCCTCCTTCTGACTCCCCGTGGAAATTACACCCTTGGTACAGGTTTTCATAGAGGTTTCATAGAAATTTCAAAGACTGGGGTTAGGCAGTATTCAGCAACTGATCTGTAATACATTGATTTATCCCTTTTGGCAACCTTACAACCAACATTACTTACTCACCCAGCAGGAACAGAGCAGCAACACTGACAAACCCCCAGTGGTGCAAGGTCTCTTGTTTCAACCCCGAACTCCTGACAATAAAATCTGGGTCTCTGAGAACCAAAGTAATGAGTTAAACATGGCCGAAAGCTGGCTGGGCTGGGCTGCAGACTGTTGGGTTGATCCTCAGTGGGATCAACAGTATTGGCAATATTATATAACAGCAAGTGAGTGTTAATGAAAATATTACTTAATTGAGCTTTCGAAAGAAAAATAATTGTCTAGCTGCCTTTGTAGTTAGCTACAGTCTTATAACAGCAAATAGAGATGAACTAAAAGCCCTTCTTAATGTAGTCTTTTTAGTGTCATTGTTATGGTTATTGTATTTTTTGCAGTCATTATTGTGATCAGTGATGTAGACAGTAAATCAAGGTTACAGATGAAAGAAAGAAGAACAGATGGGAGGAAGAAGCACAGGAAACGGGGCTGTTTTTAGAGATAGGGGAGAGGGGAAACACACAGGGAAATTCTCCAATCTTTTTTAATCAAGTTGAGAGGGGAAACTTCACAGAGCATGCTGAAGGCATCTGTTGACACAACCGCTCTGTGGTTTTGCTCTAGAAGGTCCTTTCATCTGTAATTAGTTCTAATTAGTGTAATAAGCTTGACTGTATTTTGTAGTAATGGAAGAGCTCCTGTAATTGTGTTTTGACCAGAAATAATCTCATAAACTGAATCAGGATCCATAACTGACCATGTCTCTAAAGATTGTAATGTAATAAAGCTAATGAATATTAGTAATGGGAAGCTTATTTTGGGTTTGATCACATTTATGTCCTATTACCTCAATGGCTCCTCAGACCCGTTCTCATCCCTTTTATGGCGTGTTCTAAATTACTGCGCCCTTGCTGGAATTGATTATTATAAAAAGGTCTTTTTATTGCATTTTCCCAGCCAAGTGATGGGCTCTGCCACGGGTGACACCTCTGGGAAAGCAGCAACATCATTTTTAAAGATGAGCCCTCTTTTTTTCCGTTCCCTTTGAAGAGGGCTCCTCCTGTGTGTTGTCACAGATTCACCTGCATTGGAAGGGCTCAGAGCGGTGCTCACCACTTTGTCACCAATTTCATACTGTGAAGCAGGAGTTCTGCAAATGTAGCAATTATTTCAAAAGCAGAAAATGAAAAGAGTACTCAAAAGTTTTAGTCAGTTTAGTGCCTTAGAACTCTTTGTGTCGACCGTAATACCGCTTGTGTGTATGGTCGTCTCCTCGCCTGCTTTTTTTTAGATCTTTTCCATGCTCCAGACAAACATACATTAATATATTACCAATTTAGATTAATTGCCTCCCTTGTCACCCTCCGCCTCCTTGTGTTGGCATCTTCCATCTCACTTAAATTGTGAAAGTTTTTTTGGGTCATGTTTGGATGGATCTTAAAGGCAGTAATTGGATGCCTGAGCAGATTCCTCTGCACAGTAGGAGGCTGGTCCATTATCTTTTACCATCGTGAAGTAATACGCTCCTGTCCGGGCTGCCCTCATCATCATTACCCATGCTGTGGATGCCTGGTGATCGAGAGGGAGCAGGAGGACAGGGCATACATCATATTTGGACTCATCAGTCTTCCTGTTCCAGCCGAGACACCAAACTGTGCTCGCTCACATGAGCATTCGCGGGCATAGAGATGAGGAGAAATGAAAGCAGCCGTTTGTATTCACGCTCCGCTCCAATGTATCATTAGACAATACATCATCACCCTGGCCTTCTCTGGCCACTTCTACTCTCACACGATAAAGTCATCTATCAACAGCCACCAATGAATGTTTCATTTTACTCCTTTCGATTGCATTCCCTCTGTTGCAATGCACATCTTCTCTGCCAGGCAAGTGAAATCTGGACAACCATTCATCAAACACATATTTAAACATACAGACATAAGCACTTGTATGCAAGATAATCCTGCAGAAATGCTGCATGGATGCAGTAATATCATGCAAGCTGTTTATCATAAGACCATGTACTGTACACCTTGCTTGAAAGTACCTGATTTCAGTCATCTAATAACCTCAGCCCCTCTGTTCCACTAGTGCTGAGTCTGTTGTGTGCCCCTGCTGTTTTTGTGGAATAAACATAGCATTTTTTCCCCACATGAGTCATACAGTTTACAATAAGGGGCTGATGTATGGACCCCAAGCGAGCAATCCATTAGCATATACTAAAGCTCAGAGGCTGATCATGAAGTGGTAGCTTTAATTGAGGCTGCTGCAGTATGCACATGTGGCATACTACATGTAATGCTAATTAGAACAACAGATTGTGACAAATGGTCACCTAATTCAGAACACAATCAAAGTCCTTGGCACTGTATGGAGAAACATTTTCCATGTTCCTTAACTCCATTGCCATCACAGCAAGTAAAAGGTATTAGGAAGGAATGCCACTCATTTTCACTGCGGCCACACGTACAGTGAGGAAGTGAGTGGGTGAAGTACTGTACCTTTTCATAACACTGGAAGTGGCTTTCAAAAAGACAGATACACCAAGGTTTAATGAGAAATTCTTCCAATGTCACTCTGTTAGACTTCATATTCTGAAATGATTTTGTAATTGAAAGTGATTGGGATGTGTTTGTTACCTTTGAAAACACACACACAATCTGTCTTTGAGTTTAGAGCCACTGGATGACTACATTTTGCTGCTGCACAACCAATTTCTGCAAAGCTTTCTTATTACTGCGCCATCAGAAAATGATCAGTCACCGTTAAGAAAGTTAACCTTTCCACAATGCTTTTAAAAAGCTCCCGCTGTGAGGTCAAATTACTTGTTTATGGCGCTAATGCTATTCTCAGAAGATGACCCACAGAAGATGACCTGCAATACATTGCATGATTCATGCATAACATATATGTAAAGGTTTATTTTGCTATGCCTTCAGAAAATTGTTTAGACCTGTACCCTTTGGACCCACTTATATTCAAGGTTATCTAATTGAATGCTGTGAATCTTCTTCTTCCCTGTCACTGTAGCCCTCTTTGTTCTCCTAACACTGTCAGTTATGGCGAAAATAATTTGTACAGCAAGGCAAAAAAATACAAGGATGAAGTTGAGGGCAGGATCCAGACAGACAGATCAATCTCAGAGTGACAGGGTCTGAACATGTCCATATCTCACATCTCTCCTATAATAGTTAACATCCCACTTCACATTCTGGCCCAGTTCTATTCATTCTGACTCTAATCCTGGCCCACTGAGGTTTGAGAGGAATGTGTGTATTTTTTTAGCAGTAATGGACTCTACAGTGGAGCTGACCTTTGTGCCAGCTGAGAGAGGTCTGTGTCCAGAGGGCAGCTAAGCCAAGCTAAGCCGAGCTAAGCTGGCAGTATGGATCGCGATCAGAGCCGGGTGAAGAAATCAGACAGAGATCAGGAGGTCGTCTCCCACAGGCATGGTTGGTTGTTGGTGAAGAACTCTTCATCGATTTGCTGAGTGTGATAGATATCGGGCTGAAATTGAGCAGACTGGCGCAGGCAGGGTAGTTTCCTTGCCTTCTGGCCTCCAGGCCCTTGCTCAATGGGCAAACAACAGGGGCACCAGAGAGACATCACTGTACCAGAGCGAGCATCAGTCAAAGCACCCGCCAGCTCCCTCCCCTTGAGCCCCTACAGCTCTCTCACTCATCTCTAGGTGAGCAGAGAGCTGGTTGTGTCCCTGGTGCCTGACCTTGATTCTTCCAGAAGTGAGTCTGACTGTTGTTGAAATTCACCAGGGACACCCGTTACTCCATCCTGACCCATTGTTCTAGATGTATTACAAGTACGGTATTCATGAAAATTGCAGGGGATTTGTCCTATAAACTTAAAATATTGTACTTCCACATCCAGCCATGTTTTATTCACAAGCTTCTTTTCGCAGCATGACGTGCAATTCATGGCCACAGGGCTCCAGAGGGTTGCTCCGTCCCTTCAGCACAAGTAATTCTTAACTTTATTTTAAAAATACAGACACTAATAAGTTCTCCGTTAATGTTCTAATGCCTTGAAGATAAATGGACACAGCAAAGAGGACTATAACTGCAGTTCGAAAAACTACACTATTTCCTGTAACACAGAAAATGTCTTCCTTGACATTCTGTAAATAAAGTGTTGATGCTTGATGAGATTGAAGATAGACCCTTAGATAGACTCATTGTATAAAATTAATTATTCTGTCAACCACACATCAGGAATCAGGGATAGTCCGTAATGTAATTAATATGTGTGGGAGGATTTGTCCTGTCAGCAGCCTGTCATTGTGACAGTTACCCACAGTCAAAGTTTACTTGTAAATCATGTGCACTCATAAATAATTTACAGTGTGACTTAAACATCAATAGCGTCCATTAACTGCTGTGTGAATCTTCTTAGATTACTGACCAAGCAGCTCAGATGAAGTAGAGGGAGTTCTTGATACGCCAGTGGTTGCCCTTCTTTTGAAGTCTGCGATGGCAACAATACAACATAAATCATTCCACCACTGAGTCCACTAAGCTCAGGAGTTTTTGTTGAAGTTTACACAGCATGTTTTCCTTCAGGTACCCGTGAGAAGTGTCCAGAAGGATTAGTGAATACCATTTTGTCTTTTGATGTTCTCTTTCTTACCACACTGCTTTCACAGTCACACTGGCTTTGTCAACAAAAGTCAAATTCAGGTCAGACATTGAGAAGTAAAATGCTTTTTTTACTTTTATTTTAGTCAGAGACACAGTAAGTCAAGAAATTGAACATTTAAAGCAAATGGTTACAGGTTTACATTTAAATTTTGGCAGGAAAAGGCGCTGCTCCTTGAGGGACCTCAAAGAATCCCAGTAGCAATGAGGATTCTGTGGGAGACTGAATCCCCCTTTAAAGGAAGAGCTTGATATTTTGGGAAATATGCATTTTTTTCTTTGATACCAGTGACAGTTACGTCACTTACCCATCGCTGGTACCAGCTCAACTCGCCTTGACTCCGCACAAAACTGTCATGATATCTCCAATGCGACACATACACAGCAACCGAACAGAGGAACATCTGCATTTGACCCAGGCAGGACCCAGGTTTTTTGGGTTGCCGTAATAATAAAAAAGTAATAAAGTACAGATAGTATTGTGACAGTTACTGCCTCACAATCTCTGGCAAACTATATAAAAATGGCAGGTTTGTTCAATGATGCCATGGGCAATAATGATGTAGTGAATTGTGATGATTCTCTCTGATCAATCAGAATTCTGCAGTGTTTACACATAACCTTTTGGCATCGCCTCACCTTGCTTGGAACCTCAATGGAGCTGATACCAAAGAACTTACCTGATACCAGGTACCAGATTTGTCCAATGGAAAACAAAGGCAAGGTGAGTTGAGGTGGTACCATCCAGTGGAAAAGGGACTTTAGCTGAACTGAGCATACGTCTGGAAGCATGGGGAAACAGCTAGCCTGCCTAATAAGTTTGGTTTTATGGGGGGTTATTTTGCAGGACTATTTCTTGGTGCAGTGACTTTTTTGGTAGTTGTCAAGCCGCTAGCGGAGACTCGAGAAATAGGACAGCAAATAATGCCCAGTAAAACCAAAACCTTTTTTACACTTTGGCTTCTGTATGGATTAAACAAACAAGATATAGTAACATGTTAATTTGGTAGCTTGTAGTTCTGGTAGATGCTAAGCTAAGCTAATCAGCTGCTGACTGTAGCATCATATTTACTGTACAGATAGGAGAGTGTTGTCAATAATTTTACTCAAATAAGCATATCTCCCAAAATGTTGAGCTATTCCTATAATGTTCCTACAAACATGTTAAATCAACAATAGAAAAAAAGCTTAGCACAATAAAAGGAGATGGGGCTGGTGGAGGGACCTGTGGCTGTAAACGCATTAGTGTAATAGTTTCGGATCATAATGGCAGCATTTTAGACTTGCTTGATTATGACTGGATGGTAATAGTCAGCTGGTAGCAAAGTAGCTCATGAATGAGCCAGTGACAAGTAGCAGCTAATGCCAATCAGCTAATGAAAGTGCAACTTCAGTATGTTCCTTAACAAATGCTATGCTCCATAACTGGTTATTATGAAACTGTTGTAGGAAAAGCATATTTGTATCTAATAAAAAGAAGTAGATGTTTTGGCAAACGTATCACGGAAATCAATACAAATTTTTAAACAAACTATACTATGGTTCTCAAAAAAACATAATGCATGGCCATCACCACACCTGCTCATTCCAAGGCACCAATTCATCCTGTCCATATGATCCTCACCATGAATTCCCATTACCTCTCTTTTTAAACTGACACTTTCTGGAGTGGGTCCAACATGAAAGCAGCCACTGCATTAATCTTTTCCCTACCAGCCATGGCCAACAGTAATGATCAGATCTCTGACTGGCATGTACCTAAGACAGGGCACTGCCACCCACTGGAGATGGGTCTTTTTGTACCATGTACTGTACTGCAGCCACCTCCACCCAGTCAGCCAGGAAGAAAGGAGGAAAAGGGGAAAAGGAAGACAAAAGAGAAACTGGCTCTTTCTTGGAGGAGAAAGAGGAGGAAGTGGAAAGAGGAAGAGAGAGACCCTCATTAAAAGGCAGTGTGTTGGCTTCACAACCATCCCACCACTTCAATGCGCTGTCATGCAGTGATGTATCGCTCTGCATGGTGCTACCAAGGCCTTTATTCCCACTCTCCACCATGTTTCTCGCTTCTAGCCAATTAAACGCCCACTAGAATAGAAGGGAGGAAGTGCCACATTGAGCATTGCACAATGTGGAGAGAGGAGCTGATGAAAGGACATGTCTCTTTTAGTCTGCTTAATAGCTTCAGGACACTGTCTGAGTGGCGTTTAATGTCTACAGCATATAATTCACTATCCCTCTGCTCCCATTTCAGTTTCCTTACACGTACGCATACTTTATCGCCAAGGGATGAAAATGTTTATCAGAATTATGAATATTTCATTTACCGTAGGTTAGCTGACTATTGGCATACCCTATGTTCCCTGTTAATGCTTTTGCTCTTGAAATGACATGAAAGATCATAAAGAGACTCATGCCCAATGACAAGTCATCAATCATGGTGGTAAAAGCACCAGATCTGGTGTTTTGGCTTATAGGGTTTTTTACTACCCTGACTTCTTTCGGGTTTATCTTGACAGCTTGTTGGCTTTAGGACCGCCCCAACAGTAAGGAGGCTGACATGAATAGGGGTACACAATAGGCATATATACTATTATTACCACCTTCTCTTCTTTCTGCTGCATGATGAATAATGCAGGCCTTACAATCCCCAACTCAACACTGTGTTTGACCTGTTTTTATTTGTTGCAGTATTCAGGGTGGTGAGGTCAGAATGTGGATGTGTTAGTGCGGGGTAGAAGCAGAGGCTAATCGCAACACCAGGACGGACAACTTCGCTACTTCTTATGCTGCCCGTGTCACTCAGGCTGACACCATAAATCTCACTTATTTTCAGATCCAACTGAGACACAGGCAGAAATTACGGCCCAGAGCACATTACCAGCCACAGCAGCGTGCTGAATGCTAACAGAGAGATCCTTGATAAAGCAGACAGGCAGTTCTCCCACAGATTATTGAACAACAAGACTGCTATCTGTGAGACTTAGGGTCTCAGATTGGTCTATAAGTAAAGCACAAACACCAGCGTCAACAGTTGAGAATCAAATGAACCACGAAGCATGCTGTGTGCTTAGAAGCTTCTAAAAATATTAATAAATGCAATTGTATTTCTGTCTCATATGTTCTTTGTTGAGGCATTTCATTTCTTAATGGAGAGGAGAGAGTGGCAAAAAGGGGGGCACATGAGTGGAGTCAATGGGGAGGCACAGAGAATCAACGGACAGATAGATGAGACAGATAGAACTTCGCATAAATATCTGTTCTGATCAATGTTAATTTTCACCCCTGATTCCCATGGAGGCCATATAGATTACACAATTCTGCTTGGCTGGGTGTGCATTGTTTTCAGATGAGTGCACAGCTGTTATGTTGCGACTTCATCACCATTCAAAATCAATGCTCCAGATGATCGGCTACTTGTTTCAGGTGTTACTATACAATTGCTTCCACTGCAACTACTTGGCTGGATTACCAGCCAAAGGGGTCAAATGGCCTGGTGTCCATGACCCTCTGGGTTCCCAAAGTCTCCAGGTTCACTAGTGGAACTGCAGATGTGAACAGGGTATTTGGAGAAAAAACATAAAAACTAAAACTAAAAACTAAAAAACTAAAAGAAATTTTTGTGAAATTCCCCTTTAATAATTCTACTGTAGCATCTCAAACAAGACACTAATTAATCTCTGGCCATAATAATGTCTCATCAGGTAGTGTTTAGAGTTTCATGGGACAAAATTTAATTCTGTCTTCTATCGGACCACTGTAAGATGACTGTGTAACACTGCAGATCTGCACCACTGGTCTCCATTTTGTGTTTAATTGCGCTGTCTATGTCTGAGAGTGTGGACCACTGATGCATCAATGTGGGATCCCGCTGTGTCTTATTACTGCCAGGCGCTGCTCTCTGCTCTCAGCCTGCTGGGTCATCTCCAGCTGCTGTAATCTAACATTAGCCTCTGCTTTCACCAGGTCCCAACCATTTACCCCATCATGTATTATAGATGACCCTCTGGAAATGGAGGAATCCCAGCCGACACAGAATTAATTTACAGCAACCCTCGATTTTAAGGGGAATTGAATCAAAGTCAACGACACAGGGAGAGGGGGGTTTATATTGCTATATAACACTGTCACAGACTATAAAATTGTAATGAAAAGCCATTTGAAGATTAAGTGTTTTTTTGTGATTCATTGGTATCTCTTGGCTCAACTAATAATCATTTCACTCCAAAGCTGAATGGTCTCAGTAATTGATGCTTACAAACGACTAGGCTCCTTTCAACCAAACTTAATCCTCCTTTTCTCTTTTTTTTGAATGGCTCTGATTCACAAGCTTACAAACACAGGGGATAGTCTTAAGAAACCAAGTTAACAGGGCAGTGTACAAATCGTGTGTACTTCCCTGGTGACAGTGGGATGCATATGAATGTGGTGACAGGAAGCCAGGCACTGTAGATTGGTCCTGTCTGAGCTTGTCAGGTTTGCAATATTACTCTAAACAAATGTGACATTTTATTCAACAGACGTCACTCAGGAGGTAGATTTCTTTCTGTTAAAAGACAGATAATGGAAGCTACCTCAATAGAATACCACTGAAATGTCTTGAGTGCTGGCAATGCTTCAATACAGTGCAATGGGTATATATATATATATATATATATATCTTGGGTCCCTGTCCATTGAAATAAGAAAATCAGAGCAGAGTTTTTGTGTAGGACCATCCCAATAGCAGACTGAAAACAGCTTACAATGAGAGACTTTTGTCACGCCGTACAATTAGCTAAAGTCATTTCAGTTCCCCAAAAGCAAGAAGACTATGTTTGTTGTATAGTACAAGTTTTGAGAAGTACACGTTGACCTCAATGGCAGCTATTTAATGTGCTGCCCAAGGTTCCATAGCAATCTGTGTAATTAAAGAGCAAGTCCATTGGGCTGAATAAGCAGAACAGACAATCCAATGTCCATGGCTGACTTTCAAGAGCAAAATTTACCTCAGACTTATCTTGATTGGCCCCAATTATCTTCTTTGATAACATTGGTGTGTGTGTGTGTGAGTACGTGTAATGAAAGGTTAAGATTTATGTTCAGGGGGATGAAGCTGTGCCATTGAACTCAAGGAACCAGGGCTGTCTAGACTGCTGAGGATACCTTTAATACAGTCCAGGGGCAAATTGCAGCATTGGTGTACAGTAAAATCAGCATACCCAAATTAACGCTGTCAGAGACTTTTAAGTGTCTATATGGGTTCACACCGCAATGTGTTAAGTTAACTCTTTTTGGAGTGTTGGTACCTTAACTTTAGTTTAATTTTTTACCCTTTTTGGAGTTAAAATTTAATACAGTGTTAGTTTCTCTTAACACTTTTATCTAGTGTTATACATTAATCCTCTCAGAGGGACATTTGTGAAAAAGTGTTAACCCCATAACATTTTAAAGGTGTGAATCCATCTCTGCCATATTCCTCAATAAAGGTATTCTGGGCCTTTCAGACACATCACAATACCAACAGTGCTGTGCAATGAAACCCATTTTTTCAACTCATTATGGCGGTTTGTTGCTGCATCAAGCAACACACAGTGGTGGTGAGCTTGCACACACACCACAGTCAAAGTTTCACTTAGCTGAACTTTTGCTCTGAACCCAGTGGCAAGTGCAGCACAAATTGTTTCCTACCGGTAATGCTCATTAGGGTGGCTACTAACAGTGTGGTGACAGAAGACATAAGTTATGGTGGTGGTGGTGGCTCACAATTGTAAAATGACCAGGTGCCAGTAGAGCAATATCAATATAAAATATAACAATGACAAATACTGATTCATTTACTTATCAAACAGTGTTAAAGTTTAGACCCAGGTAACAAGCACCTAGTCCCTAGTTTCCCAGCAGTCAATGGAGTGTTTTCATGAAGACTCCTGGCTTCAGCCAACCAGTGTGTAGGTCTACTCAGTGGGGGCAGGGTGACATGAACACTTCAAGTGTAAAAGCCAGCCAGCCAAGTAAGAAGTTTAGAGTTAATATTTATACAATTACACTTACAAGTTTGATTTAGTAACACTTTGTTTTTACACTCAGTTTTGACAACAACTACTTTTCAACTTAGAGTTAAATATATTGGATTTGACTATCATAGTAGAACTAACTCTACATTTACTCAGATTTCAGCAACGCCAAAAATGTAACTCTTCTCAATTTGCTGTGCACCTTTTACACAGAACCTAGAGACAAAGATAAAGTTGATTGGCTAGTAGGTTTTAATTTACACAAGAAGTCCTGACTGACTCGTGACAGGTTAAGTCTTACCATCAATTTAAAATAGGCCTACTGTGTTATTCCTCCAAAATGCCACTATGCCACTAACATTGCCACTATAACTACACATTGGGTCAAAATAGAGTTAAGATGTCACTTTTTGATGCATGCTTTACCACATGAAAACTATTATTATAATTGCAGTGCAATAAACAACCATGTACAACTACAGTCAACTAAAAAAAGTCTTAAAGCTAACAAAAGCAACAAAAAGACAACCTGACATTTAACAATTGATCAGACAATCCATTTCCTGATATTGAATTAGTCACCAAAATACGTGTGTAAGCTCAGTGTAGTGATTAAAAAAGACAAATAGACACCGAGCAGGAGAGCCAGCTATAAGTAAAAGCCAGCTAATAAGATAGCCACTTCTAGCCTTTGCTTGGGTAAAACAGATTTTCTTTTACGATTTTTTCTTCTCTAGCTGTTACCAAAACTGAAAAAGATCCAGTTGATGAGTCATTTTGGTGATTTAGTTTATTGTTCCACACAACTACACTAGGTATATAAATCCAATCATGCACACGTAAATTTCAGTGGGCGATTACGTGCGTATAATTGGAAATTGTAAATTTTATTGATTTCAATATAATAGTAGATGGACAGCCAGACACAAAACAGATATACCTAATATGGGTATTTTATGGACAAAACAGCTAAAAATACACAGTTTGTTGCATTTCTTGAAGATCAATTATGTAGGTTCTGTGGCAATGCTTTTTTCAGTAAAAGAGAGAAGGGTAATCACAACCACCACAGAGACTGCAAAGAGAGCCTTCAAATTGCTCTGGATCCAGGAATTCATGAATAAAGCTGGATCAACTCTGGCAAGAGGAAACACTTGGAGACTCCATGTTACATTACTGATGATGTGTCTGAGCAGAGAAGCAAATGATTCATAGAAAAATGCTCATGTAATAGAGCATGAATGATTTTCCCACATTAAATATAATTCTTTCAGCATTGCATTTGTTTCACGTCAATAATCAAGTACATTCTAAATTGTAGCCTACCATAATGTTTTGCTAATTGCTTTCATCAATTAGCTGGCTGAAGAGCGTGGCAGTGAGTGGGACATTTTATATTCATCTTAATAATTATATTCACAATAATTAGAAAAAACCCTAACTAGTTTATGGTAAATTTCATAGTAAGCCACCCAGTTTACAAACTCAACAGTAGCTACTCAAAAATAAATGGAAACAAAATGCTGCACGTTACTCCTTTAGAAGTTTAAGAAATTGGTTCACACTAAAAAAAGGTCATAGTACATAGATGTGCAATGAACCTGGCTGTCACCTGAATGAAAAAAAATGGCGTCTTAGCTGCTGTGATATTGTCCTGGAGAATGTGTTCACCATTCATTACCAGTTTTGCTTTCACAGTAGTTTACCCAATAATCACTCATTCAGCGGTGGTTGTGCAAAGCTTGGGTCAGCCTTGGTCATTCTCAATACTACTTGTTACTTGCACTTCTTCTATTCTTTCTGAGCTAGTAATTTCTGATTGTATGTTATTGGATGGATTAGACCTGCAAGGCCTTCGACCATTGCTATGCTGATCTCTCTCTCTCTCTCTCTAGGACTCTGAGATTTTAAACACTGCTGTGCTAACTGGGAAGACTGTGGCTGTCCCAGTAAAGGTGGTGACCATTGGAATAGACGCCTCTGTCACTGATGTCTCTGAAGCAGTCAAGTGTTGTTCTACAGACGAAGACGTGGTCAAGGTCAGTAAGATGAATTGCTGAAAGGGAAATGAGCCTCTGTAAACTGGTTTTCATGCATTTTCAATTTCCTCAACAACAAAAACACCCAGAATGGAAACGCCAAAAACCAAAAAAAAAAAGAGTTAAATATAGAGATAAAAGGTTTTTGAACTTGGCTGAGGTGGAAAAGTCGCTGTGCTCATAAAAGCAAATTGTGACAAGGTGCAAATAGAAACAGATTTTATGCAGCTAAAAGTTAGTCACCTTTGTAGAATCCATGCTGTACATATATAATAAATGAAATATATATATTAATAATTGAAATACTAATAATGAATTATTTAAAATGTGTGCAGTCCATTTACTGTAATGACTGTTGGCACACTGTTCTGGTTATTAGAGCAACTGAACTTCATCACCTAGTAAAGTGTCAATTTGTAGTCAAATTGAACTGAAAAAGGATTAACAGTAGGGATGGGTATCGCTACTCGATACCTTTAGGGTACCGACCAAAACAGCCCAGTATCGAGTAGAATCGAAACGTCTCCAGTCAAACCAGTACATGGCATTTGTAGGGTTTTGCTTGCAACCAAACATGCAAGACACACACCGAAAGAAAGAGAGCTTGCACTTTTTCCCTTATGTGCATGTACCATATACTGTATAAAAAAGTCCTGCCCGAGTCCATGCATGATTTTAACAGCTGCCCAACTTTGGTGGCGGTCTCAGGCACGTTCGTCACTGTTAAGTTTATCACCACAAGCTTGGCTTCCCGTTGGTTTCATCGTTTTAATTTGCTGTTCACATCACTTGTCACTGAACGATCAGCTGATTTTACTCACTGAGCCTCCAGCTGAAGCTGCGACAGATATCAGATGTAGTTGGTTTGATCAGCTGGATGTGCAGCCTCTCTTTTCCTCTGTTTGTGAGTCTTTAGTGTGTAGTGTACCAACAGTGTGGATTTGTGCATTTTATATTAAATAAATTTGGACTACTCCAAATTCCTCCTCTCTCTCTGAGAGAAGGAGGAGGGGGGTTTGATTACCAACCCTCTACAGACAGCCGAAGCGACCCCCAAAGGAAGGGGGGTTGAAAGGTCGCTTTCCCTAAGTGCTATTCCTGGGCAGTTGATCGGAAAACTGGCCACCTTTGGCAAAAGCCGAGATAAGCCTCTCTGTGCCTGAATTGTTAAAATGACAAAGAAACTAACCAGAGATTACAAACAGCCTATCGAAACTCTCCTTAAGAGGGGACAGGAAACCCTAAACCGCCCCCTCACACACGTAACCATGGCAACTGACCTTGCTCTGTGTTTAATTACCTCTCATCAAAGGGATACTCCTTTTCACGCCCAGGTGACAAAATCCAGGACACCAGGGACAGCCCTGAACTTCTTTTGTGTAAACAGACTGCTGTCTCCAAAGACTCGAAGCATTACTTAGTTTAATTAAATAATCTGTTAGTTACTTGATTACGTTTGCCTCTATTTGATTAGTTATGTTACCATGTTGTTGCTATCTGTTGTTGATATTATTGCTGAAAAAATCTAATTAAGTTACTTTTGCAGTGTTTTAATTTTCAGCAAGGTTAATGACATTCCTTCATTTTATGTGTAACCAATGCTTGTTCACAATGCTTTCTGACACCTCCTTTAGAAATGAGGATAAAGAAATGTCATCCTATACTTAATTGCCAGCTTGAATTTAAGGTTAAGTAACTGAATTTCCCAGCTCCTATGCAAAGATTGTCTTAGGATTAATCAGCGCTATCCTCATGTAACCCGAGCTCCCCCAAGTGGACAAAATAAGTATTACATACCATCGTATGAAATGCCGTTAATGTATAAATGTCACTCCGTATTTATCTTGTCAGTAATCTAATGCCATTCGTGTATCTTGCTTATATTCTCTAAGAACGTGTAACAGCCAATGTAAGCTAGTTAAGTTCCTCTCCTCTGATATCATTCTGAAATGCTAACCTTTTAAGGTCTAATTACTGACAATTGTTTTCCTGTTACCAAATGCTTAAACTTAGAACAGTACAACCGTTTAACAATTGAGGTTTGATTGTGGGAAGAAATTTGATTATAATACGTGCAAATAGATTTTCTTTTCCTTTTTTTTAGACATATTAAAAGTTTAGAAAGATGGCCCGCCCTGTGGGAAACTAAGGACTGCCCTCTGGGGAACCACGCCCCAACCAACAAAAGCGCGACACACAACGTCGTTCGAATTCTCTTCTCTTGTTCTTTGTGCTCTGTTTTGTTCCTGCCTCTTCAACAGCGCTTCGGCACGCACCCGGCGTGCCCCCTCTCCCGGCAACGCCCTAAGAGTTCGGCCCAGCGCAACAAAAGCCTTTGTTTCGTTTGAAGCTACACACACGAAGTGCCGCAACATCGATTTTTCCCTCGGTTAACAGCAACTTTACTTGTTTTATTTTCTTTCTTTTGTTTTGTTAAAAGTTATCAGTCCGTTAAGTTACACTAGTCTAATTCAAGAACAACCAAGTTCCCTTTTTAAGCTTTATTCGTCGAGCTAACGTCACCGAAGTCAGACCAAGCTACATGGTCTCGCCAGCGCAACAAAGAACACCTGAACTGCCAGACGGAGGATGGCCAACCCATGAGGGTTTTTCTTCATTCCAGACACGGAGAACCTCGGAGAATTCCCTAGCAAAAAGCCAGGAATTGGGCAGCTAGCGTGGGACCCGTGCAACAGGCCAAGGCAGGCCGCCGACCTACCGTAAGGCAAAACAAGGCATCCTGTGGTCAGTGATGTCCAATAGTTGTTAATCCATTATATTCAGTCCTTAATCCCCTAGACAAATTTAACCGAGTTATCATCTAATTGCATTCATTAGCTGCTGTATGAGTCAAATTCTCCCACAATAGACCTCCATTCTCATTTTTTAGCCATTGTTTATTTCTCTGATGTATATAACCGCATTTTTATATCACCTTAGTTAGCTAATAAATTCACTGTAATCAAGGAATTGTGTGTGTTGCCTATTTCTAAGTCCCTGCCAAGAGAATGCACTCTTCAGATGAGACTGACTGATTGATTTAAGAAAATTGAGTGATTATTAGCTAATTGATCACTAGTGAATAATTGTATAATTATTAAAATGCTACCCAGAGGTCCGGAGACTTTGGGTTAATAATAACTCCAGTGGTGCCCCGAAACGAGAGATTTATGGATTAATATTTTCTGAATATTAAAATTCATAATTGGGCATTCTCATAAATGTATTAAAAATATTGCATAGCTTTAGACCTGCTACAAGTGCATAGGTGCCATTTGCGCTGGGGACGCTGGGGACGCTGGGGACGCTGGGGACATGCTTTTGTCCCCAACACTTTTTGAAAGCAATTGCTAAAAGTTTTCTGAAAATTAGCTTGCAACAAAAATGTTAAATAACAAATAAAGATTCTATGAGAAAGGTTTACTTGCACAATAGGAAAACAATGTAAATATGCAATGTAAATATAGAAGAAACAGATCTGCCTTGTCCAAAAAAACAAGCTGCTGGGTACCCGCTGGACAGGTCGCCAGTCCGTCGCAAGGCCACACATAGACAAACAACCAGTCACACTCACTCACACCTCAGGACAATTGAGGGTCACCAATCAACCTAGTCCGCATGTCTTTGGACAGTGGAAGGTGGGGTTCTTCTACATAGCATTGGAGTATCTTATTGTCTTGTTCCCGTGACTCCAATATTGTGTATTCTCACGTCTCTTGTACTAAGTGTTTCGTCTCATCCCTAATCTGAGCCCTTAAATGTCCCCACCACCTTTCAACACAAAGTGACGACCTTGCTTTAGTGTAGTTTAGTGACTTGTTTAAACAGACTCCTTTCTCGTCACTGTCGTTTTTGGAGGAGATTTGTGAAACCACCAATAAAGGAAAAAGCACTTGCGGAGATCCTTCGCTTCAGTTTATTGAATGAAAGTTAACAAAATAATTTTCCGTTGTTTACTTTCAACACTAGTAGCCTATCAAAAAATTACCTTAAATTCATTTCCCACAACTTATTTGGTCACTAAACTATTTCACTCCTCTCTCATTCAAATATTTATAAAATTTGCTAGCTGCTCTTTCCCCGTATAATACCCGTGAGGATGAACTAATTAGAATGAGGAGCCATCTGATACAATTTCCCAATACTTTTATGTTACAATACAGTTATTTGAAACAAAAAAAATAATAACCTTGCTTGTCCATAACAACAATAAAAAACAATAGGCTATCATTCAACTACTATGGCTTCAACAGGTGGCATTTTATGCAAGGTATCGAAAGTACTCTATTGGTATCGGTATCACTTTAAGGGTACTGGTTTTGGTATTGGTAATATAAAATTTTAAATGATACCCAACCCTAATTAACAGCAAATATGTACATTTAATGACTGAAACTTTATGCAGGTATTGTGAAACTTCACAGACTACAATTAAAGCTTATGTGAAAGATAGATGAGAGGATATTCTATGTTTAGCACATCTATATAAATCCTCCAGAAAGGATAAACAAACACCAGCAAACAACATGAAAGTGGGTGTTTGATATGCAGTGACTGCTGACAGGTTGCTCAAGTTTTCCTTTATTTTTAGAGCCCCTTTCAAACCTGGGGCACAACACAACAGAATAAAAAGACCCTTACAGTGTTAAAGTTGTGCCCTGGAATCAGTGGCTTTGCTCTCCAAAAAAAACCAAAGAAGTCGTTCTCCAGCAGAATCCCAATAGAAAAAGAAGAAAATCACATTGTCTATTGCCTGCTTCCAGTGGATGAGATGTTGCTCCGTATCCTGAAACGGCACCTTGCTGTGCCAAGGGCTCCTTCCAATTGTGTTTCCAGTTTGAACTTGTCAAGATCAGAAAGGATAGTAGGATGCAGCAAATCAAACCCAAGTAATGCACACTAAAGAGCAATAATGGAACACAATCAAAAAGTAAAGTAGGGGAGGATATTTTACCACATCGATCCACTTTATCATGTCTGAAGGATCAGTTAGGGATGGTTAAGTGAGGTCCAGAGGGAAATTAATTAAATTGCAGTCAAAGATGCATTTTTAAAAAGCTGCAGTTTTAGATCAGAGCACTCATCCGGCGTGCTCACTGCTGCTCACTCAGGGAAGTTCTTTTCTAATCATAGCCTGTGATACTGTATGTAAACATGACTAATTTATCTAGTTTTGACCTGGGGAATTAGTGATAAGTAAACAGAGAGTGACATTAAACCTGAATAATGAATCACAGTTCACATTAAATGATGCATCTACTTATAATTACCGTCAATTTGTAAGAAATACCTCAGGTCACATTTTTTCTTTAAACCTCTTCGGAGATTTTTCTTGCTTGCTCTTGCTTCTTAACAGTTTTTTTCCTGACACACATAGGACTGCCTTCATTATTTTGCACATACATGTTGCTCTGTCTGGATTTAGAGTTTTGACAGTTTAGATTTAGTGTCAATGCATATAGCCTGGTTCACAGCAATGACTGTGTAGACTGTGGGTGGGTTAAAGTAGATAAGTAGCACCAGGGGCGGATTGGCCACCTGGCAATTCTGGCATATGCCAGAGGGTCCGGAGCATTTTGCAGAGAAACACTGAGAGAAATGGTCATCCATTACGCTCTAAGACTCGGTGGATATTTCACAAGTGCAGACCAGGTAAAGCAACAGTGAACACTTTGGTGCAGGTGCAACTGGGTACAATGTTGGTTTCGGTTTCGTTTGGCTTTCTCATTCACAATCCTCCTCCGCGTACCCGCCGGTGAAAACAGAATCGCGGGTGGAAATCGTGAGTGCTGTGTCATTTTGGCTACTTTATTAAACAGCCCACTGCTGATAGAGAAAGTAAACAGGGCTGACAAATACAGGGAGAGAGAAAGAAAGAGGTAGGGCAAGCCGCTGTGTTTGCAGCAGAGGTGTCTGTTCTGTTCTTGTGTGGACATATTAGAAGTCAAGGCAAGGAGAGCAGAATTAACTAGGCTAATGAGTAATGTTTTTATTCATGTGTATTCCAATGTTGAGCGCAGTGTGTGGGAAAACATTTTTCTGCAATGCTCTATAGGCTACTGTGTTAATGGTTGTTCGGGTTTTAATCAACTCTGTAGTAAAGAAAGACAGTAACAGCAGACAAACAGACAGAGAGCACACAGACTCAGATGGACAGCCATTGTTTTAACTGATTGTGTAATTTTGTGTGCTCTTAAAAAATTTGTGAACATTGTGTGCCAGTCACATACATGAAATGTTACAAATCTGTTACCATTGGTGTCATTTACACTGGGGTCTCTGGGGACATGTCCCCATCACTTTTTGAAAGCAAAATTGGTTAAATATGTTCTGAAAAATAGCTTGGAACAAGAATCTTATTTGCGCAATAAGAAAACATGCAATGCAATTTAAATATAGAAGAAACAAATTGTCCAAGAAGTTACTTAAACTACTAAAAACAATTATTTTTTATTTTGGTCACCAATCAACCTTGTCCGCATGTCTTTTATTGTTATATTTTGAATTGTCACCTGCTACGTGGATTTTGTGCTGCCATTCATATAAATAGAGCCATTTACTCTATAAATAGGTGCAGAAAATGTCTCCAGACTGCAGGAAATTAAGAGTTTAATGCTCAAAATCTTCAGGGGGAGGTCCCCCAGACCCCCCACTCGGATATTTCATTAAGGAATATTTATTCAAAATAGTGTTAAAATATCTTTAATCACACCCCTATTCTCAGACCTTATGTCACCACGTCTTTTCAACACAAAGTGACGCCCTTGCTTTTACATACAGTCTGCCTATTGCTTATATTGTTTCACCATCTGTACACAAATGTAGCCTAAGTAGTGAATGTGTGTTCGTGGGGATACCTTTACAATTATTCATTTAGCTGACACTTTTATCCGAAGCAACTCACAATTCCTATTTGTATCTGAGGTTGCACGCCTCTGGAGCAACGAGGGATTAAGTGTCTTACTCAGGGACACGTTGGGGGATGGGTCACAGTGGGCATTGAACCCAGGTCTCTCACACCAAAGGAATGTGTCTTATCCGCTGGGCCGTCGCCAACCCTTTATGTCCCGGGGGTGAGGGATCACTGATTTTCTGCATCATTTGCCTGTACCTTAAGCTTGTTAAAGGTACAGTTATGTACCCTTTGCTGTCAGCAATGATTCTGTACCTTTAAAAATAAACAAAGGTCCACGGTTAACACCTTAAAGACCATTTCCGTACCTTACAGGGTACTTTTTTGACAAATGTACCTTTAGGGAAAAGAAATGATACCCCTATTTCTCTGTGTGTATAGCTGAATCAGCTGCTTCTCAGCTCAAGGACAGTAAAGTTCCAAGGCAAAAGAGTGACTGAAGCACACTGATTAATTTGTAGCCTTTAGTAGTGCAAGCAGACCAACGTTTCAAATGGACAAAATGGTCAAAATAGACAAAGACAGCAGGGAATCAAATACCAATGTTTTTAGAAAGCTGGATAAAGTGATGGTATTTGACCCACAATGTACCCTTCAGCCTTCATTTGAGACGCCCTGGCCTTTCAAGTATCTCCAATGTAACCCATCTACCATCTATTACAAAACACAATGTTTTCCTAAACCTAAAGGCGTTTCATAAGGACGCTGAAGGATACGTTGTACATTTGAGTCCTAGGATTTTTAATTGAAAATTATTTCAGTTGCTCACACACACACAGACACACAAAAAAGAATCTTGAAACAAGATCAACAGCATAAAGAAGTTCCATAGTTTATTTTACGTTACGTATTATTGAAAATCTTCTGTCTTCATGTTAGCTACGAACTGTACTTACTCAAGGTCATGATGTGAGCAGGCTCTTATACCCACTTCTTCCATGGAGCAGGGCTATTAGAATATTTACAGACCTTCCCCTTGCATTTAAGTGAGTGGTGTAGCTTATGCAGAGGAGTCTGAGCGGCTTAATTGCTTCTGTCAAGCCAACTCTGTGTACAAGCCAGAGACAGGCTCACTCCACCTTCATGCTCCCTACTCCCATCGCTCATATCTGCCGTGGATTGTATCTGTCTGGTGAGTTGTTAATTTTCTGGGCTAGATCCAGAGACAGCCTTAATGTCCTCTGTAAGTATTCTCCCGTTAGCTGCCTAATGTGTCTGATTAATGTGGCAGTGGATCCTCCTGGACGTTTATGATACTTTGTGAATCAGAATGACGGCAAGTGTGTAATTCACAGAGACAGTCCCACCCTCAGTCTGCCACAGCACATATCCTGCTGGGAAGTGTATGAGGGGTTAAAGGGACCACTGATTAATTAAGGGTTGTCTTTCTATGTTAAAATATTGATTTGGAGCTATGTCGGCCAATAATACAGCACAGCAGAAGGTATAAGAATGTCAGTGTAATGTGTTGGGATGGCTGGATGTCAGCTGCCATGTTTTCCATAATTGTTTCTGCTTAGGTTGTTTGGGAATAGATCAAAGAAATGCCAGCAGGCAGTTAATTTTCCTGTCATGGGACATAGTGTAGCTGAGCTGTATGTTAATAAATTCCATACTTATTTACACATTCTTTTTCTATAACAAATAAGAGTAAACTGAGGTCATGTAGGCTTTTGTGAAAGTGGGAAGAAAAATAAGCCTATAGGATAAATAAAATTATGAGCAACATCCATCTTATTGATCATGAATTCAGATATGTCACTGTTAGATATGGTCATTGAGCCTCATGTGGAGCCCTGTCAGGTGTTATCTAGCCTGCAACCTAATGCTCGTGCTGACAGGTTGCAGAGCCCCAACATGTGAGAAAAGTCGGAGACGAAGGGGCTGTCAAAGCCACTTCAGTATCAGCAGACTGAGTGCAGCGAGAGAGAAAGAGCTGAACAATGAGGGCTGATAAGGAGCAGGGACTCCTTTGACATCTTTATCAGTTCAAACACACTCTCACACTGGGAGCCCTGATGGAGCCCAATCTGCTCCATGACTGACTGTAGCCAGGGAAGCAGCACTGCCCTTGTAGAAATGTTCAAAAGGTTCATTAAGCAACTCTGTCAGTCACTGTTACATTGCAGTGTTGTGGTGGCATTAGTGCACGAGCATTAAGGTACTACTATGTGTGCTCTGTACTCTTTAGTGGCTGTAATAACACAGCAAATATACATTGTTACTGCATGCATTCACTTGAGAATGCAGGACATCATTTCCCTGATGGTTGGCTGTAGCCTTGAAGAATGCCCTGCAGCACACTTTTCAGCTTTCTCTCAGGGCTTTCTAAAGATTCTTAAGGCCAGCGTAAAAAAAAATAAAATCCTCTGTTTTTTTAGATGACCTTAGATGATCTTTTTGCAAAAAAAACAAAAAAGCCAAACAAAAATTTATTTTTGCTACGAAATCTATATAAATGTCCCTGGTGTTTGTTTTGACTTTGACTTATTATTTTTAGTGGTTCCAACTGACCGATAATTTGGTTGGTACAAAATCTTTGTGTAGGGCGCTAAAGAATTGTTGACTGTCTGGTCATTTGCCATTACCCTACCATCTATCTATACATTATGTTTGTCCAGTTTGCACTAAAAGATGTTTACATGGATGTAAAAAAGGGAATGACCTTTTTTTCTCTTACTGTTTCGATTAAGGCAACACCATGATGCGTGTGTCCAAACATGCAGTGGTCCACAGTGCATTGTATAAAATCAATGCAGCAAATTCAAATATCTGCTTTTATTCATACAAACCAGCCAAATTTAGTTTCCACTGAAAGTCTATTGCTGGCTTCATTCTAGAGGTGATGTGAAGTGGTGCGAACTCCCACTCCGCTATAGAATCTGTCACACACAAAGTTTTCTTCCTGGTCACAGAGGATATCCTGACGCGGCTTCATGATGAATGGCTGTTTATGGTTTTATCTCGCAGTGGAGAAATAACTTGGAAGTAGAAAAAAAGATATTTCCCCAGACCATCTAATTCCATCTGGTTCCAGCCACAGTAGTCTGCAATATGATGGGATCAATAGGATTGACAAAGTGCCCAGAAAAAACAGGGTATCTCTGTTTAAGACATGCTGATGTATTGCCTCTATGAGTGTGTGTGTGTGTGTGTGTGTGTGTGTGTGTCTGCTGGAGATCCCTCTTGAGATCCTCTTTGGCTTTCTGTGTATTTGCGCATGTTATGTGTTTATAGTGGTTGCATATCATAAAGCTTTTAAAGTGAGAGGATTCTGGACATTAATCAAATGCTGGTGCCAATAGAGGAAGAATCATTGGGGAGGGGAGAGTGAGCCAAAACAACAAGGAGTTAAGTCTATTGATAGCTTAAAAATGGCCCTCTCATTTCTTTTGTAAAGCAATTTATGAAACAGATGGCTTTAAATTTGGTCATTTTATCAAGAGACACTGTTCTCATCTTTAATAGTTTCTATCTGGTGGTTTTTTCTTTTAGCTCTTTGCAGAATTATAATAGAAGAACAGACCATGACCTTTTTTCCCTCAGGTTCAAAGATGTCCTCCTCCCTCTTTTCTTGAGTGCAGATAGAGGGCCTTTCATCTTGTTCAACATAACTACAGAAATACTATATCAGTTGAGACCTCAGGAGTGTAAAGCCTTATAATCAACTTGGAGGGGCCGTCCTACAGTGTATGTGTAGTCATCGGGTGCAACCGTCAGAGGAGCTCAGCTTAAATGTTGCCTCTCTTAATCCTTCCCTCTCCCTCCACCCCCACGCAGGTGTCAGACAGGTGTGACTACGTTTTCGTGAATGGCAAAGAGATGAAAGGCAAGGTGAAGATGATGGTGAACTTCACCTACGGATACCTGAGCGCTCAGCTGGAGCTCAATGTGTGGATTCCTCGACTCCCCCTCCAGATTGAGGTATCAGACACGGATCTGAGCCAGATCAGGGGGTGGAGGGTACCCATTATGGCCACCAGTCAGAGGTACAGTACTGCATGCATCTGTCAGTTACAGGGCATTGTTTTCTCTCGTTTAACAACTGTTTTAAATCTTAGTGTATTCAACATTTCTCTGGATTTGTCAGGATGAGATTAAACCAGAGAAATATAAATAAGCAAAACAGTTGTTTTCCTGTGTTTATTTACACTAAAAAAAAAAAAAAAAAAAATGGAAGCTAGTTATTTAGCTAATTGGAACATTGAAAAGTTGACTCCGTCTTTACTTTACATTTACTTGTTATGTTTTGCGTAAGAATTCAACCTTCTGCAAACGGTTCTTTTCTCACTTACATTTCTTGTTCTGTTTTGCAAAGTGCAATTAACAAAATTAAAAGTAAATTATATTCAGTGAAGCAGTGCTGAGGATGAATTTGATTTTAAAAGTCTGATAGCTTGGGGGAAAAAGTTTCTCTGCAGTCTGGTGGTGCAGCAGCAGAAACTTCTATATTTCTTCCCAGATGGCAGCAGGATGAACAGGCTGTGGCTGGGGTGGGTACTGTCCTTTAATATCCTTTGGACGCTCTGTGTAGACACCTCACCTCACTGATATCACTGATGCTCGGGAGATGGGTACCAATGATCTTCTGTGAACAGTTTTAATCACCCCCTGCAGAGCCCTCCGGTCCTGGGCCGCCTATACATCCCATGACAGTTTGTGATGTTTCCTGTGAGGATGCTTTCTATTGTTCCTCTGTAAAAGCTGACAAGAACTTGGCACATGAATTTAACCTATTTAAGTTTTCTTAAGAAATGCAGTCGTTTTTTTTAGATTTCTTCACCAACATGTAGCTGTGAGATGACCATGTCAGGTTCTCTGTGATGTTGATTTCCAGGAACCTAAAACTGTTCACCTGCTCCACTGATGTAGACAGGAGTGTATGTCTTTAACTCCTTTTTTCTACATTACATTACAATTATTCCTGTAACTGATGCTTTTATCCTAAGCGACTTACAGTTGCTATATATGTCACACGCCTCTGGAGAAACTAGGGATTAAGAATCTTGCTCAGGGAAACAATAGTGGATGTGTCACAGTGGGAATTGAACCTTGGTCTCATACCAAAGACATGTGTCTTATCCACTACACCGTCGCCACCCCGAAAAACAATAATCAGCTTCTTGGTTTTGCTGATGTGTGCAGTTGGTTGTTCTCTGTGCACCACTGTTATGGGCCTAGAGCCATGTGTTTTGGTTTTGTGTCTGTTGTGTTTCTCTCTCCTCCTGTACTTCTCCAAGGTGCTGCCCTTCCCCCTCTGCAGCCAGGTGATTGTGCACGGCTGTCCCCACTTTGACTGGGAGAGAAGTGGATTAAGTGTCAGTGGACCAGGCAGAAGTTCTGCCTGTGGTGTTTGCAGTTGGGGGGGGACCAGTAGGTCTGTGTGGAGTGCTGCATGTGGAGTTGTTGTGCAGTGGTCGTACTCCCTCTGTGGTGGGAGGGTGTTATACTAGTGTGATCCCTATCTAAGTAGCCAGCTGTGTTCAGTTAGATAGTTAATCAGTTATTCAATTGGTTCACTTTCCTTTGTAGGAAAGTAGTGTTTAGTTATATACCCTGGCTTTCATTTGTGAGTATTTTCCTTTAATTGAAATAAATATTCATTAATTTATTTGCAACAAATCTGTTTCTTGTTTCTTTTAGCCCTGTTCTAATTTTTTATTGTTACTCCTCTCCTCCTCTGGGCTTGTGCCACCTGAGGACGTAACAACCACTCTGTGAGATTATCTATTTTCCGGCCGATGATGGTGGTGTGAACTTCACAGCCAGTTCTCTCCATGTCGAAGGATGCAGCTGTGGGTGTACAGCGTGAACAGGAGGAGGCCGAGCACACACAACTAGGGGGGGCTCCAGTGTTGAGCGCTAGAGTGGAGGAGGAGTGAAGCATCAGTGCCTTGAGTGGATCTAAGTTTGATTTATAAATGCACTTTGAATTCTTTCATCTCTAACGATAGTATTTTTCTTAGATTTTCCTGTTGGCATCACATACATGCTTATGAGTCAGAGTCCCTTGTCCACTTTTGCAGCAGTACTCGCTTGGTTTAAGAGCGTAACGAAAAGCCATTATTCCAGGTGATATATTCGATTTCAATCATGGCAGCCTTAAATAAGATAATGATCAGACTGAACACCACTTCACCTGTCTCTTCCTGACTTCAGTCCTACTGACATTTCTTGGCTGATAACAAAATGGCTGACCTGTGCGATACAGCTTGTCATTACGACTGGCTTAAGGTGGCCTGCCATTGTGCCTCTTAAGTCGTCAGTAGGACAGAACATTATTAGAGCTGTCTGGAGGTCAGACCTCTCCCCTGGGGTCTCATCACTATCAGCACCTCTGCCAATGCTGCTGTGCAGTGCTACTCTGCAACTGTTGAAATCCATCAGTTGATGGAGCAGCCATCAGCCTACCTGCAGTAATTACTTCTGGAAAAGCATTGAGATTGGACTTGGGAGTCATCCCACGCACCAGTGTGGCTACTCTAATTATCCCTGCTCCTTTCTTATTTTGAGTGACAGAGGTACAGCATTCGACTAATGCCATGGCTTGTCGAGTATGTTGCTTTCCCAGCTGTGGGCTGGTATTACTTTATCAGTGGGGACAGATGAGTTGTGTTGTCATTGTTGACGCCAGTACCACTGCTGCACAGAGCTTTGTTTCTCCCTGTCTTCCACCCTGGCCCTGCATTGTTTATCAGGGGATAACAGACGTGACCTTGCGAAGTAGCACTATGCCTGTTGACAAGAATGGGCATTGGTCCACTGTCCATAGGCCCACAACGTACTGAGTGACAATAGCAAGTGGCAGAACTGTCCTCTATCAGGAAGGCTGGGAAGTCGTGGCCACAATGGGGACATGGAGGGGGAGGAGAAATAAAGAGACATCAGTTTTTGACTGACACTGCCTGTATGGCTCACCTCTTCCCTGCCTAAGCGCTGTCAAAACAGGGACAAGATAAGCCTCCGCAGACAGCAAACCAAAGTGTAGGCGTAGCACTCAGGCATGCACCACTCCTTTAACACGTTTTTTAAGATATGTATATTAAGATGCCTTTTTCCTCATTTTATAGTGTCTTAATCTCTAGCAGTTACCTTTTTATTATTACATTTTTAATGTTGTTTTTACACTGAGTTGTCTCAACTGTGTGAACTGACTGTTCTCTTTTTGCTGTAAAACAAACAGCTGTGCTTGGATTCCCTTTAAAGATTCAAACAATAAAAAAAACAATCAACCATTGTCAGACAGTTCCTGTTTCTGTAGATATAGAAGCAGCACTGCCTATTCCTGTCCAAATGACCTCCGTCATGTCATTGTAGCAGTAAATGAAAATGCCCCAAAATGCCAAAACAACTACAGCACATGATCTGTGGGGCACAACACAAATAGGCATGACACACACATTAATATGCAGCATCTCCTCTGAGGTCAGAACTGGGTTTGAGAGTGACTGAAGCGGAAAGAAAAATTGCTTTGTGAAGCAGGTTATTCTCGGCGCTCAGTGTGATTTGTTTATTAGATTAACCTTAGATTAGATTTTGAGATGGCTGCTTAAGCAACGGCATATCAGATTTATACCGGAGTTAAAATGGTAGGACTTCAATATCAGCTTGTTTACTCCTGTATCCATTACACCTAATGTATACATGTCCTTACAAGTATTCTCTTTAAATGCTGATTCAAGCAATATGTCAGTACATACTCCCGTAACATCAGTGCCATTTGTCGATTCATTGGCCTTGAATGTCAAATAACAAATTCTGTTTACGCTCAAAAAATTCAACAATATGACTCAAAAGGATCCAAGCAAAGCAGTTAGTGGTGAGAAACTTTAATTACTGCCATTAGAATAATTGAAAGGCGGTGACTGAAATAATTTGCAGGTGGTTTTCTCCCCTGCATATAATATGTAAATACGTGGAGAGGGTGTTGAGAAAACAGAAAATTTAAAAGAAAAATGAATATTTGATCACAAATTCATGAATCACAAACCTACTTAGTCTGTTGGAATAAATGGTGTATCTAAGTGCTAAATTTCATGCAGCTCATAGTTCATATGTGAATTTGAAGGCTGGCCTTTAATTAGCCATGGAGGACTAAGGTAACCCAGGGAGGAAGCTCTTTGAAAACTAAAAGTATTATTATAAACCTTATCCTTGCCTAGAATTTTGGTGGAGTGTTCTACCTCTGTTTGTAAAATGATATAAGTCATAACAGTGGAATTAGCATTTATGAACATGCATAATTATATGTATTCAAAAATTAAAACACTATAGACTATTACAGATTGTGTTAGCAATGCAACGTAAAGGCCAAATAGCAGATCTACAAACTGATCAACCGACATCCATCAAAGACTGGTATGGTGATAATACTTTGACCGATATGTTAATTTCTCCTTCCTGTAGTCTGCTCCCAGACTGCAATGAATTTGACCATGTCTTTTCCATTCATATAGTTTCATATAATTTCATTCTGTTATACTGAATCAGATTATTTAGCAACCCATTTATAAACATGTTGATGTTCTTTTTGAGTGTTAAATTCTTGTTTTATTTTTTACTTTGAATGTAATCGAGAAATACTTTGATATAAAGTTTTCAGGTGATTTAGAAGACACAACAATAGAGAAAAGTTAAAATTGTCAACTTTGTATTGTATGATTTGTATTTGGACACCACAGTTCAGTCAGAATTCAACGGCACTAAATTTAAGTGTCTAAAAAACACATTTACGGTGTGAACTGGGGATATTTCGCTGGATCACCTGTTGTTCTTCAAACCTCGTTGAATCCTGAAACCATACGTTTTCTTTTAGGGATCCTACAGTACCCACAGGAGCATAATTTCTTCTGTGAATGGCTGTCATTCAATTGCATATGAAGTCTGTCCTGCCAGCGATGATGTTAAGCCCTTAACTCCAAATCTCACTGTTTTCTTTCTCTGAAGCGTGCAGCTAACATGTTTATTCCCACGGCTTCACATGGAGTCAGATTTCTCAGGGGATTCAGACAGAAAGAGACAAGCAATCACAAGAAAAACAGTTTAAGAGATTAATTTATTTTCTTCTCCATTTATCATGATCACAACCTTTGCTACTGTGTGTGTATGTGCAAGAGAGAGAAAGAGAGACAGAGGAACAAATGATTATGATTAGACAAAAAGGCGGGTGCAAGTCTACAGTGCAGTACATGATTAGTAATTTTGTTGACAAAGCAGATTTCTGTTTGCAAGTGTCCCAACTGTGCTCCAGTGTACGACTGAAGAGCTGTAACAGCATTTATTCTCCCAGATCGACCGATCAAACATTGCTTTCTCAACATCTCAGGGTGCTTTATCTGTTGTTTTATAAAGTTGTTTGTTGAAGCAAAATTTAAAAAAACTAACAGTTATGGGCAAAATCTAATGATATATTGCAGCTGTATTGTAACCATTTAAACCCAGTTTGTCATACTCCTAGCAATTTTCCTGGTAAGAAAGAGTGAGCTGATTTGTTGCCTAAAGTAATACAATTAGATTTGCTAGCAACAGAGCAATCAGGGAGGCTATTAAGTAAAGCAGTAAGGAGGTGTATGCACATTCACAATCCAGACCGGGTGCTCCAAAATGGTGAAGGAGAGACACTGAGAATGAAAAATGATAGCCATACACTGGATCGATCCTCTCTTAGTGGTTTAATTAACAACACTGCATCATTACTTGAGCTTCTTCACGTAAACATCCCTGTATGAGTTACACTGATGTGTGTGTACATTTGACAGAGATCAGTGTAATTTAAACCCTACTGAAAATACCACAAACCACACATCAATGCAGAGTGCAGTGCTGATGTTTTTCACCATCTCAGTTCAGCGTGTTATGCAAAAATTTGATAATTAGCATTAAACACAAAGTACCGCTGAGGCTGATGGGAAGGTCAAATTAAAATTTCACCTGATGATAGTAAGTGATGAAACGTGAGATGATCACCAAAGTAACAGCTTGCAACAATTGAACCTGAGGGGGACATTAATGTCTGTCCCAAAGTTCATGACAGTCTATACAATAATTACCTGTAAATAGTTAGTTGAAATATTTTAGTCTGGACGACACCACTAGCATGGTTAAAAAAGATTCAAGTTGCTCCCAGCTTGCACATCAGGTTGTTTTTTTAATTACCAGGCCTACACGGGACAGCGAGGATGAGGATGATGAAGACAGACGAGGACGAAGCTGCACTCTGCAGTACCAGCATGCCATGATCAGAGTCCTGACCCATTTTGTAGCTGAGTCAGCTGATCCTCGAGGCCAGACAAACTTTATGCTGGGCACTGATTGGCAGGTGGACATTACGGAGATGGTTTGGGACTTTCTGAAGGTAGAGGACCCCCACATTGCACGGCTACTGGACAGGAGGATACTGGTGGGACTCGACATGGGGGTGACCACTATTCAGGTAGGCCATGTGTTAGCTTTAAAAGAGCATTGCATAAAGGACCTAATGTGTAGCATTTAAAATATATCACAATACTGTTAAAGACTAATTCCAGTTTGTTATTTGCATCACTTCTATTACTAGTAAATAATAAATTGTATTTATCAAATTAATTGCTGAGATTTGGGAATGTATCAACAGCACTAAAATGTCTGTTGGGGTAACAAGAAGTATGACTTCCTGGTTCAACTTTTCCTTTGTACTTTCCATAGTTTTCCCACACACACAGTTTACCTGTGCAATGAGGGATTTTTGTTGACATTTTGTAGCTCACTTTCAATTTTTGTTTTTAAACAAACTGGTTGAAATAATCTGGCTGAAATGCTGGCTTTTTTACAACCTGTCTGATTGTGTGACTACTCAATCATGTTTCTTGCCCTGTTGGACTTTGTTGGAGCAATGTGGCCATATTCCAAGATCTTAGCAATTACTTTGTAGAATAAAATGTTACTGTAATCGTTAGAAATGAGGGCTAAATCCACAAGCATAAGAGCAAAGTTGTAATAAACCTGAACTCAGCAGTAGTTCCTAAATAGGCCAGCTTATATAAACAGGTCATAGTTTGTAGCCTTCGCCTCATGTTAGTGGCATTGTTAATGGTATAGGCGCTGTCTATGAAGATTCTCAGTAATCCAGGTCACAGTTATCCAAAGAAGTTTAAATTAAGGGCAACAGGACTTGGTGGAAGATACCTAAAGATGTTTCGCTTCTCGAAAAAGAAAGAAAGAGGAGGATCCAGAAACAGCTTTTTATAACATTGAATATCCAATCAGTCATTTTACCACCTGCTATTGCGGGAATCTTTCAAAGCTTCAGTTGTAATTGTGTTGGAAGATCAGTGCCTATTTCCAATCTTGTCACATCAAGTTATTGTGCAGATTTCTGTGAAAACCTGATGACGCACAATCTAAAATGCAGTGCAGAGGACATACTAGACTATTTATAGCAGAATATACAGTATTTAATACAGAATATAATTATTATTCTGGTATCTCAAAATAAATACGGTAATTATTGTATTACTGTTAAAGTATCATTAAATTGGGAACATCAAATTATTTGAATTATTATACTAAAAAACATGTATTAAAGCACCATGAAGTAGATTTAATCAACTTCACTATGGTCCATTATGCACAACGCAAATACATGTTAGAATAATGAACTGTAGGAACATGGACATATTGTTTATTCCAGAGACAATAACAGATGCCACTGTTTCTGCTACGGTTTTACTAGTACCTCTTTTGGTCTAGTGCAGACAGGTGCTCACTGATGTGTCACAGCTTGTGCTGTGGGCTCTCAGCAGTGAGTGCGTCCTCCCCCTCGGCCCCCTTGGTTTATCAGGCTCTTCAGGCTAACTGGATGGATATCAGCCTCCTAATGACATCTGTGCAAGCAGGATATGCTTCCTGGCGTCGGCGTCTCATCTGCCTGTCTGTGTGCAGACGTGCCTTCACCTTCGCAAAATCATCCACCCTCTCACAAAACAAGTAACATGAAAAGTGCGAAGGTCTGACAGCTGTGACTACCTGTGCCATGGGCATGGGCCACACAGACTGATGCATGAGGAAAAGATATGCATGCAGAGAAAAGTCACACTTACCACACATTGCATTCATCATAAAACAGTCAGACTTCTTGCTTCTGTTTTGGGGTTAAAGTGTGCCTTTCCGCTGGATAACCAGTATTAATCAAAGGGAATGGATTCTTACCTACAGGAGGTATGGGGGTTGGATGGCAGCCAAGTCGAGTTGTTGTTTGATCTACTCTACCTGAGAAAAGAGATAAAATAAAAAGTAGGTTCTGTGTATCGTTTTGCATATTGCACAGGGGCTTGTGAGCCTTTTATGTTAGATGAAACACTTGGAAGGAGACATTTTCTTAAATCAGCTATAACTTGTGGTAATCCGCTTTTTCATGTCAGTGACATCTTCACTGCTCAGTACTCATTGATGTGATGTTTTTGCATTCTACTTGCCAGAAGTCACTTGTCAATCAACCGTTTTGACCAGTGGTGACTTATTTCTGCTCGGATTTTCTGTTGAAGAAGTTTTTATAGTTGTTGTTTTTTTTTTCTCTGTTCAGCTACAGTTGCTGATTTCTCCTGGAAAAGACCCCCCCATCCCTGGGTGTTTAGAGCAGGAAATTAAAAAACCTTCATGAACAGACTACACAGTATGTTTAAGTCACTACTGTTGTATCAGAGCTGTAATTGATCACCACGGAATTGGAAGGAAGGAAATCAAAATCTTCATCTTTTCCTTTCAAAATTCCTTTTACGGAGGTTATCTGTTTATTTCTTTATTTCTCTTTTTTCTTTACTGTCTTGCTTTTGTACTTCCTAGGTGTTGTCTCCTTTGTCAGACTCAATCCTGGCAGAGAAGACTATCACAGTGGTAGATGACAAAGTGACCATCACAGAGTTGGGGGTCCAGCTGGTGACCGGCCTCTCCATGAGCCTGCAGCTCAGTCCAGGAAGCAACAGAGCCATCCTGGCTACCACAACCACACAGGAGGTTCTGCAGAGTGCCAAACAGGTGAGGATACTGCAATATATTTTCCTGATATCAGACATTTCCTGATATTACACTCCTAATTCAAAGGTCTTGACCCAGGCAAGTAATATGTATAAGCAGAGCTGCATCAGTGGACAGAAAATTAAGCTGCAACTATTCTGATAAGCTATTTTTTTCTAGCAAACATTGCAAACATTTGTTGGTTCCATCTCCTCAAATGTGATGATTATCCGCTTTCCTTTGTCATATCTGAGTCAAATAAAACAAGTAGTTTGATCTTCTCCTTCACATCCATTTTAGGCTGCAGGAAATATGAATAGCGTTTCACTATTTTCTGACTTTGTAAAACGTTCAATCCATTGATTAATAAGATAATTAAACCATAATGAAGAGAACTGTTAGATACAGCCCTATATATAAGTGACCTGAAGTAACGTTTGAAATAAAAATTAAGCAAGTCAGGTAGTCAGGTTGAATACACACCCTCCTTTACAAAACTGATGGTGATTTGGATCGGTTATGTTTTACTGTGCGCTGCCCCTTTTAAATAAATAAATGAAATGAAAATGATTTAATAGATTTAAAAACAAAGACCAGTAATTATTTGCAAACGCTATTTAGTCAGGTCTGATTAAGACATTGTTAATTTGTTTTACACTTACTATTTACTATCATATTAAATTATTCTTCAATGATTTGACAGCCATTTGATGACAAACTGAATTTTATATATCTACTGAAGCCAAAAATGTGCATTCTGCTGCCTTGATTACTGTGATTTCCAAAACAAAAGACTCACTTCCAGATTCCATTTCACACTATCAGGGTCCTTGAATGAGCAATTTTACAATCAAAGAAAGCTGTGAGTGTGCATGTGCTCATGTACACGTGTCTAGTTGTTTGTTCCCCACCATCCCTAACCCTCTTAACTCCAAGGCTTGAAAGCCAGAGTGTGACAGAATGTGTTTCCTTGGGCAGCTAATAAAAACGGGAGCTTAATCTCCGAGCATGCAAAAGCAACACCACAGCTTCTGTACCAAAATATGACTTGCAGCCCGAACTTGGCCGTTGTGTCATATTTTGCTTCTCTTTCTCATTTGCCCTGGCTACTCTCATTGTGGCCTCTTTGATCTGCCCATCAAGCTGTCTCACAAGTTCCTCTGAACTGCTCCTTTACGTTCCTCTTCAGCCTCCTCCTCCAAGTAAGGAAGGATGGGAAGGCCTTTTATCTGCCCTATCTCCACATGCAATGTGTGAAGATAAGCAGGCAGCACTGCACTGTAAGTCCTCTGGTGCCAGTAATTAGGGAGCATTACCAGACCACTGTGGGGATCTACTTGTGCGCCTTTGGGGATTTGTCCTTCCACAACATTAAATGGCAAATTGTGATATTGCAGTAGGAGAAGGCATAAGATTCCTATGTATGGTAAATCCTCATTCGCATAAACAGTGTTTATAGTTGTTGTTTGATCTTTTCTGATTATCTTTTAATTTGTATCCCCTTCAGCTTAGAGAGAATAGCCGCTGAGTTAGCAGAACCATGCGACTTAGTGAGCTTGTATTTCCAATGTATTCTGCAATTAGAAGGCTCCATATATATTGTCTGTGTGGTGATTTGACAAAAGCAACTTCAAATGCAAATAATCATTGTAGGTGTGTTTTTTTACCAATTCACGACACTCCTGAGAATAAAATCTGGTGGCAACAAGCAATAGGATATTACAGAGTACCTGAACAACATCTGGTTAATGCTCTAACCACCCAACAAAGAGGCTGTGCAATTTCATAATAATTTCAGAGCTAATACACTGAAAACAATTTTATCAGTTCCCGATTGTTTCCATGACATTAGGCTAGATGCAGGATTTTAGCACTATAATGTCTTTATAATACCAAACCACAGCATGTTGTCTACGTGTCACTGACTATTTTCTCTGTTTCTCTCTCTCTTTGCATATTGTTGTGTGTGTGTGTGTGTGTGTGTGTGTGTGTTTCCACAGGAGGCCTTGATCAGCGCCTGGCTACAATTCAGCGACGGCTCTGTGGCTCCTCTAGACCTGTACAATGCTGACTTTTTTGTCCTGACAGCCACCTCCCTAGATGAGGAAGTAGTGACAGTGCGGCAGAACCCCTCTTGGAAATGGCCTGTCATTGTGACGGAGGCGGAGGGCCAAGGCCTGCTGGTCAGGGTGGAAATGACTGTTTGCGAGGTCTGCCAGAAGTTCAAGCGCCGCAGTGTCCTGGCTGCGGGGAACTGTAACGTCAGGGTGAAGTTTGGTCATACTGACAGCACAAGGGGAGGGAGCAGTGACTACAGCCCTGATGGAGACGAGATGGAGAACAGAGGCAGGCTCTCACCCTCCCAGGACAGGACCGGCCTTGACACCCACTATTATGGCAGCTCCATCTCTGACATGGAGGATGGGGTGTTGAGGAGAGCCACCACTACTAGAAGCGCAATAATGCGCAGACCCAATGGGGATAAACTTTCAGATGATAGTAGCCAGAACATGCCAATTGACTTTGCTGACTTTCCTGCACAAGTGGACCTGCCCCGTGGTCGCAATATGGAAGATGATCTCATTCAGACAGCTCGTGGGCTCACAGACCTGGAGATCGGCATGTACGCCCTGCTGGGGGTCTTCTGCCTTGCCATCCTGGTCTTTCTCATCAACTGCATCTCCTATACCCTGAAATACCGCCACAAAGAACTCTCGATTGAGGGCCAGGAGAACATGAACCATGCCCACGACTGGGTGTGGCTGGGGAACGAGGCAGAGCTGCTGGAGAGCCAAATCAGCCTGTCACCCCAGCAGGAGGAACAGACCTCCATGATGGACTCGAGCAGCGGCCTAGAGGAAGGCAGCCACTTGCTGAACGGAGGCTCGGCCCAGAAAAACGTACAGGGCCAAGTGCACCGGGCTGCAGACACAGGTTGCATACCCAAGGACAGCAAAGGAGACTCACCCACCACCAAGAGGAAGCGAGTCAAGTTCACCACGTTCACCACCATCCCCTCAGACAATAGCTACCCCACTGTTAACACACTGACTGGAAGCCACTGCCAGGACATTAAGTGGGTGTGCCAAGACATGGAGCTGGGAGACTCCAAGGAGTTGCGCAATTACATGGAAAGATTAAATGACAGTGCTTTAAAAGACGTGGCATAATGTACTTTGTGCACTTGTAACAAACTCACCCTTTTGCCTTTCAGACGAAAGTGGTTCTGAATAGAAACCAGACCCCTAGTAGGTGAAGGAAGAGGGAATTTACTTCAGAATCAACCCAAACTGCCAAAGGGTCATCACATATAAGAGGATTGTTTTGATTCCACAAGTGACTGAATTACTAATGAAAACTTTGTAGACGAATGACGACATCAGGTGGTTCTTGTTTTCATTTGTTTAACAGATGATTACCTTTTTATCATCATTTTATTACTACAGGGTTTAGATAGAATAAAGTAAGGACTGATCTGCAGAAGCTATGACCTGTGATACTGAGACGACATGTAGATTTTAAAACGAACTGTAACATGACTAGATAGATGTTTCGAATGTGTGTGCACATTAAATGGTTTTGGAAGTTTTGTAACATTTTGGATATTCATTTCCTACGCCAAAATCTTATTCTATGGAAGAGTTCTGGAAAGGCCAAAGCAACCGAAGAGAAATTTCTGCATGTTGTTGGGGAAAAAAAGGCACAACTTTCCAGCTCATTCTCATCCTTGTTAACATGGCAGAAGACCTGTTATGTATATACCGAACTGTCTCCAAAGCATTGTATTGTTGCTCTGTATATTGTATTTTCATAACATTTAAGAAATACACGACAATGTCAAGAGCGTGTATTCGTTTTTATTGACTGCAGCAGGAACCAATTACACATTCATCTTTGTATCAAGAGTATTTTATGAGATGCAATTTACCCACGGGCCAAAACACAATCTGCTTCCCTTTAATGCTGGCCGACGGAGGGAGGCAGTGGCCATTAATACTCTCTTCTCGTCTATTAGAACACACAGTTCCCCAACATGACAGGCAGTGTATGAAGGGGCTTTTTAACTAAATGGCTGGACAACATGGTAATGTGGCATTTCCTACTGTCACCTCCTCGTTTAAAGTTTTGTACGCTTTGAAGAAAATGCCAATTAAGGTCTTGTTAACCTCTGTCCCATAGCCCCCAGGAAAAAGCATTCTGATGGACAAACTGGGATGAAATGTACCCTCCATCTCTCGGGAAGCGTTTGGATACACAGAGGGATAATTACAGGCAAGGTGGGAAATGTTTTCTTTTTGAAAATGGATCTTTTATTATCTATATAATTGCACAAATAATAATCATCTCTGAAAACTTCCTAAACAAAGGCAGTCGGCTGAAAAATTGCATTTTGCTCAGTGAATGTTATTATCATCACAGTGGTGTTGGCTGATTGCGTTTTTTTGTGTTATTATTTTCCATCAAGCAGAGAAATGTTCACATTATGTCAACTGTTGCTGCAGTGTGGATGAGATTGTTAATCAGCAAAGCTCACAATATTAGCTTGGAAAAAGGGGAGTTGAGATACTTCAGCAAATGGTAGTACTACCTTGAGTGTAATTAGGGATGCCATTTAGATAAACTCAGTTATATCAACAGTTACCACTGAATGGAGCCCCTCCAGACACCTGCATGAAAGTTTAGTGGCTTTCTACATTTATTTAATTAGTTCAAGCAGCTTGTTGACTGATTCTCTTTTCTGTTTCTGTGTTGCTGCTATTGATCCAATGCATGCTGAAGCAGTACATTGAAAAGAAAATCAACAAATGGGTTCAAATTGAAACAAGCCAGTAGCTTAGCATAAAGACTAGAAACATGAGGAAACAGCTAGCCTGGCTCTTTAAGTGTAAAAAGGACACATGGTTTTGCAGTGTTGTGTGACGGACTATTTGTTGGTCATTGCAGTTACTTCGTGGTGAGAGTGGTATCAATGCACTCATCAAGAAAGCACTAGGCCTGGACCTGAATGTTAGAATATTAGAATATTCAAACGTTGAGATTTGAATATTGAGGGGTTTTTACGCGCACATGACCTCCGCACACAGCAGTGAACGCTCCAGTTCACATCAAAGGGAAAACAAAATGAAGAAATGAGCACATTAAATTGAGAGATGACAACAGTAGTGTGGCAGTTATGGCCTTTATTAATTAACTTTTATAATTTCATTATAGATCAAAACAGCGAAATTTCCTAAATTTTTAAATGAATCAGCAAACTTTAGGCTACAACAAACAAACAACTACATAATGAATACATTTAAATAATTAGATTGTAGAATAAAAGCATTTAGTCACTATAGTAAAAGTTAAAAGTGAATTATTATTATTGTTTAGTCCCGCTACTGGAAATAGCTCTCATCCCGTCTGCTCTCCCCTGCCTGGCTAAACTATTCCCAGGTTCTGCTCTGGTCCTGCTCGGATCAAACTCGGTTCCCCCTGCTCTGTACAGCTGCCACCAACCCGGTTCGGCATGCATCTATTTTCACTCTACCTCTCTCTTCCCCGTCTCAATATCCGATCCCTTAAATTAGAATCAGAATCAGAATCAGCTTTATTGCCACGTATATGTACACATACGAGGAATTTGACTCAGGATTGTACATTGCTCATGATGTGCTTACTCATACAAAAGTACCATAACAATAATAAAATAATAATAAAATAAAATCAGACACAAACTACAGTATAGACAACACTAATATACACACTATGCACAAAACAATATAGACATATTGACAAATAGTGCAGTGATCAGAGTGCAAAGGATGCAAGAGTAAACTATTATTCTCATTATGTACATGTTGAAGGTGGATATGATATACAGGTACACATACATGCATACATGTATGTGTACCTGTACACATGTACACAGTGTGATGGAGCATAGTGCAAAGGATGCTGGAAAAATAACTAAGACGCATGACCTTATGACCTGAGGTAGGTGTATTGGTACACAGTATATACAATATGACATAGTATGAACAGCACTGAAATAGAGAATGGTGAATAAATAAATAATAAGTGGTAACCAGTAAACAGGTGGACAGGTGGCTGATTAGAGACAGAGTCACTAACTGTAACTCCTTCCTTTCTTAGTCCTGCACTTGGGTCTGTTAGCCTTAACAAGGTTTGATTATTCACTCTTAATTACCATCGAAGCTTCGAAGCTCAAAAAAGTGACATTTGGGCCAGCCTTAGAAAGCACAGCGTATTTCCAAAAATGCCAAACTGATATTTTCTGGTAAAGTATTTTGAGAAGTGATTTTTAAGAATCTGAGTTTAGTAAGTAAAGAAAAATCAAGATCAGCTTAGCTATTTTGCTTTTAAAGATTAAATCCACAGTTTAGCTACATGCACACACGCACATAGAGAGGAAAAACTCTCCTTTTCCTTTGTCTGTTTCTGCTCTGTCCTGAAATGTTGTTTTGTTTTTTTCTTTCTCCTATGTGATTTTCCTGCTTGTGTGGCTCTATCGGTGGCTTCAGGGAATTGAAGCGGGGTCCATGTGCAGCGTGTGCTGTGTGCTGGGACCATGGATGCTGTGCTCAGTCTGTGGACTGTGAAGGGCGAGGAGAGCCAGTGTGGGTCTGTGAGGGATTTAACTGTCAGCCACAAGGGGCATGATTGATAGAGGGCCCTTTGTAATTAAAACACCACTGTGACTCTTTTTCCGTGACCATAGTCGGTGGCTTCAACCTCTTCAGGAGGTTCTCCCAACAGGATGAACAGAACAACGGAGCCTATTTAAGACCTTCTGTCTCTCCATCCCCTTGGGCTCCGGTTTTAGACATGTTTTTATACCTGCTGGGATGTGTCACAGGAGATATAATGATTGTATTCACTTCGATTCTTGAAACATTGTGACTCAAGACTAATTTTGTTGGACTTGAAGTCTTTACTTCCCTGAAAGGAAAAGAAAAAACCTTCCCCAGGCCTTCATCTTAAATGGATTTTTAATTAAATTGATGATGTGAGACCAACAAACTCTCACTAATGGTTGGCTGGGCTCCCTGTGGTCCTAATGTGCAGGGTCTGTATTTGCAATTTCCAAATTATTACTTGCTGCTTGATTTATGTTGCTTCCTTTGAATTTATTTTCAAATCAGTTCACAGTAGTTTTACAGTAACCAAACAAGCTGCATCAGAAGAACGAAGGAGAAGCTGGAAGGTCAGCTTGACATTCCAGTCTCTCCAGTTTTTACATACGGAGTTGCAGGGAACCACAGACAACATTGTTCATGTACAAACCCTTGTGCCAAACCTGTGTGTTGGAAATACAATCTCTCACTTGACCATAGCGCCACGTTGGGATGAAAAAAACCCAGAGCACACACTCAGGGGTGGCTGTGGCTTTGATGTAGAGCATCCCAAATTGCTCATGAAGGCTGTGCAATCAGTGTGTGAATGATTAGTTTTTATCTGATGAGCACTTGACACCTTGCATGTGGGTGAATGTGACATGTAGTCTGAAGCGCTTTGAGTGGTTGGAAGACTAGAAAGTACAGATCACTTTCACACATAAACACAGACTAGTCTTGTAAAGGCTCTTTATTGCCCCTTACCTCAGTCTTGACCTCAACCTAATCATAACCAAATTCTAACTAATTCTATTGTTTATTATCAACAAATCCCACCTAAAGAAAATACATCAATGCAGTGTATGTGGGTGTGACACAAAATAAACTACAGTGCCCATGTTCATAGTAATAAAGGAAAATGTCACCCAGTGCAACAGTGTGGCTCATTGATGCGTTTTTCAATAGTTTTTAAGCAACAATGAAAGAATATGGCTCAGCGGAATAAGCTATATCAGACTCTGGGTACATCAATTCATGGTTGGTTTTGGTCTTTTGATGGGATTGACAGAAAAATATAAAATACCACCAGCCTTATCCCTTTACCTAAATTTTATGGAGACCCGCCTGTCCCCGGAATGGGGGTGCATCACCAGTGAACAATCAAACTCACACATAACAGTATAAAGATATGCACTACAAAGACTGTCAGCAATGACTCAAAAATCCAAAGGCAATAAACAACTACAGTAATTAGTGAAGCCTCTCAGCAGCGTGAGTTGAGTACCCAACCATGTCTTTTAGATACATCGGCCTGGGAGGACTAGTGGCACACTGTGCACAGGGGAGCGACATATCAGCCAGCACTGTGAGACAGGCCAGGACAAAACAATAGAAGGTCAGAGGTCTTTCAAGATACACGTGGCTAGTAATGGTATTCCTCGGTGTGTATGAGAAAGATTTATCTTGATACCTGTACTTTTTTATGGGAGTCAAGCCCCATTCTGTACAATAAGATGCTCTAAGCCTGCACATAATAACCAAGGTTGATGCCGTAAATCCAGATGGATGTACGCTGTTAAAGCATTTTACGGTTGCTTATTTTACAGATCATCTGTCTACATGAACAACCTTAACCCGCCACTGTGCTAAGTCCCACAGAACAGTGACAAGACTAGCACACTTTCTGGTACAGGAGATTGTGAGTGGCTCTACATATGTTTTCTTTTCCATAGATCATATCCTCAGACATAATTCATTGGGGATAGTATGTTAGAAACAGATCAACCCTGAGTTTAACAACTTGTTTCTTGTCTAACACTGTCCCATTTGGAATCTCACACAGAAAATGCTCCAGGATGCCGACCAACAAAGCACAGCTCAGATAAGATAATTAGGTCTATGTAAATGCAGATGATTAGTACCTAGAGATGGGTGATTTGTCTACTTGGCCATTTTCTTAAACATTGCGCCTGCATTAGCTTATCTTAATTAACATGAGATGATTCCTCCTAATCCTCCAATTACTGGAGGAACATCTTCAGGAGCATCTGCCGGTCGTTACACAGGTAAGACCTAGTAATACAATTAAAAGCAGCTTAACATTTTTCTTATGTTAGACTGCCACGTGCCTCCAAAAGTCATTTAGAGTAGAGGGCGAGGAGACACAATTGTTTGTCGTACAGCTTGGAAACTGGTCTTCATTAAGCATAAATAAACATAACAAACATGGGGATAAACACATCAACTTAATTTTTCTACTTAACATAATGTTAATACACTTCTATTTATAAAGATATGTGGAGAAAGTAAATGCCACCAGTCCAGTCCCATCATCAGGCCAAAATTGAATATTTGGCCTGATGATGGCACTGGATAAATAGGTTAAGCGATCACAGAAATGATTACCATTCATCCTGAGGGAGACATGAATGTGTTTACACATTTTAATAGTAATCTATTCAGTAATTGTTGAGACATTTCAGACAAAATACAAATGTCCACTTCATGGTGGCACCGGAGGAGAAGTCAGGGGATTGCCGAGATCATTAGGATTCATCCTCTGGGAAGCATGAATGTCTGTAGAGAACTGACTGCCAATCCATCTGATAGTTACATTAAATGAATTAATTTAGCTGACTCTTTTTATCCAAAGTGACTTGCTATATATGTCAGAGGGTTAAATGTCTTGCTCAGGGAGACATTGATGGACATGTCAGTGGGGAGTTGAACCCAGGTCTCTCACACCAATGGCATAAGGTCTTATCCACTGCTCCATCACCAACCTTAGTTATTGAGATATTTCAGATAGGACCATAATGGTGGACCAACATGCCACCATTGCAATGTCTAACCCTATGCCACTACCATGTTTTTTCATACTATTGAGAACTCTATAAACTTTCAAGCCAGTTACCGTGGCTCATAGAACATGCTCAATAAAACCAAAACTAAACAAAACAGTAGCAGTTACTGTATAAATGTATGGGGGGGTGCTCTCTCTAAGGCACTGTTGTTAACTTAAATCCTGGCCAATAAATTCACTTAAAACATTGGGAGACCAGTACCAAAACTATATATCTCAGTGTTATTGCCTCCATAACCACTTCGATGTGTCAAAAATTCTTCCCAACATGAGAAACAAGCCGCCATACTAGAATTATTACCCGGAGGCGTTGTGTTGGTTTCAAACATCAAGCTGTCTGCTCAGTCACGGCTATGTGTGCTCTCTGACCAAATTAAACAGGAAATAGCCCTCTCTGAGCATCATGGCTGGAAGGGCTTAGCATTAAAAAATGATCTGTGATGACGTGTTGATTTCAATCTGTGTCTGATGAAACTAAGAAGAAATACGCTGCCCCCCCAAATAGGAATGCAAAATGAGGCTGTACACTTCAGTGTTTGCAACCGTTTCAACAAACAGCCTGCCACCGCATGTGTTTTTTGTAAAATAAATAATTTAAGCACTCTACTTTGAGTTTTCCTTGGGACCGACAAACCATAACCCTAATCATGAAAGCATCCTGGCAGGTTTTAAAGGCTTTAATTTAAAACAGATGACTGGAACATGTTATCACTCAAAGTTATTTTTATATTACTTACATCAGTATTTGTGAACACAGGAGTAAACTTATAGATGTGTTTATAACTCCTGACTGCAATACCTGTAACAAAGCAGTGCTGGCGCGCAAGAAAAAAGAATAAATATGCATAATAAAAGTGTAGAAAAAGGAAATAAAGTTTTTTTTAACACCACTAGGTTAACTAATAGCAGGTATGGTCATGTGACAGACGTCTGAACTAGCTTTGTAAGTCATGTCTTATTTAGACAATGGCTGAAAATGACAAACACAATTCTCAATTTAATATACTTTAATGGCCACAAATATAACCACAAAACAATATTTCAGTTCTGTAGCATCATGAAAAAAGAATATAATTCCAAAATAAATGTAATAGAGGACTGAGATGACAAAGCAAGTGTATATAAAATATGAAATAAACAAGAAATATCCATTTCTCCGGTAATTACACACAAACTAAAATCACTGTAACAGGCATCATTACTGTCTGTGTGATAGCTCCTTACTTTTTATGTGGTGTTACAAATGTAACATTATTTACACCACAGGGTAAACACTGTTCTGAGCTCCCAAAGGCAGTTTTACATTTCCTGGAGAGTTATGTCAGTCGACATTCCTCAAGCCCTGAGAGTTTTCTTGCTTTAATCAAATTCAGTAATTTGTGCTATACTTATTCTGTGAATTCAAGAAACACACAAAGCGTTTTCTTCTAAGCAACATAAGCTAAAAGAAATGCATCACAGTCTAATAAATACAACAACAAAAAGCTTATTTTTTAAGACTTTCTGGCGAAGCTGTGAAGCCATGAACATTGTAAAACACTGTGGAAGATTTATGTTGCTCTGATTTATTCTAAATATAAATCAATGTGAATGATTTACATCTTTAATTTGTCAGTATTAATTCCAGCGCTCCTTTTCATCACGATCCAAGAATTAATGCAGTGGATCGTTTAAGAGCTACACTCAAGGTTGCCGGTTAAGATTAAGGTTAGCTTCCAATTAGCTGTTTGTCATTCGGACATGCAGCTTTGCAGCTTGACCAGAAATTAAAACACTACCGTGAAGATTCATAGGAGTCATGGAGTATTTTTAACATGATTATCTGGATTACTATATGTAGTCACAGGCAGTGGAAACTCATGTTTTTTCTCTCAAAACTGTAAGTGTGTTTATTTGGAATCTCCTCAAACAAAAGCTCTATTCTGTCTCAACATTAACAGCAATCTTTTCTGGGAATCTGCAACAAGACTTAAACGTAAAATCGCTCTTACTCCATAGGTATTTGACAATCTATAAAAGAAATAATGCAAACATCAAAGTACCTTTAATGCTCAAATACCCCAATATCAGACTGCGGATGTAAGTCTAAAAGTCATTAAACTGTCAGTTTGACTAAATATTGATGTGCCTTACTAGGGTCTGTAAAATGGTAGAGTCCAAAAATTTGTTAAAAGAAAAAATCTAACTACAAAAACATCTGAGCAGTCTTCACGATTAGAAAATACCTAGATACCGTATTTTTTTTATGGCACCACTCCTCAAGTCAAGTGCAAATGATCAAAGAAAGACAACAAGAGTAAACAGGACTGAGGGAGCCAGTAGAAATGATTCAGACATGGCTCCCGAATTAATCTCTGTACTTTCAGTGGTACCTGTGCATCCAGTGATGTAAAACCAATATTGTTATTAAAAAAAAGGGTAAAGAGTCCACATTTTAAAGCTAAAATAAACATAAATAAGAAATACAGTATATAATTGATAGGATAATTTGTGAGTGACAGAGGTAAACCTAACTTTTGTAGGAATTTATTAGCAAGTACCTATTCAACAGGGTCTTTGGGCACTGTGCGATATGGTGATAAGGCAGGTATGGTGAGGGGGATATGGGGATGTGTGTGTGGGTCAAGAGGAGGCGTGTCTCTGCCTTTGGCTTCCTGCTCTGCCTCTCTGCTTGTCATACTTGACAGATACAATAAGGAAGACCAGCAAGGTGACGCCCTGGATCCCTGCCAGGAGGAAGAAGTAGTAGTGCAGAGAGCAGTCATTGATATTACCTGGAAAGAGAGGAAACGAGGACATTATTAGGCTTGAATATGTAACACCTTAGCTGAGACTCCAAATAGCTGTGAAGCAAGACTGGCATTCTGATGAGGCTTAAGAACTCTGAGCTGCACGGCAAAGTGACAAATATGGAAATTTGGAAAACAAGAGTCAGTCGTGACATATTCAGAGGGGGACAGCAGCAGGGTTCTTTTAGCCCAAAGTAATCCTCCATGTTAAAAGAATACCAAAGGTAAAGGTAAATGGTCACAAGCTCCCAAGTGTGGCAGGTAGCTGTGTTTTTACTACACATAAAAGGCAGGCTTGAAGTGAGCATGGCAGGCAAATGTGATTCTGTCAGGAATTAGGATTCAGCGGAGGGGCTTGTTACTTCTCATCTCACCACAGTGTGAAACTTTATCAAAGTGACAACGGTTGACCCCGCTCTTCGGCACTGATACAGAAAGGTACTGATGATGTGGGACTGAAGTATAAGAAATAACAAAGTAATGTGGGCCGTCAGCTGTGATTCGAGCTAGGGGGTCTCTCATCTGTATTAAAGGATGGTTTGCTTCCTCATGGGAATAGGATGCAATAAAAATAACATAAACTGATGCTTTATGACTTGTGTACAGGGGAAGGGGAAGACAAACAGACTGTGCTGAGACCGAAAGAACTAATTTGTCAACAAATAGCATTTCTGAAACATGGAGAAATGCTATTTGTTGACATTCCCTACCCATTTTTTCCTACCGGGTCTGGAGAATTCAACCAGCAGCCTTTAAACCCCAGCTGTCTTAACATTTGCTGCATTGTTGATTGAAGTGGTCGTCCTCAAGAGGAAAGCTCTAAACAAATCCTGTTTTCCCCTTGTAAGGGTTTTACATGAAGGGCAAAGCTGACGACAATACACTTGTTTCCGCTGTTCAAGTATGGAGAAAATTGGATTGGCATTAGAGCAGCTTGTTTCCTCTTGACCATCGGTCAGGCAGACCAATTGACTTTGTAGCCAATAGCAAGAGATGAGGCTGTTTATTACTTTGCTGGACAAGGAGACATTTTGGGGTGAGCTGGTTGTTGAAGGTTGGTGCTGGGTAAAGGGAGGATTTAACTTGTAAGCATATTTAAGAACACGTCTTCAGTTTATGTAACAGGCTCAATATAAAGCACAGTTTCAGCAGTGGACAGAGATACCTAAACCTTACATCCTACATTATTGTCAAATGAGTAAAAGTGAAGCCCCAGAGCAATCTGCCATCTTCCTCAGAAAGCTCCTATTAGTTTCTCCATGTGGAGCTGTCACACTGAATAAAGAGCCAGAGAAAGAGAAGCAGGCTTGATTTTAATTAGATATGGGGGCAATTGTCAATTCAAGTTCTGCCTATTCACATGGCACCTGTCAATTTAAAGTTAACAGCCCCCTGGGTCAAGATGGTGCTTATGGACTAAAATAGGATTTCTAAAGATTTTTCATTTATTTCTCACCTTACTTTTTGGCTATTTTATTGAATCATTGTGGAATGCGTTCAGTGTGATGCAGTTCTACAAGCACAGCAGAAACTAGACTATATGATGTTAACAGCTGTGAATAAAACATGCCAGTGTTTCACGTCAAAGGCCTGAATAGCATCCACCTCACTGCATTACAGGCAACTGTGTCACAACAGATCCTCCACTGACACAGAAACCTTCATGTTCTTGTACATGGTTTAACAGGGTGACCTTTGCTACCGATTAAAGACCAGGATTAACTCATTTGAAACCAGTGTCCCCGGTGTTTTGCACGATCACTTGCGATCAGTAAAGCAGATCACATTAATGTTGCCATCATGCATATAAGTAATTATTTTTCTAGCCTCTTTTTTGTGTGCGTGCTCTTGTCGATAATTAAAAATCGAGGGGAATAAAGAAAGACTGTCACGACAGTATACATCACACAGGAGTGATTTTTTGTCAATGCTTTATGCTCTGTGCCATCTCTATGGCTTGATACCTTTGATCTAGGAACAGAGAGCTGACTGATCACTGTGAAGTTCTGCCAGAGTATTAATGAAATGAGTGGCACATGGTAGACCTTTGACCCCTGTCTCAGTTTTAACTTATTTTGGTGTCATCTTAATCTGGTCAAAAGTTTAAACTGAGAGGAGCATATCAAAAACCAAAGCAGTGTTTGAATAATTCATGAAGCGCAAAACAATGTGCTTGACAAGAGAACACAGGAGGAAAAGGGAAGTGCTTTTGCAGCAAGGGCGCTTGTATTTGCAGTCGATAATTCACCTCAAGAGTCTGCCTCTGCAGTCTTAATTAACAGAGCAGTATCGCTTACAAAAAGCAAGAAACGCGGCATACAAATTATGTCGAGGGAAGACGTATACTGGCTGAAAACAGGACTTTGCAGAGTGTTTCGTACAATATGATCTGTTTAAGCAGAATGTGGACAGTGTGAAAATGAATGCAGGATTTACGGCATTTTCAACACTCTCTGAGTTTGCTCAGAAGCAGGTAATGAATGTCAGCATGAGGTATGTAACAAATCCTGATTTTAGGACATTTTTACATCTTTGCTGGAGTTGTCACTGGATCTTAACCTTTGTTCCAGATTTCAAAACGTCTCTCTTAACTAGGACCTAAGGAATGAAAAAGGGGGACTGGCAAAAAAAAGCAAACATCTAATCTTTTGGAACAGTCCTGAAAATTGTGCAAGGTTTTGGTTTTGTAATAGTTCTTGCTCTAATTTCATTATACATTTAGTTAGGCTCTGCCTCCTCCTTTCAGCCTCCGCCCCCCAGGGCCCACTTGGATGCTAAGCATTTTCAAAAATACGGAAGGCTAATTACAGCAGCAAAAGACTAAACAAGGACTTGCTGTAAAACACATTAATGAAGCCCATTAATATTTGACAGTTATTATAAAGGCACATTCTTAGCCAGAGAGAGAGAAGTGCAAACCAATCAGTGTGGGGTAACAAGCTTTGCTGTTACACAGTTTTTCTCTGAAACTTCCACGTGTGCGCACAGATGTCTCATTTTACAGGTCTGAGTTAGTAAATTATTAGATTGTGATTACAGTGAATGCCCCGACAGAAGGAGTGATATCAACTTATGGAAAAATTTACCTGCGAACAGGTTTGAGCAGACAATGTGAGTCCAGAAGAAACGGGTCAATATCAATTTAACATTTGAAAATGGATCAACTGATCCAGCCCTTCGGAGCAATGACCCAACATTTTAATGCTTCATTGCATTCAATGCCATCATCTGCCCCAGAGTGAAACCAGAGTGGGAATCAATACATGTTTGTTTCAGCTATAAATAGTTATTTTCCGTAGCTCTCCACTTGCTTATAAAAACTTCATGATTGATGCTGGAGTTTTGTTAATGGCCACTACATGCTAAAAAAATTTGTGCCATCTGTTGCCTGTGACATGTCTAACACAAGCACTAAAATTACATTTTCATATAGAGGCCTTTCAGACAGAAAGGGTTCATGTTCAATTTGCCAGATCTGACATTAAAGGCTTCCATTAAAACACTGACATTTCACTGAGTGTGATCCAACACTTCATGAGCAGGATGTGTGAATGTCAGCTCACTCTGAAATGTCTGAACACGTCCCAGACATCTGATATAATCAGTATCAGTCAGGACTGGCCGAAGAGAAAGGCCACTTCCTGTCATGTGACCATAGCTGCACAGGAAAACTATTCACTTTGAGGGAATGATGCTCCCACAAAGGAGGAACTGATTAAATGCAACAACAGAGATTTTCTAAAAAAAAACCTTGTGCGTAAAGAATAATGCTAGTGAAGAGAGTAAAGGTTGATCTTTGACTGACTTGGCGTCTCGGACAGGAAAGGAGGAGATGGCGTTATACTGGGCCTATAAAAATACCAAATAAAAGAGCGTGATGGATGATTACTCAACCAGATGCAGCCGCAGGGGGAAACGATGTGCAGTGGGATTTAAAGGATCAATAATTTCACCACATAAGCCCACTCTGTTGTAAGTTTGAGAACAGATGTGGCTGAAATACTGTATAATAATTTTCATCACGGCGTTGCAGACTGATGCCGCAGGCTTTCAGTCGCACATGTGGTCATTCACTTCAATACGCTAAATGGGAAAGTCATTCACTTATGGAAACTCAAAACTCTGAGAACAAGAGGCTGGCCTGAGAGGACTTTGAAGAAGCAACTTGTTCTTTGGTAATGTTCTTGCTATGAGTTTGTGAAACACACAACATACATACACACGTATGCCTGACACAACTGGATAGACAGTATTATTTTTTTATTTACAGATGTTTTCATGTTGTTGTTAAAAGGTTGGCACATTTGGAACCTGACTTGTCTGCTGATGAATGCCTGTAATAGGCCCGGAATTAAAAATTCTTCTCATTTTGAATTAATCTCTCAACTGTTTTATTGGTTAATCAAAATCCCAAACTTTAGGCTGACACAAACATATTGC